>NC_137607.1:6846266-6851266 GCF_963280865.1 Gymnoscopelus braueri
GCAGGGTTGGAGCCATGTTAGAGAGAGAGAGAGAGAGAGAGAGAGAGAGAGAGAGAGAGAGAGAGAGAGAGAGAGAGAGAGAGAGAGAGAGAGAGAGAGAGAGAGAGAGAGAGAGAGAGAGAGAGAGAGAGAGAACAATGAATGAGAGAGTACAATCAAGCCCTGTACAATGAAGTCATACCTCTCTTTGTCTCTCCCGCTCTCTCTAATGCTCTCATTGATACACTCACAAACTCCCATTTGAATGCGCGCACGCATGCACGGACCCACGCACGCACACTCACATGCTGACTTGCAGGTGCAGGAAATTGTATTAAGGGGAAACAGGAAGTGGGTCTCTCGCTGTAACAGGGCTGAACTCAAAAGACACTCTTTGTTACCAAGTTTCCTCTTCAGCGCCACTGGCTACAATTAGACACCACACACATATAGTAAGGTCCTAGAGCAGGGTTGCCATGTCTCGTTGCTCTCTGGCAAAAACCTCTTATCTCTTATATTTTAACTTTTTGTGTTTTTTCTTAAATGTACGCCCTATACGTATACTATGTCATACTACAGCGTCACCCAAAAGCATCAAAAGTATCAGATCTACAAGATCAAAACAAGGCACGAAGCGACGCATTTTGAGCTTGTAGATCTGCTTCTTTTGATACTTTTGAATTTGAATCCTGAAAAGTAACAGTTTTGGACATATGAGGTTTCCACTCGACAGAGACAGTCTGCTTATTATAAGCGACAAAGGGCTTGTTTTCCTGTAAAGTTGCTCGTAGTTTTTTCAGGCTTGAAAGTAGTAGTAGTAGTAGGCGGCAAGTAGTAGGAGGCAAGCCCTTATTTCAGGGCTTGCCTCCTAATTTTGTTGTTCAAATCAGTGGTTTTCAAACATATTCATGAAGGTCCCCATCTGTTTGTTAAAATGTTTAAAAAAATATTCAATATATATAAAAGCAAGATTTGTGGGTAAATATCAGATCTACAAGCTACAAGCACCTCATTGTGAGCTTGTAGATTGGGCATTTTCAAATAGTCGATGTATACAGGTTTAATATGCTCATGTGGCCTATAGTCGCTTACTCGCTTCTTATGGGCTTGTTTTCATAGGTTTCCTGGTTTGCTTATTTCTCTCGCATAATCTGGCAACACCGTCCTTAAAGACTGAGATGCGGGCTTTTATCATCTCTCTGAATAAGGACAGCGGTTGTTAGCGATGATGTTTACCGATGGCTGTTTGCCTTGTATGTGTAAATGGGGGGTTAGCTGGTGCAAACGCGCGCCTTGCTAATCACGACGTTTGTTCTCCGCTGAATGCTAACATCAATGCTAACCGGGTTTCATCAATGCTAACGCTGTGTTGCAAATTGAATTAATTCACAGGGGGACGTCGACAATAACCCCTAGAGCGCCTACGAGAGGGAACAGCTGAATCCTTGAGTGTCTTTGCTCCATCTTTTGACTCTGATATAAGAGAAGCCTCGCCTTATTGCCTCGCCTCGCCTCACACAGTGTGCCTGAATAAATGTGTCTTTATAATCTTCTCTTTTTAAGCGAGAATCAGACGTATATTCACTCCACACGCGTGCAAAGACTTAAATAGATTCCATTCTATCGCATGCATCAAAGCTAATAGCTTGTGTGCGTGTGTGTGTGTGTGTGTGTGTGTGTGTGTGTGTGTGTGTGTGTGTGTGTGCGTGTGCGTGTGCGTGTGTGCGCGCACATGCATGCGTGTGTGAAGTAAAGTTAATGTTATGCATGAGCTATAAAAAAAAATGCCTTCCCTCATCAAGAAACCAAGGAGAATAATCCCAGCCCGGCTGAATTATTAGCCTGTGTGTGCGTGTGCATGTATGTGTGTGTGTTTGTGTGTGTGTGTGTGTGTGTGTGTGTGCGTGCGTGCGCACACCCGCGTGGATTATTTGCTGTGTGTGAGAGATCACACAACGGCCTCAGCCAATTCTAATGAACCAATTACAGTGAAGTCTCTCCGCTTCTCTTCCATTTGATGATGAGATGCATGCTATAGACTCACTAGAGACTCTAGTGAGTCTATAGCATGCATGTACTCTAGTCTAGAGTATAGACTATACCATTGCTGTCGGGTGGACACATTTTATGTCCAAAACCGTTCCTTTTTGTGTATTATTTGTTCAAATATTTAAAATAGTGAAAATAGCCGATCTACAAGCTCACAACGTGTTGCGATGCGACGCTTTGTGAGCTTGTAGATCTGCAATTTTCACTTATTTTGTGCGACACTCTTATATGGCAAGGGTAGGGGCGTAAATATACCATAAAAACATAAGCAAGTTGAAATATGGAGATATGAGGTTTCCGCACGGCAGCGATATCCTCATTAACTCCCACAAAACAACGTTTTGAAGCCCAAATCAACTGCGTTGTAAGAAGACCAAAGGCCTTGAAATGAGGACCATGCAAATCGTTAACCAGGCTAGAAATCCAATCCAGTTTACAAATGAGCACCAGTGTTAACAAAAGAATTCAGGGCAACGGTTCCTCAGGTTTGGCTTGCCTCAGTTTGTAACCAAATGAGGACGCTCACACAACACAGAACAGTGTTTGAATTATTACATTAAAACTAACTTAACAACTAAAATGCAAACAACCCAAAAGGCTGGGGTGCTCCCAGTGAGCTGCATGGTGAGAGAGAGAGTGAGAGACATCAGGTCCATGCAGCCGCCCCTTGTTTTTTTTTTTTAAGATATCGTTTGGCTTTTTCTGCCTTTATTGATAGGCGTCAATTGGGTATGGCAAGGCCATACCTTGGCTCCAACCAAATAAGTATCTAAATTCAATGCACACATTATTTTCCAAATGTGTATTTTGATCAGAGAAAAGTGATGAAAGCCACATTTCTTGGGCCTTTCAATAAAAAAAAATCACACTCAGTGTGAGTAAGTGGTGCCTACTCTGTTTGATGAGTGGGCGCTGGCATTCAGACGGTACTACTCAATTTGATGTGTGGGTGCTTGTATTGAGCCGGTACTAAAAGAGTATTTGTACTCTTTTTATCAACTTTTAAGTATTTTTACTCATTTTAACTATGTTTAAGTATTTTTACTAATTTTAACAACCTTAAAGTATTTTTACTCAATTTAAGTACTCTTAAGTATTGTTTCTCAATTTATTTACTTTAAATTATTTTTAATCACTTTATTTACTTTAAAGTATTTTTTACTCATTTTTACAACTTTTAAGTATTTTTACTCTTTTTATCAACTTTTAAGTATTTTTACTTATTTTGAGTACTTTCAAGTATTTTTACTCAATTTAAGTACTCTTAAGTATTTTTACTCTAGGTATTTACTTTTAAATATTTGTACTCACTTTATTTACTTTTAATATTTTTTACTCACATTGTAGATCGGTCGTTTTAGTGTGTGTGTGTGTGTGTGTGCGTGTGCACGTGAAGCGCGCATGTGTGCTGAGCCTGCGTGTGTGTGTGAGTGTGCATGTCTTTAAGTAGCGCATGTGTTGCACGTTTGTGTTGATTAGTGTAACTGGTTGCATCTTTGTGTTGCAATCAGCTGCAGCTGTTGAGGCCGTGCTCGGACGGACGGACATACACGCAAACACACACGGTCAAATGTAGAGCGGTTGGCACCGCTAAAAAAAACTACTTCTAAACTTCCATCATTGTTGCGTTCAACCTAAACAAGTGATCCTTCATTTTGTATAGTTCTGACCCTCTAGATTTCATATGAAGAGTAGAAAAAAGGTAGAACAAGTTGCTTTGCACCGCGTTTTGAGATTGAGGATCTGCTTTTGTGTGACGCTGTAGTATAATCAGGGCATTAATTTACGAAAACACAAAAAGTTAGAACATGGAGTTATAGGCTTCTGCTCGACAGCGACGATATGAAACGAAACGGCCAAAATGCAAAAAACTAAATTCAAGGACCATCTGCTTGCTGCGTTCGGTCACATTTGGTGTCACTCTCCAAACAAGGCCTGTGTTGCTATAGGAACAACAGTGCAATATCCGTGGAGATGCTGCTGAGTGGACACTCAACCTTTCTTCTCCTGTCCAACATGGGGGGGGGGGGGAGAGAGAGAGAGAGAGAGAGAGAGAGAGAGAGAGAATCATCATCTCATAGGCATAGTAGTAGTCGCAGCGCGAGGCGTTGTGGGCTTGTAGATCTGCTATTTTCTGAGATTTGGTGTAGAGGGAAAAAAAGAGCAGACCAAGTACAGAGCCAATGTGATATTGAGGGTATACCAAAAAAAGGTTAACTCTCTGAAAATGCACATTAGCATGAATCCAACTATCTATGACATCTATGAAAAAGTTTCATCTGCAACACACATTTATACAATATGTAGTGTGGGGTCCCTGCTTCATCTGTCTCTCAGCCAGGGGGTCCTTGTTGGGCTGAAAAACGTTGAAGACCCCTGGCATAGTATGTAAATTTGCCCTGTGTTTACATAGCAAAACAAGGAGTGTGGTGGTGTTTGGTAGACAGGGAGAAACAGTGAAAACGCCAAAACACAAAGAGATGGCAATGTGTTTCTGCAGGTAAACACCACCACACTACTCCAGTGCATGGCTGACGAAAATGATAGGTAAACAAACTATTTTTACCTTGGTCCCAGACCCTATGCCTTTAAAGACCTGTATATTTATCCTGTCATTCTCACTCCCTTCTTTTATAATCACATATCTCTCTATTTTATTAGTGTCAGTGTTTTGCCAATTATTTGCGGGCCCGCTTGCAATACCTTCACAGTCCACCGCTTGAGAACCACTGATTTAATCCCTCCTTTCCCTCCCTCCATCCCTCCTTTCCCTCCCTCCATCCATCCCTCCTTTCCCTCCCTCCCTCCCTCCATCCGTTCAGTGGGTTATAGACAGATCTCATCTCCTCTCCTGCTCCACGCATTGTACTTCTGAAGAGCAGCGCTCATTGGCATTGACAGCTATCTAATTGCCCCTCGCATTCCTTATGAATAGCTCTCTCTGTGTGTGTGTGTGTGTGTGTGTGTGTGTG
>NC_137607.1:6856266-6886266 GCF_963280865.1 Gymnoscopelus braueri
AAACCTCTTATCTCTGTATTTTTTACCTTTTGTGTGTTTTTTCGTAAATGAACACCCTACTTGATCATACTACAGCGTCACACAAAAGCATCAAAAGTAGCAGATCTACAAGCGACGCGTTTCGAGCTTGTAGATCTGCTACTTTTGATGCTTTTGAATTTGAATCATGAAAAGTAACGGTTTTGGACATTTGAGGTTTCCAAGGGGCCATGCAATGAACATTTATGTTTTCAGTGTGTGCTGCTGTACACAGACACACAGACAAAACCGCGAATGTACGTGTCTATTTGTAAACTTGACAAGTCAGGGTTTAATAACGGTTTAATAATAACCCTTCCCTGTGGATCTCCCCGTGTCATCATCAATGCTGATGATGTCACATTGAATGATGAATGAATGCATTTATTTGGTGATAAAAGGAAAGAACACTTCAGCACTTCCACACACATACTGTACAGCAGACACAATATCACAGAGGATACAAAACATCACAATAAAACCCGAAGGCTTTCTATTTTGGTCCTCTCGATATTGATTTCAGTCTCGCCCCAAATATGGAGGCATGGCGGGATGGTGGATCTGAAATTGTGAATTCACAAAACGTGTAAAAATATTGACACACACAAATAATATTCACAATTATGTGAACATATTCAGGGAATGCGCTTACTCACTGCGTGCACACCAAGACATTTGGTGCTGGCCGGTTCAGTGGTTTACGGCAGGGGTTCTCAAACTTTTTTGGCCCAGGGCACCCCTATAAATATTTTTTTCATCCGAGGCACCCCTACTTTATTTTCATAATTTTCACTCCCAGCACCTTATGCCATTTACTTACATATGGCCTATATTACATTACATTTAGCATAACAGTATGATCTAACAATTTTTTAATCAAAATTATTAAAGTTTTTTGTTAATTATTATAAGATGATGACAACATCTGAATGAATAGTGTTTTATTGAGTAAATCAGATTGGGTTGTACATTCAAATTATTTCAAGTAATTACATATTACCCACTTATTCATCAAATGTAAACACATGTCATCAGATGTAAACACATTTCAAGTGCAAATTCACTTACATTCCAAAAAGTCCATATTTCCTTGTTTGATCAAAAATCGTTGCGTAAGTCGTTACTCTCTTTTCTACACTCTGGGGGAAACAGGCAGTAGGCGCATTTGCTATTTATTCTAACACAGATATGTTGCGAGGTAAACTTGAGATAATAGCCATTTTGGTTAGAACTGACTGAAAATAACTTTGTACTTCACTCTTTAAATGATATGAAAAAAATATATAGAATTTTTTTTTTCTTTTTTCCAAATATCATAACATTTTCGGGGCACCCCTGGACTGCCGTCGCGGCACCCCAGGGTGCCGCGTCACCCACTTTGAGAACCCCTGGTTTACGGGATTAGCCACCGAGGCACACACACACACACACACACACACACACACACACACACACACACACACACACACACACACACACACACTGTGCTGGCCCCTGCCCCCTGCAATTGTATTGACACGCCACCTTGTGGTTGCCTTGTGTTATCAAATACCCTCTTAGATGGTACATTCCAGTTTCACCACCCTGTGGTTGCTTTGTGTTATTTCAATCCCTCTTAGATGGTAGATCCCAGTTTCAGGAAGCAACTAGTTAATTCCTACATAGTCTTTTGAGAAGCAAGCATGATGCTCTGTGTTCTCCACAGCTCTCCAACGTTTTTGTGTCTTGGAGTAGATATGTCTGTGAGTAAACTCGAATATTATTGTGCCAAAATGTGTACGAGAATGTTTGAACTCAATGTTTGTTGGTCTACTCATTTCCATGTTTTACAGTCTTAAAAAAAATGTCAACTCAATATCAACCTACAGTAAAGACTACTCTTCTAAAGAAATTGCTTTATTATTGGGAGTTTGTACGCTATCTGTTTAGTCTTTCTCGGGGACACGCAAGTGTGAGGACAGAATACACACACACACACACACACACACACACACACACTCACACACACACACACACACACACACACACACACACACACACACACACACACACACACACACACACACACACACACACACACGGTGGCTGATTCTTCGCTTGCGAAGATCATAGCAGTTTAGTGTTTGAGGTCCTTTTGTTTTGCTTCGAGGCAGGCACGCTGATGTCCATATAAGCCAATCCTTGACCGACAGATGTTTTTGGCAACTGGTGCACTTGAACTCCTGGCCTGATGGGGCGCTGTGGTAGAGGTCTGGGTGGATGTACAGTATCACCCTTTCGTGCATTGCAGCTGTCTGCTAGATGTTGCTGAGCTTTTACGGCAGTGTCGTTTACTGTAGCGCGGCCAAGAGTGTGGTTTATCAGCGGCCCTGGACTCCCACGTTTTGGTCTCCAAGCCTGCTACAGTCATTTGGTATTTGAGCTGGTCTAAGAAGCGTTTCCGAGGTCCACTTCTTTATACCCTGACACAGCTCACCGTAAAGGACTGCTTCTGGCAGCCTGGTGTCCTCCATGCGTGTGTGTGTGTGTGCCTGTGCGTGTGCGTCTGTGTGTGTGTGTGTGTGTGTGTGTGTGTGTGTGTGTGTTCTTTGATAACCCTGTGATGCTGACTCGATAAGGAGGCCACAAGCCATCACGGTGGCCTCTCTGCTTTGCTTTATTGGAGTCTGCATGGTGGAGAGAGACTGGAATCAGTGGTGAAAGAAGTGCTCACATTTCTTACATGAAAGTACAGTAAAACGTATACGTAAGTAAAAGTACAATATTTGCCTCTGAGATGTAGTGGAGTAGGAGTAAAAGTATTGAACATTTGAAATACTCCAGTAGAGTAAAACAAAATATCTCAAAAATTTACTCATGTACATTACTTGGGTACATATTTGACACCACTGACAGAGTATACAGACGGTAAGTGACACAGGTTTTGAGCCCGATTTGAACTCCAGGCATTGCAATTACTGTGTCACACAATCACTTAGGCTCTTATCTGGACCAATTTGTTCACTGACAGCCTTTACTACTGTAAATAAATTAGAATAGAGGATCTCTATTTATTGCCAAATGCAAGATCCAATTATTTCCGTGCCGTTGTAATAAATCGAAGCGGTTTGGAGTCCAAATTATACATCCACCGCAATTCATTATATACCTAATTTCCTCTCTCTCATATTGTGGCCCTATATGTAATTGTTTTGCAAATAGCCAAAAGAGGATAAATTAGTTTTTATCAGGCTTTGGGGTCTGATCTAACTCTGATACGTTTTGAAGGTCAGACTCCGTGCTGGAAATGCAAATAGAGAACCTAATTTAAACTCTGTCATGGCCACGGCTGTGCCCCACTATCTACTTCCCCCGTGTGCTTCCCTCTCCTTGTTCTACCCCTGTTGTGTGTGTGTGTGTGTGTGTGTGTGTGTGTGTGTGTGTGTGTGTGTGTGTGTGTGTGTGTGTGTGTGTGTGTGTGTGTGTGTGTGTGTTTAGCAGGTGTTTTTGGCTGCCCTGGTCCCTAACTGGCATTGGCGAACAGAATATTAATGGAATAAATCACTTAAATGTAATCTATAATTGTTCCTCGTACAATATTTTGCAATACCTAATACAAATAAAACATCTGAAGAGAATAAAACAGCAGTACAGATAGATATACCGTAGCCGTCATGTATGTTGCAATACATGTTTTTGGCCCTATTTGAACTACCCACACATATAAAAGGACTGCAACTTTATTTATTGACATCATACTGACTAGACGGTTAACCGCCCACATTCCGCAGGTTAGACATTTACAAAAAAAAGGTCCAAATGCCCATCCCTAAGGTAGAGAAGCAGGTAGACGGTTGCTGACTGCGTCGCCGACGCCGAGAGAGAGAGACGTGATGATTTCTGGCATGTGCACCCTTGCGCTAGAGACGCCGGGACCAGAATGAGTCGTGCGGCGCTCGTGTTTAATGTATCGACCTGCCCTCTTTTCCTCCTTTTGCCTCATCTTCCGCCTGACCCTATAGACTGAACGTGTCACCTTCACAGGAAACGTAATGACAGCCAATAACAGCGTTAGCCTTTTTCACCGTTGTTTACACGCAAAGGCGCCAGACTCTCCAACGACGGAACACAGAACGCCGCTTCAATTTACACCTTGTCTTCTGTGAACGTGTGAACCACTGGGGGAGTTCATACTGTGTGTGCGTGTGCGTGTGTGTGTGTGTGTGTGTTTTGTATTACTATTTGTGTGAGGACCAAATGTCCCCACAAGTATGTAGAATATGAGTAATTGACATTGTGAGGACCATTTTCCTGGTCCTCACAAGAAAAATTGTTGTTTTACGAGGTTTACAATTACAAAAAGTGTCAGGTTAGGGTTAAGATTTAGACAGAAATTAGGTTCAGGGGTTAGAGATGGGAGTTAAGTTTGATTTATGCTTAATTGCGAGCTTGTGTCGTGCATTGAAAAATAGGCGGCGTTGTGTGCTTGTAGAACGCCTATTTTTTGTGTATGATTTATGCTTAATTGCGAGCTTGTGTCGTGCATCGAAAAATAGGCGATCTACAAGCACACAACGCGTCGTGTGATTGTAGATCGACTATTTTTCGGCTTTGGGCTTGCAAAAAAAAAGGTAAATATGCCATTCATAAAATTGTTGTCCTAAAATGTTTATGTCCTCACAAGTATAGTAATACAACACTGTGTGTGTGTGTGTGTGTGTGTGTGTGTGTGTGTGTGTGTGTGTGTGTGTGTGTGTGTGAGAGAGTGTGAGTGAGAGACTGGGTGTGGGTGGGTGAGTGGGCGGGTGCTGCATTCACCAAAGCCTTATGGGTAATACTGAAGTCCACTTGACTGGCTTTGGAGGGAAAAAAAGCCTTCTGCAGCGCTAGCTTAAAAGGCTTAATTGGGAGTACAGGGAGAGATGGAGGTCATTCATTATGACAGTATTGGTTTAGTATGTGCTATTAATTAGCACAAAGAGTAGCTGATAGGAGACCGGCCTGGGATCGTGGGACCAACTAACCGTTTCTTCTCCCCCGCTGTTTCACTCGGCAGCCAGAAAAGGCCAGACCAAAACTCTATAGTACTTCTGCTCACAGACTTTGATTGATTAATTGGATACTTTATTAACGTGTTGCTCACACAGTGAGCAACGCGTTAATAAAGTATAACAGAAAGTTGTGGTTTCTGCCTGACAACAACGGTATCGTCAGTAACCAGGAACAGCCATAGGTGTATTTACAGAAAGAAAAGAGGGGGCGGGGCAGAGGAACACACCCCTCAGCTTGCTGACAGAGTGTGATTGTTTTCTCGCTGGGCAGCGAGCTCGTAGGGAAGCGAGCAGCCTTTCTACCCCGAGTCTCAGTAGCCTCGCCCAGTACAGGGCGGGGCTTCTTTCGCTATACATTAGAAGAGTTGGGAACGGTGGGCGTTGCAACATTCTAATACAGCCCGAATACCCAATATCAGCACTGGCTTCAGTGGCTTGCTTCGTTAATCACTAGACTCCCAACCCACACCTCCGGGGTTTGACTCCCGCTTGCTACACTACTTTTTCCAACAACCGCAATAGTTTTGGACCGCAACGGAGGGCCGTGGTCGGGGCGCAGACGGGGCTGAGTAGGCTCAAGCGAACTTTGCAACGTTTGGCACGGCAACTCGCGCGCCCTAGCGCGCTCGGTGGTGCCTTACGTGGCTCAAGTTCGCTTGAGCCTACTCAGCCCCGTCCGAGTTATGTACCGATAGGCACAGAATCGTAAATCATGTTGTGGGGAGAGCGTTTGCCCCAACTCGCCATGCTCTCCCCGGAGTCCCCGCCCCGCCCCCCCGCTACTGAGACAAGGGGTAGAAAGGCAGGTTGCGGTAGGGAATCGCCAAGTTTGAGGGCTGGTGTTAGGGCGTTCCACATTTTGGAGGCACAGTTTATAGTAGAATGCGTTCTTCCCCATGTTTGTGCCGAATTTAGGGTGGAACAAGATCAGAGGAGCTCCCCTCTGGTGTTGTGCCCGTGGGAGTCACTCACTCTAGTGAAGTAGTTTGACAGATGCATGGGCACTGATCCCTTGAGTGTCTTGAACATAGATATAGAAACCTAGATACCTCATTGGCCTCTGCAGTTCGTTGGAGCGACCTGTATCGCGGCCGCCATTTTAGAGAAGGCAAGCTGCCACTCCAAGTGACTACTGGCCAATCACAGCGCGTTTCACCTGGCCAATCACCGCGGTTACGAAAAGACCCGCCCCCACCTGCCTCTGATTGGCCGACCGAACGTCCCCTTCTGTGACGCAACGTGGAAGCTTGCCCTGCGGAAGCTGGCGTGCGCCCGAGATACAGACGCCTCAGAGCCGGAGGAGGCGTCTACCTTTATATGTCTACGGTCTTGAAGGCCACGAGCGACCGGGATTTGGAGCTTATTTGAACCTGCATGACCTCGCCCCCCTTTTGGTCAAAACGTCTAGTTCCTGTTCTTTAATCTCAACCAATCAGAAGAAGGTACGGGCGGTCCTTGGCATAACAAGTCATGCGTCTTGTAGACCAGGCCCATTGCAAGTTGCTGTACTCTGTCCTCTACCCTGAGCCATCCCAGCCTATATAGCAAAGTGAGCTAGGGTTATATTAGGTGAGTCCATGGGCTGGCGGTGAGGTCCGGTCCGGTAGTAGTCTATTAAATCGGTTTGTTTTGAAAGGTCTGTACTTTTGTTTTTAATGACATTGAGGCGTTAGTGAACCATGAGGTGCATGCATAGTCAAAATGACATTCTCCAGCTAGGGTCCGAGATAAAAATCACAAAACCGATTCGTTTGAATCACTGTTGTGACTGTTTTCCCCTTTGTGTGTGTGTGTGTGTGTGTGTGTGTGTGTGTGTGTGTGTGTGTGTGTGTGTGTGTGTGTGTGTGTGTGTGTGTGTGTGTGTGTGTGTGTGTGTGTGTGTGTGTGTGTGTGTGTGTGTGTGTGTGTGTGTGTGTGTGTGTGTGTGTGTGTGACTCTCTCTCTCTCTAGATGCAGCGCAGTGGGAGAACTGACAGTGATTCATTTGGGCCTGGGTTTACAGTACGTGAAATGGAGAGCCGGGCATAACAATGGCTGTTTCATTCCTTAATGTGGTGGGTTTGACACATGGTGACACTTCCTCCACCAGGCTTAATACGGCCATCAGAGGAGACCACAGGCTGGGAGTTGACTCCCCCTGCCCCAAACACTCTGCTGTATACCAACTCATACATATGGATGCATGCGGAGGGAGCAACTCATGAATACAATCATACAGATCTGTGCTGGGCGTGTGTATGTGTGTACGTGTGCCTGTGTGCGTGTGCGTGTGTGTTACTATACTTGTGAGGACCAAAATGTCCCCACAAGTAGAGTAGAATTTGAAAAAATAGACGTGTGAGGAGTGAGGACCATTATCCTGGTCCAGAAAACAAAATGGTTATTTTAAGGTTCAAAATGATTTGGGTAGTTAGGTTTACAATTGTGTTCAGATTAGGTATTTGGAGTTGGGGTTGGAGTTTTCCCTATTTTATACATAGTTGTGCGACGATGTCACACAGAAACATAGCTGATCTACAAGCTCATCAACAACACAGCACGACACGTTATGAGCTTGTAGATCTGCTATTTTCCGGCCATATTTTGGCCGTGTTCAGCAATTTGCAATGCTAAAATGGTTTATGTTCTCACAAGTATAGTAATACAAACCTGTGTGTGTGTGTGTGTGTGTGTGTGTGTGTGTGTGTGTGTGTGTGTGTGCGTGTGCGTGAGAGATGTTTATCCAGACATCTCATCAATTTTTTTTCAATTCAATTCAAAGGGCTTTATTGGCATGAGAAAACATACGTTTACATTGCCAAAGCAGAAAGCATAATACAACAATACAGCAATACAATCAAAACAAAAAATATGTACATTTGAAAGTCAGAATCTTCAATAGATCAATTTCTATGTACCAAGATCACTGGGTGTAGTTATAGTGCCGGAATATACCCAATGATTAGTCTTTAGGGTGGTTGTGTTCCGTTTGATATCCTTTTCCTATCACAGCAACTCACGAATCTTGCTGCTGTGTTTGCACATTGTTGTACTTCGCCCAGCAGATATGGGAGTTTTTTGTCATTGGTCATGTTTTCAAAATCTCCGTGTGTGGTTGTAATCTGTGGGAAGTATGTGTCTCTGATGTCTTGGTACAATGGACAGACGGTTAGGAAGTGTAGCTCGGTTTCCACTTCATTTTGTGTGCAGTGGGTGCATAGTCTGTCTTCTCTCGGGATACAGGTCTGCCTGTGACGACCTTTCTCGATCGCAAGACTGTGCTCACTGAGTCTGTACCTAGTTAAGATTTTTCTTTGTTTTGGGTCAGTCACGGTGCTCAGGTATTCTGCCACTGCGTATTCTCTGTTTAGGGCCAGATAGCATTCTAGTTTACTCTGCTTTTGTGTTGCTTCTTTCCAGTGTGTCAGGTAGTTTTCCTTTTGCTGTTTTATAATTTGGTTTAGTCCAATGGGTTTTCTATCTCGTGGCTCTGTTTGTGTTTGTGCCCGGAGTTCCAGGGCCAGCTGGCTGAGGGGGCATCTCTCTAGGGTTTCGCTGTGTGTGAGTGCCTTGTTATGGAGTGCATCTAGGTCGCTTTCTTTTAGGTGGTTGTAGAACTTAAGTGCTCTCTTTTTTATTTTGATAATTAGTGGGTATCGTCCTAATTCTGCCCTGCATGCATTATTTGGTGTTTTTCGCTGGGTACGGAGAATGGATTTGCAGAATTCTGTGTGTAGGGTCTCGGTTTGGTGTTTATCCCATTTTTCAGGGTCATGGTTTGCTAATGGTCCCCAGATCTCACAACCATAGAGGGAAATTGGTTCTATCACAGAGTCCAGTATTTTAAGCCAGGTTTTAATTGGGATGTCTATTTTGATGTTTCTTTTGATAGCATAGAATGCCCTTCTTGCCTTGTCTCTCAGGTCCTTTACAGCTTGGTTGTAGTTCCCTGTGCTGCTGATGTTTAGGCCAAGGTAGGTATAGTTTTTTGTTTGTTCTAGTGGGATTGTATTTAGGAAAAATTGATGGTTTTGGCGGCTGGATCTTTTTTGAAATATCATGATTTTAGTTTTAGTTAGGTTCACTGTCAGGGCCCATGTCTGGGAGAATTTGTGTAGGAGATCAAGTTGCTGCTGTAGTCCTTCCTTGGTTGGAGACAGCAGCAGCAGGTCATCTGCAAAAAGTAAGCATTTGATTTCTGTGTTTGCCAAGGGGATGCCTGGAGCTGTGGACTGTTCTAACGTTTTTGCTAATTCGTTGATATATATGTTGAAGAGTGTTGGACTCAGGCTGCATCCCTGTCTAACTCCTCGGCTTTGGGGGAAAAAGTCTGTGTGCTTTTCGCCTATTTTAACTGCACATTTGTTGTTAGTGTACATTGATTTTATGATGTCATAGGTTTTCCCCCCAATGCCACTCTCCAACAGTTTGTACATCAGACCCTCATGCCAAATTGAATCGAATGCTTTTTTGAAGTCGACAAAGCAGGAGAATAATTTGCTTTTGTTTTTGTTTAATTGGTTGTCAATTAGGGTGTTTAGAGTGTAAATGTGGTCTGTTGTGCGATATTTTGGTAGAAAACCAATTTGTGATTTGCTCAGGACATTGCTTTCTGTGAGGAAGTTTAGAATTCTGTGGTTGAGGATCATGCAGAGGATCTTTCCGAGGTTGCTGTTTACACAGATCCCGCGGTAGTTATTTGGGTCATATTTGTCTCCACTTTTGTGGAGTGGCGTTATCAGCCCTTGATTCCATGTGCTGGGGAAGATCCCAGAGCTGAGCACGATATTTAGGAGTTTTAGTATGGCTATTTGGAATTTGAGGTCGGTGAATTTGATCATTTCATTTAGAATACCGTCCGCCCCGCAGGCCTTCTTGGTTTTAAGTGTTTTTATTTTGTCTTGTAGTTCTTTTAGGTTGATTTGGGAATCTAGTGGATTCTGGTAGTCTTTTACGGCTGACTCTAGGTTTTGTAGTTTATCTTTTATTTGTTTTTGCTCTTTGTTCTTCTCGATTGGGCCAAAGAGGCTAGAAAAATGGTTCACCCATATATCTCCATTTTGGATGGGTAGTTCGTCCTGTTTTAGCTTATTAAGTCTGTTCCAGTTTTCCCAGAAGCTGTTTGTCTGTATGGAATCCTCGATATCTTGCAGTTGGTTTCTAACATGTTGATCTCTTTTTTCTCTTACTGTTTTCTTGTATTGTTTCAGTGTTTCCCCATATTGGAGACGTGTGTTGTGGTTGTCTGGGTCTCTGTGTTTTTGGTTTGATAGTTTCCTTAATTTTTTCCTGAGATTATTGCAGTCATTATCGTACCATTTGTCATTCTCAACATTTTTTCTGGCTTTCCTATTTGATACTTTTAGGTTTGCTAGTGAGGCTGTTAGTTCAAATATATGATTGAGGCCTTCTACTGCCCTGTTTACACTTTCACTGTTTTCTTCAAAGGTTTTTTCTAGGAACTGATCCAGTTGTGATTGGACTTGTTTTTGCCTAATAGCATTTTGGAAAGCTTCTGCGCTGTGTTCATTCCATTTGTAACGTTTTTTTATAGTATGTAGTTTGTTTGGCGTTTGTTCTTTGTGTCTGTGTGTTGATCTCATCATGAATACTATAGCTGACTGTATACATTTTGGTGAGAGTGTTTAGCCTGATGAACTCCTATAGCCGTGTCATCCACAGTTATAGTCATGGTAGCCTAGGAGTGTGAGTGTGTGCGTGTGCGTGCGCACGTGTGTGTGTGTGTGTGTGTGTGTGTGTGTGTGCGTGCGTGCGTGTGCGTGCACTGGGGGTATATATCGTCTCTGTCGGGTGGACACCTCATATGTCCCAAACTGTTACTTTTCAGGATTCAAAAAAAAAAATAGCAGATCTTTGTAAATCTGCTACTTTTTATGCTTTTTGTGTGACGCTATAGTATGATCAAGTAGGGCGTTAATTTATGAAAAAAAAAAAAAAAGTTTAAATATGGAGATAAGAGGTTTCTGCCCGACAGCAACGCTATGTGAATAGCATGTACCCTCACCCTCATCTTTACTGGTAATCACCACTGGCCTCCCTGGTGGCCCAGTGTGCTTAGAAAGGACTTACTGCAGGGTTAACACTGAAATAGTACTGTGTGTGTGTGTGTGTGTGTGTGTGTGTGTGTGTGTGTGTGTGTGTTTCCTTTTTGATTATTTTCTTTCTTTAATACAACCGTTTATCAAAGGTAGAAGCCTGAAGGCGAAAACAGACACGCACACACACACACACGCCCACACATGCACACGCGCACACGCACGTGCTCTCTGATGGAATGTTAGTTTCTGTTGGGATTTGGCAAAGCAAAGCTCGAGAGCCAATCAGAACAGAGGGAGAAAGCTGAAGGGCTGCTAAAGGATTGAGTAGAAGAAGAAGAGGCTCAGGGAGCCCTCAGAGCAGCAGATGTTTGCGTGTGTGCGTGTGTGTGTGTGTGTGTGTGTGTGTGTGTGTGTGTGTGTGTGTGTGGTGGGTCTTCATTAGGAGTGACTGGGTGTTGTGTATGTCCAGGGGGAACTTAGTTTTTGAGTGGGTTGTCTCTGGGTGCTTCAGTCGCAGCTGTCTGGCCCTCTCATCGTTATTAGACTGCATTAGTCCCACGTCTCCTTTGTCTGTGGAAATGTACGTACATGGGCCTGTGTGTGTGTGTGTGTGTGTGTGTGTGTGTCTGCACTAGAGCCCCACCCGTGCCACATTTTTTGAAGCTCATGCTTATTTCGCAGCGTCCTAGACCAGAGGTCCTCAAACTTTTTCGTGTCAAGGACCCCCAAATTCCCCCAGAAGCAAAGATTTGATTTAAAAATGAGTTTAAAGGGAAACTCTCCCCTGTCAGGTGACAAGAAGGTCAGTTGGCTCTCATGCGCTCGAGGCATGAGCTCGGCCCTGTCCTCCCTAGGTTGGCAGAGGGAAGGTAGTGCCCAGGATTACATAGACAATTGGCACTGGGTGTAAAGAATGGGGTTACAAAATCGTGGGATTTTTTTTGGAAAATAATTAAATAATAATAATATTAAAAGATTTGCACAAATGTTCAAGGTTTTTCAGAAATAGCAGATCTACAAGCTCATAGTGTGGCACAAAGTAGAATAGCCAAAGTATAAAATATGGTTAAATTAGTTAAAATGATTGTGACGCTATATTAACAAATATTTCCCGGGGACCCCCTGGTACCCCTCCCCAGGACCCCTGGGGGTCCCCGGACCCTACTTTGAGACCCACTGTGCTATATGACACTGATAGAGACGGACAGCTCCTCCAGTAGAGGCAGCGTGTTAGAATCCCTGTAGGACTTGAGTGGCAGCTGTCGTCAGCATATCTTGTCTAATCACCTCATGTCTTTACATCTCTCTACCTGGGAACACATCTGTCTGCTTGATTGTACATTAATTACACTTTATGTCAGCGCGGCCCGATGCTGCCACGTTCACACTGGTAGCTACAGATACAAAGCTATACATAGCGTACAGTCGCTGTCAGGCAGAAACCTCTTTCTTTTTTTCTTTTTTTTTTTCCTTTAATTTTTATCCCTCGATTTTGTAACCCTTTTTTCACCCGGGGCCAATTTGCTAAGTGATCCTGGGCACTACACTCCCCCCACCAGCCTAGGGAGGCCAGGACCGAGCTCATGCCTCCTTCAATGCATGAGAGCCAACTGACCTTCTTGTCACCTGACAGGGTGGAGTTTCCCTGGTTGGACGTAGCGTGTGGAAGGAACACGTTATTCCAACCAGTTCCCTTCCCCTCCATCAGGCGCCCCGGCTGACCAGGGGGAGGCAGTATAGTGACCAGGATTACTGCATGTTTTTTTGAGGGTATTAACTACCCTAGGAGACACGGGGAGAACATGCAAACTCCACACAGAGTGGGCCCTTTCGCCAAACCCTGGTGACGCGGAGAAGACACGCTCCCAGCGCCCACAGCGTCCCCGGCAGGAATCGAACCCAGGTCCTTCTAGCTGTGCGGCGACAGCGCTACCGACTGCACCACCGTATCCCCATATTCTAACTTTTTGTGTGTTTCTTTTTCGTAAATTAACGCCCTACTTGATCGTACTACAGCACAGTGGTGGAAGGTAACTAAGTACATTTACTTAAAGGTTTCATGACATTCAGTTTTACAACATATTAAAAGTCTTGGTCATGGTCCTTCAAACGTGTATAAAAAGTTTTAACTGAAAATTCCACTCCAGTGAGCCATTGCAGGTGTTTTTCTCTCACATTTCTAAAGCCTTTTCAACTGCAATGCCAAAAGTAATCTTTGCCTGCGGGTGTCGCTGTTGAGGGATTTTGACTGTCAATCATCGCCTCTGCTCCGCCCCCCAAAGGAAATGATAGGGGAGGGGAGGTGGTGGGATTAAGTGACTATGACATCAAAGTCAAGGGGCCAATCCCAGATTACTTTTCAGCCTAATTATTCAAAAAAAAACAGACCACAGAAAATCCACTGAATGTTCAAAGTTCAGTTTTTTGGGGTGTAGTTGAGGTCATAAAACGCCCCAAAAAACATAATCTTTTTGAAAATGAATGTCATGGAACCTTCAAGTACTTTACTTGAGTATTTTCAATTTCTAATACTTTTGTTGCTGGCTTCCACTGAAAATTAATGGTAGCCTCTAGCTTCGTATATTCATGTTGCTGGTTTCCATTGAAAATCAATGGTAGCATGTAGCTTTGTATCTTCATGTTGCTGGTTTCCATTGAAAATGAATGGGAGCATGCAGCTTTGCATCCTCCAGTGTGAACGCAGCATGAATGTAGGCTACACAGTTAAATCTATCATTTCTATAATTTCAGTGTAGGCCTACTGTATATATAGGATTTCTGAGAGATAAAAGCTTCAGATAGTAGTAGTAGTATTTTTAAAAAAAAGCACATATGTTACAGTGTTGTGAGGAGTGAATCAACCCCTGGGCAGGGCCGGACTGGGAACAAAATTCAGCCCTGGCATTTTGGTCCGGACCAGCCCACCCCCCCCCCCCGGACCGTTTTGTCAACGGGGGGGGGGGGGGGGAGCGTTTCACTGTTCAGCCCAGCCCTGCACATGAACTCTGTAGCCGCACTGAGGCCCCTGCTGGAAAGCATCCCAGCCCAAACATTAACGTAACTAATAATTGGGCCACGTGACCCTGAAATGACCGTAATAATCCTAAAACGGGAACGAAAATATTTGATTTAAAAAAAAATTTTTTTTTTTTTTTTTTTTTGGGTGGCCCAGCGGCCCACTGGCCCGCGGCCCACCGGGCATTTGCCCGGTACGCCAAATGGCCAGTCCACCCCTGCCCCTGGGTATAGTGCCCTGGGCCTGTAGGCAGCCATAGCTGCGGTGTCTGCACAGCGACACCGCAGCTATGGCTGCCTACATGCAGCGCGTCTGTGGATTCGTCTATATACTGTACATTACACCAGGATGCCACAAGTTACAGTAGCTTGTTAAGATGATTTTTTTATTTTTTTTTATTAAATACTGAAATTGTGATATTATCAAACATAAACATCAAACATATATCAGACAGTCTACTCTTCCCAAACGCATATCCAATTCAGTCTGACCCAGAAGCAGAAGTATAAAACTCATCCCACCGGCTATAAAAATGCATAACCAGAGGTGGAGATATCAAAAAGCAGGGGCATTGAATTCCCCCTCCCCCATGCATCTGCTGCTTCTGATACTGTTGTGTGACACTGTAGAGGAGAGGGGTTGACTGAGAGGTGGAGGCTCCCACTGTGTCACGGAGAGCAAGGAGAGAGAGGGGGGAAGGCCACAAAGCCCCCCATGTTCCCTCAGACACACACACACACACACACACACACACACACACACACACACACACACACACACACACACACACACACACACACACACACACACACACACACACACACACACACACACACGCACACACACACCTTGCTCTGTCGCTGACTGTGACTGGCTGGTAATATATGGCTGCCGGTGATGCGCAGTGCTAATTAAAATGGATTGTGGAGTCCCGCTGGTTTGGTGGCCCGCAGCATTAGTCCTCCTCTCTCTGCTGTGGTTCACGCCTTCTCCTCATTTTTCACCAGCCTTTCTTCACACTCTTTCTTGTCCCTTATAGTCTCTCGAGCCCAGACTGCGTCTTCCACAGTCTAGTGCAGTAGTTTCTCAAACGTATTCGTGTCAAGGACCCCCAAATTTATTTGAATTTGGCCTTGGACCCCCTTCAGTCAGATCTTTTATGATTTACTTCCACAGTTTGTAGGCCCTGTGTAACAAACCTGACCTGGTGGAGATCTGCTCTCAGAGGAGCGCACCTTTGTAGTTTAACTTTTTGTGTTTCTTTTTTCGTAAATTAATGCCCCACTCATACTACAGCGTCACACAAAAGGATCAAATGTCGCTACGCGCCGCGTTTCGAGCTTGCAGATCTGCTACTTTTGCTATTTTTGAATTTGTTTTGGACATTTCCACCCCGACAGAGACGTTTTTGTCCATATTCAATAAACTTTACAGAATGTACCTGGCGACGTCAGCTAAAACTCACTGTATTGTTAAAAACCGTCTTCAAGCTAAAAGTTGAAATTGAAATGCAGCACTTGTAAAGAACTATTTTCTCACATTGATATCATATTTGAATGGCTTGTATTAGAGTTAAATAAGTTAAATTGTACATTGCATACACTTATGTATCTCTGAAAATGGCTTGTTGTAAAAATTATACTGGTATGGTCCGTTCAATGGAATATTCTCATTTATTGCCCTGGTGTCGCACGCACACACACACACACACACACACACACACACACACACAGAGAGAGAGAAGCCCAAGGATGTCTCAGCGTGACCTTATTAAAGAAAAGCCATCATCAATAGAGGAAAAAGTGAAGCACTTCTGGTGAAGATGACATCACCGCTAATGAGGACATCACAATGACTTCCTCTATGAGCATTAGAGAGAGAGAGAGAGGGGGGGGGGGTAAAGAGCCAGAAAATGTTAGGAAACGAAGAGAGAAGGTGATCAAAGTAATGGAATAAGGGAGGTGGAATGAGGGGATGGCACACCACTGCTGCGGATTCTAGGCCCTCGAATGCGTCGCAGTGCATCCGCCGATCTTTGTCACTGAACGTACTCTTGTGTGAAGTAACCAAGTACATTTACTCGAGTACTGTTCTTAAGTACAATTTTGAGTTATTTTTTTTACTTTACTGGAGTATTTCCAATTTTCAGTACTTTTACTTCTACTCCACTACATCTCAGAGGCAAATGTTATACTTTTACTCCACTGCAATTATTTGAAAACTTTAGTTACTTTGTAGATTTGAATTCTTATTACAAAACATACATTACCCACTTCAGCCCTATATACATTTCAGCTATTACAAAATAGCCGATCTACAAGCTCACAATCGTGACGCATTGTGAGCTTGTAGATCTGCTATTTTCAAAAGATGTGTATATATTTGCGGCACGTTTTGAGCTTGCGGATCTGCTACTTTAGATACTTTTATGTGACACTGTAGTGTGATCAAGTAGGGAGTTAAACATCATTATATACACCCAAAAATAGCCGATCTACAAGCTCACGACGAGAGATTGTGAGCTTGTAGATCGGCAAATCTTCGGGGCACGACACTGGTGGTGCAACAAAGTATAAATCAGGCTCTATAGCTTCAACTCCCTCCTCCTCCTCCTCCTCCTCCTCCTCCTCCTCTCCTGGAGGAGACCCTCCCCCCTCCCCTCCTTGGGCACAGTGACACACAAACAGCCTCCATACTGGATTGATCCTCTCATATCTCTGCAGCGGCCGCGGTATTCACGCTGTCAGCACGAGCACGAGCACGTGTGTGTGTGTGCATGCGTGCGTGTGTGTGCACATGCGCGTGCGTGTGTGTGTGTGTGTCTCTACTTGCCCGAGCCTGGGATTAAATGTCAGTCTGTTAGATTGATGTTCCCTGTGATAGAACGACACAACAGGAACGATTCCATCGCAGCTTACAGATGAGAATGGAAACACACAGCACCGCTCAAAACATGTCCCGTTCTCACACAGAGACGCTTGTCTCTCTGCACATGTGTGTTTGTACACGTACACACACACGCACGCGCGCACACACACACACGCACACGCACGCGCACACGCACACACACACAGAACAATACACAGTAAAAGTCTCTGTGTTAATTCACACATTTGAAACTCTGAGAGTAACACTCTTCAAAGTGAAATGAACACTGATGATTTGACTGTGTAGACAAACAAATATAAACACACACACACACACACACACACACATGCGCGTGCACACGCGTACGTTCGTACGTACACACGCGTACGTTCGTACGTACACACACACACACACATACTACACACACACACACACGCACACGCACACGCACACACGCATAGATATTCATTTCCCCCTCTGTGGCAGGCAGCATGCACATTTTTATATGGCTTTTCCAGGCTCTGTGTGTGTGCGTGCATGTGCGCTCACGTGCTTGCGCGTGCGTGTGTGTGCGTGTGTGTGCGTGCGTGTGCGCGAGCACATCCATATTCAAGCGCGTTGCCCGCGTGGATGAGCCAGAGAGAGGAGAGGAGAGGAGGCTGAATGGGGAGGGATCAGCAGAATGGTACCGGTAGGGGTTAAACGCTTCCTTCCTCAGCACATACAGGAGGTCACGCACCGCTAATGTGCTGAGAGCCGCCTGGCACAGCGCCACTCTGAAAGGGCACACCTCCACTGTTTCACTGGAGTGGTGCAGGAGACACCGCCGCGCTGTGTGTGTGTGTGTGTGTGTGTGTGTGAGTGAAAGAGAATAAGAATGAGATAGCGTGTGTGCTTGGTTGTGCGCGTGAATGAATAAGTATATACGTCTCTGTCGGGTGGAAACCTTGTATGTCCAAAAGTGTTACTTTTTAGGATTCAAAAGCATCAAAAGTAGCAGATCTACAAGCTCGAAACGCGTCGCTTCGCGCCGCGTTTCGAGCTTGTAGATCTGCTACTTTTGTGCTACTTTTGATGCTTCCGTGTGACACTGTAATATGATCAAGTAGGGCGTTGAAAAACACATAAAGTAAAAATATGGAGATATGAGGTTTCTGCCCGACAGCAACGGTAATGTGTAGCTGTGTGTGTGTGTGTGCGTGTGCGTGTGCGTGTGCGTGTGCGTGTGTCTGAGAGTTGGAGCTGGAGTGTAGTGCATGATTCATGGCTCGGGGGAACGGTCTACCATTCATGCAGTTTTATGCGTTGGCATTCAGCCATTTCTTTGAAAATGCTTTTTATCTGATCTGATGCCTGCGTAGGTTACCTCACATAATGTCTGCATGTGTGGATCTCACTGTGTGTGTGTGTGTGTGTGTGTGTGTGTGTGCGTGTGTGCGTGTGTGTGTGTGTGTGTGTGTGTGTGCGTGCATGCATGTGCGTGTGAGATGAGCTGGCATTAATACTCTTCATAAAAGCCACTCAGATATTGATCACATCAACGTGACTATGAATGTTCAAACATTCCCCTGCACAGCTCTGACACTGTATCTGACTCTATACTCTCTGTATCTTTGTCTCCTTCCCAGGCTATTCCCTAGGATCAGCTGAAACAGGTCAGTGCCTTCTTCATCTCAATACACCTTCCATCCTCCTCACTGACACACACAGAGACTATGGAAGCAGGGTGGACTAGTCTATAATGTTTCATTCATATTTGGTTGCATTGCCGCCGTCGTTTGGCGGAAAACACAGATCTGCAAGCTCACAATGTTGACGTGTTGTGATCGTGTGGATTGGAGCTTAACACATTCCATGCCAGACGTTAATCTCATAATGTACTCACCAGTGCCAACGTGTTATTGTTGTTTTTTTGTTTTTTTCACGTCGCCTTAGACCTTGTTAAAATCCTTAAGATTGAGCTGTGCACTGTTTGTAAACATCGCGGACATCTCACTGCTTCTACCAGTGAAGACCACGTGTCAAACGGGGCATCCATGTTGTAGTTAGAACGGTTTAAGTTAAACAGTGATATGCGAGGAGAAAAAACTACAAGGAGAAAATTTAGTTTCAGTTTCGTCATTAGAACGAGGGCCGACGGGTTCGGCAAAACCGGATCCCAAATAATTCCGTTTCCGGTGGTGCTACCGGAAACGGAAGTAGATCAAAAAAAATCGAAAGTGCACTTTTGGTGAAATCAACGCGAACCGGCGGTTCGCGTAGATCTACGCGATTGGCACGTGGCGGCTTTAAATAGGTTCGCGTAGATCTACGCGATTGGCACTCAATGTGTTAACAACAGCATGCAAACCAAGTCAGGCTTAAAGGCCATTGCAATTTTATATCGGTCAATTTGGTTTTATTTGTCTTATTATGTAGGCCTACTTTTGAATCTCACGAGTCACTTGGTTGTTAGGTTTGCTAACCTTTCAGGCACGTATAGGCCCAGAAGTGGCCTGCATGTATGTATGTATGGAGCTGGCTCTGTGTGATCATCAACTGTATTTGTCTGTTTTACGTGTCTTATTGCATTGTATTTCACATATGCATTTGTCCTTTCCTGGTACCCTATGCATAATATTGAGTCTTCATTGTTAGCTTGCAAGGTGATGACAGTTGGCACTTGTATTCATTTGGACTTGTTTGCATCATACACTATTTATAGCTCACTTCCTGTTGTCTTGACACAGCGCTGTGGAAGACCTATGTTAGGTTGAACCGCGTCCGTTGCTCTGTCCATGGAGAGGTAATAAAATATGAAAAGGACATTTATTGCGAGCTGGCTGTTCTCTCAGTTTCAATTTGCTTTTAACACATTCTAAAAATAGTAGAATTGAACTGGGTTCGATTGAAAGAATTACACACCGTCGCAGCCAGTCATCGGACTGTGGTTTCAGAGCAGTGCAAGATGTTGAGAAGGGTGTGAGATGTCATTGAAATAATTCTCAGGTTTTCTTTTATCAGTTAGTGCCACTGATCATTGGTCCAATCCCCACTGCCACCATGTGCCCTTGAGCAAGGTGCTGTACCACCTTAGGGTCCCTGGAACCCCCTCAAGGACCCCTGGGGGTCCCCGGACCCCACTTTGAGAACCACTGACGACACAATTTGCCTTGATGCATGGGGATGAAGTCATCCAATGCTGCCCAGCAAATGGTCTTACTTATGGGTCTCATATTTAAAGGTAGGGTAAGTGATTTTCTTTGGTTAAAGTAAGTGTTAAATAGCTCTATATTTTGATAGTACTCATTGCTGTAGAGTGTCTGATCAGTAACAGGAGTCTCCATGTCTCTCCAGCTCTTTATAAAACAGAAAATGCATTTTTTTGGCTGAAATATTGTCACCTACAGTACCAAAAAAAATATTTTCTGTTTATTAAAGAGCTGGAGAGACGGGGAGGCCCATGTTACTGAACAAACACTCTATAGCAATGATTACTATCACAATATAGTGCTTAACCTTTTAACAAAATATTTTTTGTTTTACCCAAAAAATATCACTTACCCTACCTTTAACACATTGACTGCCAGAGTTTATTCATAATGTACTCACCCCTGTGCCAGCAATTTGCATGTTTTTACATTTTTTTGTTTTGTAATTTTTCATTCAAATAAATTCACGTACGACAGTTCCACCAGTAGAGAGCAGCAAATCCACACATTGATCACCTCGCTCGCCCCCTCCCAAACAGGCCCAGGTCATATCCTGTCATTCACCGGATGTTATGTTTTCGACAGTCCCTGATCCGCTGATCGGCCTGAAAACGATGTGATACACTACGACGATGACTGTTAGTCACCCGGACCAAAGAAAATAGAAGTTGAGCTGTCCGTTCGTTTTTTATACCGTGTGAAAAAACGTGTTTTTCCTTATTCTGGACGAAAATGACCGGAGAAAAACAATGTGACCCGGAAATGATTTTTTTTTTTTACATCCGGCTCCGGGTGAGTGTGACGTAAGTGGAAAACGAAAGTGCTGATGAGAAATAAACACAGCCGTGCGATCACAGATTAAACAATGAAAATTCAAAAGAACGCATCAATGCGTTCTTTTGAATCCTGGCACTCAAGCGATGGATTTGAAAGAACGCATCGATGCGATCTTGGCAATCAATGTGTTAATGACTGAGTGCCTAAAATGGCTGACATTTTTCCGGTGGCTATATTTTTTCCAGATTAGCATTACTTTAACATTATCTGTGTGTACAGTAGTTACCAGATACATAATGCCACATCCACATATACGTACGCCTGGCCTGGCAAAGGTCCTCGAGGGGGGGTTCCAGGGGGTCCCCAACCTATAATGATTGATTGTTAGGAACCAAAAAAGGACCATTATTTGTCTGCAACTCAGAGAGTGTACAAATGGAATCAAACAGATCCGTAGTTATTAACAGGATTTTACAGTATGGATTGGGGTCCCATAGAGAAAGCAAATCGTATCAAATGGAGGTCCATGGAGGAGCTGTTGGACATCGTTGCTGTCGGGCAGAAACCTCATATCGCCATATTCTTGTTGTGTTTTTTCGTAAATTAACGGCCAACTTGATCATACTACAGCGTCACACAAAAGTATCAAAAGTAGTAGATCTACAAGCTCGAAACGCGTCGCTTTGCGCCACGTTTCGAGCTTGTAGATCTGATACTTTTGCTATTTTAGGATGTGTATACTGCCCAGTGGTGTAAAGTAAGTAAGTACATTTACTCAAGTACTGTATTTAAGTAGACAATTTTGAGGTACTTTTACTCTACTGGAGTATTTCCAATTGTGTATACTTTTACTTCTACTCCCCTACATCTCAGAGGCAAATATTGTACTTTTACTCCACTACAATTATTTGAAAACTTTAGTTACTAATCACTTTGTAGATAAAACATACATTAACCACTTTAGTCCTATTTTATAGCTAGGCTATTTGAAAATAGCCGATCTACAAGCTCACAACGCGTCGCATCGCGACGCGTTGTGAGCTTGTAGATCTGCTATTTTCAAACATTTTAGTACTTTTACCTTTGGTACTTTAAGTACATTTTGATACCAATACTTTTGTACTTTTACTCAAGTACACTTTGAATTCCGGACTTGTACTTGTAACAGAGTACTTCTACATTGCAGTATTGATACTTCTACTTAAGTAAAACATTTGAGTACTTTTTCCACCCACTGATCCTGCCAAGTAAAGGTTTTTGAACATACAAGGTTTCCGCCCAACAGAGACGATACCATACATCATTATGTATGACTCAGGCTGTAGCTGACTGCAGAGCTTTGACTCCGCCACACAGTGGAGTGTAGAATTCAGAGGCCTCACACTAGAGCTGCAGGCAAAACTTGACAGAGCTGTCCTTTGGTACCATGGTGCTGAAGTGAAATGTTTTATGTTCCCTGCTGGAACTAGTGTGGGTAGTACAGTAGCAGCCAGTGGCAGGGAGGCGGCAGATAAAAGACATTATCTGAACCCGGCCCAGGCCTTTATGTGTACACTATAAGGAAAGACAGTTTGTGGGGAAAGGCGGCACTTCAGGGAGATGAAATCCCGGGTTGGTTTCTTTCCTTGGCTACTCGTCTGTCTGTCAGTCATCATATACCTCATGCCGACTGTCTGTATCTCGTCTGTCTGTCCGTCTCTTTTTGTCACGTGCGCAAACACACACATACGCACGCACGCTAGGGCATTCACCGAATAGTCGAATATTCGAATATTCGAATATCAAACCGACTATTCGACTATCAAACCACTAGTCAATTATTCAAAAAAAAAAGAATATTTTACATTTTTTGTGGCTTTTCTACAGCAGACACGCAACTGTGAGCTCTGGTGTGACGTCAACTCACATTCCTTGAGTCGAGTCATCAATGCCATTGAAGAAAAAAAAAAATAATAATAATAATTATAATCAAATCGATTAATCGAATATTCGAATACTTATAGGTCGAATAATTCGAATACTAAAAATGGAAAATCCAAAAGTTAAATTTGGTGTCTCCCAGGGACTCGCATCTTTAAAAAAAAATACATTTTGAATGAACCATTTCAGCCCAATTTAATAGTGAACATCGCCGATCGACAAGCTCACAACGCGTTGTGATGCGCAATTTTTACAATAACTTTTTCAAAATGTTGGGAATCCTTTTGGAAAAATCATGTATATATATTATATATTATTATATTATATACAGGACTCACGTAATGCTAGTCCTGTCCATCGTCATTGGAGTGTGCGGTCTCTTCCTGAGAGAAGCAGTGGGAGGTTTTTCTGTCTGATGTGCATTATCTTGCCAACCAGCACCTCCACCCTGGATGTGCACGAGAGCTACCTGATTATATATGTAGTCCCTGCTCTAAAAACCCCTACCCTACTCTTCCGTCTTTGTCCCCCTCTCTCTCTGCATGTCTCAACTGTCTGTCTGTCCAATTCAGTAATAGATGATCGCTTCATATTGTACATCCAGGAGATGTTTATCACACACACACAGACGGCCTGAAATCAGAGCAGTCTTGTGACTCTATTAATACTTTAACCCATCCAGACCGGGAACGCATCTGTGTCATTTTAGATTTCTTGGCTATTCAAAAATAGCAGATATACAAGCTCATAGCTTGTATATGAGATGCTATGAGCTTGTAGATAGCTATTTTTGATAACATATTTTGTTCCATAGACCCCCAGTAGCAAAGATTTGAGTTACAAATGTTCGCTTTGAAAATATATATATTCAAAGATTTGCTCATAGCGTGGCACCGAGTGCCGCGCTATGAGCTTGTAGATCTGCTATTTTTTAATAGCCAAAGAAATCTAAAAATGACAGAGACGCGTTTCCGTATTGAATGTGTTAAAGGCACAGCTATATGGTTCCCAAGCCGGTACGTCTTCCAGGAAAGTTTCCTGATCAAAAGCCAAGACATGGAGATGTGCGTACTGCATATTATACATGATTGATTTGGCTCTTTTGGCAGTATACCGTTGTTGCGGCGTTGCGTCGTGTCACGCGCTGTCAGATGAAAGAGGGACAAGTCGAACAGGTCTATACGCTCTTATCCAGAGCGACTTACGGAGCGCAACATCTGACTGAAAAATGACAGAAAAAGTAGAGCGCAAAGAGGTAAACGTCAAATGTAGTCTAAAAAAACAGTGGTTCTCAACATGTGCGGGTCCCACTGGTGGGCCTCGAGGATGTTGCAAGCCGGAACACAAATAAACAAGCCCTGAAAAATGCACGTGACCCATCTCAGAGTGGGTGGGCCGTGGATGCCCTTGAGATTTGGTGGGCCCTGATCCCGGAAATGTGTTGAACCACTGGTCTAAACAACATGCTATCTGAATGAGTTTCTCAATTTGAGGTAAAGCAAAACAAAACAAATCTCAGTAACAGCAATAAACAACATAGATCGTCATAGTATAACTAACATCTATCAAAATAAGGGTGGGAGGAAGGGATACAAGGAGAGAGGAATGCTAGGGCGTGAGATGGGGTCTGAAAAGGGAGAGAGTCTTCAATTCTTCCTGCATTTGGTTCCATTTGTACACTCTCAGAGTTAAACTAACATTGATTTGGGGTCCCAGAGATAGAAATGCCATTAAATGGGGGTCCGTAGCCTAATGCATGTCAAACTGGGGGTCCTTGACATTTAAATGGTTGAAAATCACTGCTAGAGCCGTAAAAATCTTCTCTTATGGGGGTCCCTGGCATATCTTTTCAAATGAGAGTGCGGGGGCTAGTAAGCGTCAATTTGGTTCCTTGGGTCCTTGACATGAAAAAGTTCACCAGTGTTGCTGCTGGGTGTTAATTTTGCACACATGAACAGAGATGAGAAAAATTATGTACATGAGCTGTTTGAACTTGTGTGTCATTGATTGAATCCCAAAAATGAATAACAAAGTGTTGTCCCCTTACCAGTTCAATACGGGACACGTCTTTAGATAAGGGACAATTCTGTATTCCAAGGGACGGTTGGCAACCCTATCTACACATGACTATACCGGCACAGTGCAAACGGACAGGACACACAGGACAGTCGCAAAACACACACACAGCTAGACAACACTCTTTGCTTATAACGATCCCACAGTTTTTTTTGCACATGCAGGCAACAGTGAGAAAGTGTTGTTTTTCTTACCTGGCTTCCGGAAAAGTTGCCATTCCTGCGATATCGGGGGATTCATCGTTGTTTATTTGTTTGAAACGTTTTTTTGACAGAAGTGTGGGTAGCTGGGTATTGCTAAGTGCGTCCACACGCGCGCGCGTGTGTGTGTGTGTGTGTGTGTGTGCGCGTGTGTGTGTGTGCAGTATATAAACAGATGGTTGACGGTAAGAAGGCTCAAAGCTGCCTCCACATCCGGCGTGTGCTTCCAGGCGGGGGGACGTTCAGCTCACCTCACACTGAGAAACGCCTCCAGCAACAAACACCCTGCTGGTCCACTCTCTCTCACTGCACACTGCAGCGTGCTATTACGTCTGGAGGAAACCTTGTATGTTCAAAACCCTTTCCTTTTTTGTTGTTATATAAAAAGGAATACACTGTAAACTTTTAAAATAGTGAAAATAGACGATCTACAAGCTCACAACGCGTCGCAATGCGACGCGTTGTGAGCTTGTAGATCGGCTATTTTCACTACTTGTGCGCGACACTTGTATGTATGGGCGAAGTAGGGCGTTAATATACGGAGATACAAGGTTTCTGCCCGACAGCGAGGATATGCACACGCACACGCACACGCACACGCACACACACACAGTCCAGCACTGACAGCTCAGCATGCACACAAGTAGGCTACACACACAACAAACACGTGTGCACGCATACTGTACACACATACAGAGGAACGCAAACTATGATGGTTAGATGAGATGTGTGTGTGTGTGTGCTTGTGTATGTATCTGTGATGAATATGTTTGTGTGGCATATCAACACGTGCCGTTATGCAGATGCGCATCTATGTTTTTGTAAGTACATCAACGTGCGTGCGTGTGTGTGTGTGTATGCGCGTTTGTTTGTGTGTGTGTGGTGCTCCACTGTAAAAGGCACACTCATTAGATGTAGATTCTAAAGCACACTAATTAACAGGCTCATTAAGACTCAAGCCGCTCTCCTGCTGAGGCCGAGGAACAGGCAGACAGCTTGCCACAGAAACACACACAAACGCGCGCACGCACACACACACACATATTTTGAGACGTAAACAAATCGTCGCTGTGAGGCATAGGACCGTAGGACCATAATCCAAGTATCTCAATAGAACAGTGGTTCTGAAACTTTTTCATGTCAAGGACCCCCCAAAATGATATGTGTTTGGCTGCGGACCCCCATCTGAAAAGATAGTTTGTGCCAGGGACCCTCCCAGAAGCAAAGATTCAAGTTAAACATTTTTGCTTTAAAAAATGATATTCAAAGATTTTCACAAAATGTTCACGATTTTTAAAAAAAAATAGCAGATCTACAAGCTCATAGCACGTCACTTTGTGCCGCGCTACGAGCTTGTAGATCTGGTATTTTTGGAATAGCCAAAGTATTATGATTAGGGAGAGACTGTAATACCTCCAACCACAGCTTGTGTTGTGTTCTGTTTTCCTTTGAAGGTCAGACCAGCGTGGAGCTGTGCAGCACATTAATGCTCTACACCCACTCCAAAAAGAAATACCCGTAATGAACCTATTTCCAAATCAATTTCCTTCATCTCCGTGCGAAATGTCAGAGCTAATGGCTGAGGAAAGGAGCGTGAAAAAGAAGAGCTATACTTCAGCGACTGAAATAGAAAATAATGGAGGGAAGTTGGTCTGGTGGGGGAGGGGGGGAGGGGGGGAGGGGGGTAAGCCGAAAACGGATAGTGGCCTATACTGTTTGAACGGCTTCTACTGAAATAATGAATACCGTGCCAGAAGGTCATGGCATGCAGTCAACACTGTAAATTCAGAAGCTGAGCGCACGATAGAAATAAATAAAAGAAGTTTGGTGTGAAGAGTTCGGTTAAAAGGCACCAAGTCCATAACTCTCTCTCCGCTCCATCAAACACATGGCTGGTATCCTTGGACGAACAGCCTTGGTAAAGGATAGAAAGATTACTGAATATTGAAACAGATATTCACACTATACTGGCTGGAAAGAGATGGTCCTCTCTGTACGGGGGGAAACGCCCCAGTAGTTATCGTTGCTGTCTGGCAGAAACCTTGTATCTCGATATTTCAACAATGTTTTTTTTCATAAATTTATGGCCTACTTCATCATACAAGAGTGCCGCACAAAAGTAGCAAAAATAGTAGATGTACAATGGCGCGTTGTGAGCTTGTACATCGGCTATTTTCACTATCTTAGAACGTTTTTAAAATAATAATAATAAAGGAATGGTCATGGACATAAAAGTCTTCCGCCCGACAGCAACGTATTCCAAAGCAGCCACTTGGAATGATATTATTATACATTCCTAACTATTTTCTTTGGGATTGATCACATTTATAATTGGAGGAGGGGGGGGGGGGATGGGGGAGGGCTGAAATCATTTGAATTTTAAATGAAAAGCGTTGAGAAATTAATCAACCCACTTAATTGGTAAAGGTTTTGCACCAGGCGAGGGACACGGGGACATTCAGCTCAGCTGTCTTGGCCACTTTATGCTTTGTGTGGATTCCCAATAGACCACCGAAGTCTGACGTCATTTACACATCCTTTGTTTGTCTACCTGGTTCGCAGTTTTCCACCCCCGTTCTGAATCCCATAGATGTATTTAATATCGCGTCAAATAAGAACTGTGTTCCAAAAATAAACAAATGACCCCGGCGGTTTGACTCTTATGGATATGAAGCATCAACTGACGGTGAGAAAACGCTAATGTTACTTCCGCCGAATTAGTTACATTTTCGCCAGAAACAGACTGTATCAAATATAAGTGACTGACTATCATAAACGATACAGAACCTCCTCCCTGAAAATGGCGCCGGGACAGTTTGTTTATTTTTGGACCACAATTCTTATATGAGACGATTCTAAGATGACCCAATGTTATTCTCCATAGAGAAATTACTTCCGCAAACCTGGGGATGAACGAATGACGTCAGGACTTCGGTGGTCTATAGCTTCGGCAAAGTAATATCTATACTCTTCCTGTGAAAATAGCCGATCTCCAAGCTCACAACGCCTCGCACGGCGAGGCGTTGTGAGCTTGCCTCTTTCTCACGTAATATTTGACAATTTGGCCAATTAAAAAAAGGTCTTATAAGTCATCAAATTGTCACTATAAATGTGCAGATACCCTGTATACACTTATACTGTATGTTGGTTTGTTTACTGTTGAGTGAGAAAACAGTGTTGCACATTAAGCTAATCACCTGGGGACCCCCCAAAAAAATTTGGGGACCCACAGGTACAGTATGTTCAAAGTGACACCTGACAGGCATATATAGGTGCTATGTCTGCAGTCCCAAACATTCACATGGGAAGCCCACCGGCGTCCTGCCCCTCTGTCTCCATGTGTTCCGCCCCCCTCTCTCTCTTTCCGCCACTCCCTCGTTCCATCACATGCTCTCTGTTTTAGTGATTTGCATATGCAGATGAGGCCCCATGAATCCATAATTAGGGATTTATTGCCACGACGGCACCACAGCTACTGTGAGAAGATGGAGAGGGGGGGGGGGGTACCGCCCACCCCCTGCGGGCCAATAAAACAACAACAAAAATAAAAACATTGAGGACTGGAGCATAGTCTCCAGAGCCAGACTGTTGACTCGCACAGTTTTCAAATGCTTCCATCATGCAGTCTGAAAACGATGCAGCCGCGTACATTTGTCCAACTGTAAATCAAATTCGAAGCACATATATAGCTTGCTATAAATTGAAATTCTAAATTTACGTGAACGGAAATGGCGAACAGATGACAGCTTCCAGGGGGTGTAGCTCCAGACTCTGTATACTAGCAGTGGTGTAAAGTACATTTACTACTGTAACTACTGTACTTAAGTACAATTTTGAGATACTTTTACTTTACTAAAGAATTTCCAATTTTCAGTACTTTTACTTCTACTCCACTACATCTCAGAGGAAAATATTGTACTTTTACTCCGCTACAATTATTTGAAAACTTTGTAGATTTTGATTATTATTACAAAACATACATTAACCACTTCAGCCCTACATATAATTCGGCCATTTGAAAATAGCCGATCTACAAGCTCACAATGCGTCGAGCTTGTAGATCTGCTATTTTCGAAAGATTTTAAAACATTTTATACATTTGAAAACTTGAAATTCTGCAAAAATGAGTACTTTCTATTTTTGGTACTTTACGTACATTTTGATGCCAATACTTACGTACTTTTACTCAAGTACATTTTGAATTCCGGACTTTTACTTGTAACAGACTATTTCTACATTGCAGTATGTGATACTTTTATTCAAGTAGTGAGTACTTTTACCACCACTGTATACTAGCATTCAGAGATTTGTCTTGCTACGCGAGACTATAGGACTTCGTAGAGAAGTGTGCTCTGGTGGGGGGAACATGACTTTACATGGATCTGTCCTACATTCACTGTAAATGACTGTCCCTCCTGACCTAAATCTGGTCGGGCATTTACATCCTCCCGTTCTTCCTCAACCATCGCCTGGGTCCATATTTCTATACTCCTCACGACCAGTCCCATGCATGTCACATTCTGTCTGTGAACACAATTATGAATAATGAATGCAGATTGTCGTTTCCTCGCCTCATCACTGTGTTTTAGGTGTAGTAGCAGTACGATGCTGTCGGGGCAGAAACCTCCTATCTCCATATTTGACATTTTTGTGTTTTTTCTTAAATTAATGCTCTACTTGATCATACTACAGCGTCACACAAAAGCTATCAAAAGTAGCAGATCTACAAGCTCAAAGCACAATGCGAAGTGACGCGTTTTGAGCTTGTAGATCTGCTGCTTTTGCTGTTTTTGAATTTGAATCCTGCGAAGTAACTGTTTTGGACATAAGAGGTTTCCACCCGACAGAGACGAGTAGCACTGTATG
>NC_137607.1:6888766-6891485 GCF_963280865.1 Gymnoscopelus braueri
ACATGTGTATATCGTCGCTTTCGGGCGGAAACCTCTTATCTCCGTATTTTAACTTTTTGTGTTTTTTCATAAAATTAACCCCCTACTTGATCATACTACAACGTCACACAAAAGTATCAAAAGTAGCAGATCTACAAGCTCGAAACGTGGCACGAAGCGACACGTTTCGAGCTTGTAGATCTGCTACTTTTGATGCTTTTGAATTTTAATCCTGAAAATTTAGAGTTTTGAACATGTGAGGTTTCCACCCGACGGAAACGATATGTGTGTGTGAATACATTTGTGTGTGTGTGTGCCTGTGTGTGTGTGTGTGTGTGTGTGTGTGTGTGTGTGTGTGTGTGTGTGTGTGTGTGTGTGTGTGTGTGTGTGTGTGTGTGTGTGTGCGTGTAGTCATGTTTGCTGGTTGCCACTGTTCACCAAGCACCTTAAAACAGAAGCTATTTATGCACCAGAGTCTGTACTGATTTGTGCCAGTTTTCTAAACATATTAGCCATTCACAGCCTTATGCCCACATCTGCTTTGGTTAAATACTGCAGTATAGACATACAGTATTCAGGAGGTGTGGCGTCAAAAAGCTAAGTTCTGCACAGTGCATAGCTAGCCCCGTAACATACAGTATTTTCTGAGCAACCTTATCTGCTCTGCTACTCCACTCCACCGTGTCTGCATTTATCTAGTACAAAACATAAATAAACTAAGGTGTTTACACGTATGTAGTATAGGCAGGCTAGAGCTGGGCAATATATCAATATTATATCGTTGATGTCAGGCAGAAACCCCTCCATATTCTAACCGTTCGTGTTTTTTCGTAAATGAACGCCCTACTTGAACGCGCGCCGCGTTTCGAGCATGTCGATCTGCTACTTTTGCATCTGAATACTGTAAAGGAACAGTTTGGAACATATGAGGTTTCCAGTCGACAGAGACAATATAACCGGGGTCTCGTTGATTACAGAGCAGCAATCAAAAAGGTATAATTTGGTGCAGGTAAACAAGAAGCATTCGTATTAACCCATTAAGACCTGTAACGCATCTGTGTCATTTTAGATTTCTTTGGCTATTCAAAAATAGCAGATATACTATGAGCTTATAGATCTGCTATTTTTGAAAAATCTTGAAAATTTGAGCAAATCTTTGAATATACAATTTTTTTTAAGCCAACATTTTTAACTAAAATCTTTGCTTCTGGGGGGTCCCTGGAACAAAATATTTTGAGATGGGGGTCTGCGGCCAAATACATATAAGTTAAGTTTGAGAACCACTGATATAGAAGATTTTAGAAGATATTTTGTAGAAATGGGTGTCTTAATGGGTTAATAATGGTTCCAGTGTAAAATACAAAAGAGCATCATGGACTGTGTTCAAGTGATCCGTGGGTTTATGAAACTGTGCCAGTGAGTGCATTATTATTTTCATTTCGTGGACTGTTTGTTTGTTTGTTTGTTTGTTTTTGTTGCTGTTGGTAGTCATGGCTGCCAATTCCCCTCTGAGGTTTGTGTAGGAGTTCCGACTGCTCCTCGACCGCACTGAATGACTACTATAGCTTATATAACGTCTACAGACTAAAGGACTCAAATGGAAGATGTACAGGTTATCTCTCTCGTGTGGGATCTCTGCTAACCGCCCAAGAGGATTATATGATCTCCCACCATGCAACAGCAGCACATCATAAACATCAGAGACGGGGCTTTCCCCTTGTGGCCTCAATCTTCTTCCAAGAGAGGGATAGAATCTCCTTTCGCCATCAGATTATGTGCAAATCTCCATTGTTGTCAAAGGCTGAATGACCCCAGCGTCCTTCATGTCAAGGACCCCCAAATTGAAATATTTTGCCGCGGACCCCCATCTGATTTTTTTTTGTGCCAGGGACCTCCAGAAGCAAAGTTTTGAGTAAAAAAAGATTGCTTCAAAAATGTAGATATTCAAAATTTTCAAAAGAATATTCAGACTGACTGGCTGGCTGGCTGGCTGACTCATTGGTTTTCTGTCTGTCTGTCTGTCTGTCTGTCTGTCTGTCTGGCTGGCTGGCTGGCTGGCTGGCTGGCTGGCTGGCTGGCTGGCTGGCTAACTGACTGACTGAACAAAGAGGAGGCAGAGGCTGCGAGTCGAGAGAAGAGGATCAATGCTGCAATTCTTATTTAGATTCCAATTAGAGCGCTTTCTGATCAATCAGTTCCTCTTCTGAGTGAGGAAACCGGGGCTCTGCCTTTGATCGATGGCCACATGCGCACACACACACACACACACACACACACACACACACACACACACACACACACACACACACACACACACACACACACACACACACACACACGGCTGCACAATAGTCTCTCACAGTCTGTCTTCAATTCAGTTCATCTGACTGTCTGTCTGTACCCCCCCCCCACCCCACACACACGCGCACACACACTATATCCCCCCCCCCCCCCCCCCCCGCAGACAAGAATGAAAAAAAAAACATGCGTTTGATCAATGCCCACTCTGCCTGTGAACGGGCTCTGGGTTATTTCATGCTCCATAGTCTCAATTGATCGAAGGATGAAATTATTAGTGGAAGGAATCTTACATGCAGTTTGTAGAACTCTGCAAAAAAATGGCCACACATTTGTCCCTTTATAGATGATCTCGTGTTCTCGCTCTTGGAATCGGTGCTCAAATTGATACACTTTTAAATGCACCGCGGCTACAATTAAGAAGGATTCTTGGAAGATTCCT
>NC_137607.1:6891685-6909185 GCF_963280865.1 Gymnoscopelus braueri
CTCCTCTCCTCTCCTCTCCTCTCCTCTCCTCTCCTCTCCTCTCCTCTCCTCTCCTCTCCTCTCCTCTCCTCTCCTCTCCTCTTCTCATCCATCCCACATTCCCCCCCATTTGAAAGAGAGAAGAGGATAGAGAGAGAGAGAGAGAGAGAGAGATAGAGAAAGAGAGAGAGAGAGGATAGAAAGATAAAGGGAGTTGAACAGAGAAGGAAAGCTCTTCCCAGATGGATTGTAAATACATCTGTCTGTTGGCCTGTCCTGTGTCTGTGGAGGGAGAGAGAGGGGGGGAGAATAAATGAGGAGGGGGGTCGCTCTCTCTCTCTCTCTCTGTTTCTCTCTCTCTCTCTCTCTCTCTCTCTCTGCTCCAATCCTCTTTTATGGTTTCTTCGTTTTTCAAGAGGATATTGTGGCATCACGCCGTGATGCTCCCCCTCAAAGGCTAGGGTGTGTGTGTGTGTGTGTGTGTGTGTGTGTGTGTGTGTGTGTGTGTGTGTGTGTGTGTGTGTGTGTGTGTGTGTGTGTGTGTGTGTGTGTGTGTGTGTGTGTGTGTGTGTGTGCGCGCCTGTCAGACATATTGTAATGGAATGCATTCACCCCAGCAACCCCACCCCAGACTGACACACACACACACACACACACACACACACACACACACACACACACACACACACACATCCCCATTCCTCCTCCAAACAGCCTTCAACCCCAGTGCTCGCTCTGTCAAACCACTCGATCCACACAATACAGAGACCATCAGTGAAAAGAACAACCCTAAACCTACTTAACATTGTTTGGTGGTGATTTTTCTTCTAACCACTTAAGCCCTATTTTTAAAACCATTCATAAAATTGTTTAGTTTTTTCACATGACGTGCCCCAAAAATAGGGATGTCAGGTTTTAAGTGGTTAATCTTTTTCTATTTCTTTGTCGTGGTCTGTTAAAATAGCCTTACTTCTGAAATATATGTTTTTATGGGTTATAAATATCCTACTGTTAATACACAAAATCTCTGTCCGTCTGCAGTTTACGTATCTTGATAACGGTCCAACCGATCGACCCGAGGGAGTGCAGTGCTCGGCGCCGGTTCGGTCGGATTAGGCGGTTGTCCAGAACCACCGATCCAACTGATATAAAGAATACATCACATGGATGCACCTGGGATGTATCATCAGTGTTGTAGCCTGGGGTCATAGGGTGTTTCGGGTCTCGCAACATACACCCTCGCCCAGGTGACCCAGCCGGGGTTGATCAAGCCCCAACTTACGTCCCAGGTAGCTACCCACGGTCAGTCCTATAGGGAAAGACTGGGCCACTCAGTCCGCTTCTCCGGAACTACTCTGCCTGAACACGGGGAGGCTCTGGCACGTGGAGGGACTAGGCTCTGTGGGTGGCCTCCTGGCCGGGCTCCTCCTTCGTCTCACCAGGTCCATGACCTGAGCGCTGCACCAGATCCGCTGCACCAGATCCGCTGCACCGCCCCGATCCAAACATTTCCTTCTGGCGTGATGGTTCCTTGGGCCGATACCACTAGATTGGGCCGTCTAATGGTATTAGCTCCACTTGCGGTTTGCTGGAATGGCCCTCCTAAAGGCCTCACCGTGGGTTTGTTGGGCTTCTTCCTCACGGAAGACACAGCCTGGGGCGTTAACCCATACTGCTCCCGGTATGCTGTCTACATTCCGGCTGTCACCCATCTCTCCGGTGGTCACCAAACTATTCCTGGTTGTCACGTAGTCTAATTCCTATGAGCCACTATAAGTCACTAACTATAAAGAATACATCACATGGATCCACCTAGGATGTATCATCAATGTTGTAGCCTGGGGTCATAGGGTGTTTCAGGTCTCGCAACATACACCCTCGCCCAGGTGACCCAGCCGGGGTTGATCAAGCCCCAACTTACATCCCAGGTAGCTACCCACGGTCAGTCCTATAGGGAAAGACTGGGCCACTCAGTCCGCTTCTCCGGAACTACTCTGCCTGAACACTGCTTTTCACTGTGGTTAATGTTTGAAGCGCGCCTTCCTTCCTACTGCCAATGAACAAGTTGTCATAAAAAGTTATAAGTCCTGACATGAAAGTCCCAGTGGAATGGAATGCGGTGCAGGCTTCTTAACACATTGGGTGCCAAAACCGTAAATCTACGGTTTCGCAAAAAGTGGCGTTGAGTGCCAACCGTAAAAAAAAAACTTAGATATACGTGAAGTGGTCTTTTTGTGGTTTAATAAACGATCGCGCTGTCTTCTGTAAATTCCGTCATCGGGTTCCCTTTCCACTCACTTCCCACTCACCCGGATGCAAAAATAGCGGGTTTTAGCTTGAAAAATTAGATTTTTAGGCAAATTAGGGCAAAACAAGTTTTTTCACACGGTATAAAAAACGAACGGAAAGCTCCGGTTATATTTTCTTTACTCTGGACGACGAACAGTTATCGTCGTTGTGTTCTGAAACCCGATCATAAGCTAAGCTAAGCTAAGATGGCCTGCGGAAGGGGGGGAAATACGACTACAGCCACCGGTTATGACGTCTGCAGCCTCTTTGGGAGGGGGAGAGAGAGAAGACAGACAGAGAGAAAAAACTTAACTCTGAGTGCTGGTCGATCTGTCATGTGTGTTTTTAAACACAGCTATCAATACTGTAAAATGTACTTAAAGTACCAAAAGTAGAAAGTGCTCATTATGCAGAATGTCCCATTTCAATGTATAATGTATAAAAATCTTTTGAAAATAGCGGATCTACAAGCTCACAACGCGTCGCGTCATCAAGTTTGAAATGAATAGGACCATCATTTACTAAACACACATCATGCTTTGAAAGAAGACTTTAAAATAGCGATTGAAAAAACATAAAGTATTTATGAAAATGTTTATTAAGTGTAAAGTCAGGTTAAATCCCCATTCACTTGAACGGAGTGTTAATCCTTCTGCAACCAATCGGGGGTGGACAAAGCGACACCTTCTGGGCCATTAATGAGAACTGCAGCGTTTTAATCTATTTCCTCGTTGGCTTCATTTTCAAGGCGCCATGCTTGCCGCCTGGTTCCGCAACCACGCTGAACTGGCCAACCTGTAGGAGGCGCTAGTGCAGCAATCTCCTGTGATGGGATGGTGCTTTTGAAGCATGTTAAATGTATGTAAATGTAAATGTCAGTGTTTATGGTTAAACAATATCCTTAAAATCACACTTACAAAAATACTTTCAGAGATGGATACTAACAAGAGGAGGAGGGTATACAACAATGTCAACAATAAAATATCCATGACAATAAAAGCCAGATCTAGTTATTTTGTAAATGCAGAAAACAAAACTGTTTGAAAAACAAAACATGCAGGAGGGAATAATAAGAGGAGAAATACACAGCACAAAATGGCATCAGACACAATGCAAGGTAAGAATAATAGGTCTTAGGCACCGTTTAAAGATAGTCGGTTCAGCAAAATATGACACACAGTTTAGTAGCAAATGCATAGTTTCGCCTTGTCCTGGGAATCTTTCCTCTTTTTTTTGTATTATTTAGTAGTATTTTTGCTCTTCGAGGACCAAGGAGTATACGTCCTGTTGAACTGATAAATTGTCATGGCCCTCAACCCTGGCACTCTGCTCTTAAAACGCATCCATAAGTAAAAGACTGGAAATAAACTAGGTTCTACAAATGAAAACGGAGTTGGTGTCACATTTGAAAGCCCATAGTTAGGAACTTAACCTCGCCTCACCAGAAGCTATGTGAAGGGAAAGGAAGGTTGGTGGAGCAGTAATATAGGACTTCACCGGTGTTTAGGCAAGATTCAACTCCTATATCGCAGTGAATGAAGTGTCATTCGGCTAGAAGTGGAAAAGTTCTGGTCTAAGAAGAAGGCTTTGGCTTGTGGTGCTACAAAACACATTTTATGTGCGATCGCAGGCTAAATGAATGCACTGATGCGATACAACTGTGTGTGTGTGTGTGTGTGTGTGTGTGTGTGTGTGTGTGTGTGTGTGTGTGTGTGTGTCTGTGTGTCTGTGTGTGTGTGTGTGTGTGTGTGTGTCTTACGGTGAGGCGCGGCTGGTGAAACTGTCTAAAGAATTCATGAGCCAAAAGCTCATAGCGGAAGGGCCATTGCTCAATGTCATAGATTAATCAACCAAAGACACACACACACACACACACACACACACACACACACACACACACACACACACACACACACACACACACACACAGAGACACACACAGAGACACACACAGAGTTTAGTTTACCTCCTAACTTGGTAATGCAGAGCGACAGAGGCAATTCTGTGTCATGCACAGACCTCCCCCGGAGGATGTTCAGTAGAACACGACACCCATCACACACACGATCAGCACCGAAACGCAGAGCGCCACAGAAGTGTGTGTGTGTGTGTGTGTGTGTGTGTGTGTGTGTGTGTGTGTGTGTGTGTGTGTGTGTGTGTGTGTGTGTGTGTGTGTGTGTGTGTGTGTGTGTGTGTGTGTGTGTGTGTGTGTGTGTGTGTGTGTGTGTGTGTGTGCATCCCATGTGGTCAGTGCTATGGAGACAGAGTTGTCACATACTGAGTGTCCTGCGATAGGGAGGTGTTGACAGTTTGCACTCCGCTGGGACCACGACAAACTATTACTACAAACACACACTCACACACTCTCTCACACACACACACACACACACACACACACACACACACACACACACACACACACACACACACACACAGTCACACACAGTCACACACAGTCACACTCGAGCACAAAGGCTCATACAGGGCATGACAGGAACAGTCTCAGTGACAATGTGGAATCCTCAGTGCATCAATAATGCAACTCCACTGGCACGCATGCACGCACCCGCGAGCGCACACACACACACCTTTTCTCTCTCTCTTTCTCCATCCATCTCCCCCTCTTCTCTCTATTTTCTCTCATGTCTTTTCTTCCTATCACTCCATCCATCCCCCTCCATCTTCTTCTCTCTTGTATCCTTTCCTCTGGTCATCTTTCTTTCTATGACTGCATCCATCTCCCCCTCTCCCTCCCCCCTCCCTCCTCTCTCTCTCTCTCTCGCTCTCTCTCTCTCTCTCTCTCTCTCTCGCTCTCTCGCTCTCTCGCTCTCTCTCTCTCTCTCTCTCTCTCTCTCTCTCGCCTCTTAACATTTTTCTATTTTATACTCTCCATCTCCCCACTCTATCCATCTGCTCCCCTCAACATTTGTCTTTCTATCACTCTCTCCATCGATCCTTTTCTCTTTCCCTGTGTGTCTCTCCTTCCAGAGTAGAATAGTGTTGTAACAGTGAAAGATGGAGCCTGTTCTCACACGGTGGGACCAACAATGGAACTATCTAGTCAAAGAAATATCCGCAAGCAGGGGTGGCGCAGTGGAAAAGGAGCTGTTACCACCACGGTTTCTAGGGGTTCGAATCCAGCACAGTGCATCTGGTTTGTCCAAACGTCTATACCAGGGATCTTCAGCTGAGAGAGAGATGAAGCAGGGACCCCTCTATATTGTATAAAATTGTGTTTTAGATTCAACTTTTTTTGTTTACTTGGTCTGCCCTTCTTTCCCTTTACACCTATACCTCTTTGCCAAAAATAGCCGATCTACAAGCTCACAACGCCTCGCGCTGCGAGGCGTTGTGAGCTTGTAGATCTGCTATTTTTTGGCTAAAGTTCTCCTCAGAAAAAGGGATGCTAGGGTTCAAGTGGTTAAGGTGAAAAAAAAATCATATCACACAAAGATTTGGCGGACCCCCTGTAGTAACTCTGAGGACCCCCTAGGGGTCCCGGACCCCCTGTTGAAGACCCCTGGTCTATATACGAACAACCCGTTCTCACTCCAAGGGCGTCACATTTTAAACTAGAAAATGTGCTCCTCGGAGCACAGGTCTCCGCCACGTCAGGTAGGTATGACATGAGTGATGTCATCATGTCATCATGTGTCTCGCTAGCCAATCACAGCTGGTGACAGACGGACACACACACACACACGGACGGACGGAGGGTAAAACATACTCTCCTCCATGCCTTCGGCCTGGCGGAGACAACTAGCAATTTTTGGCATGAATCTAACCTTTAAACCTGCAGTAAAGCCTCACCGTAACCCATTCAATACGGGAAAGCATCTGTGTCTTTTTAGATTCTAGCTATGTACGGTATATAGCAACATCACTTATTCATAGAACTGTTAGGATTTAGAAAGCGTTTTTTGAATCGGCCTCAGGTCTTCATTTAACCAGGGGAACAGTGCCAGCCCTGACATAAAGACCCGTGCCTATAACCTTAACCAAAACAATGGTGCTATTCTTGGCGGCAGTGGCTTGGGAGGTAGAGAGCGACAACCTGGGAACTATAGCTGTCCAGGAACTGAAAGGGTCCCATGGTTCCCTTCCTTCCCCGGCTCCACCGGCCTTGTGTCAAAGTGTCAAAGTGTCCCTGATGAAGATACTTAACACCCAAATGCTTCCCGTCTGCCCCCTGGGGCCGCATACTGCTCCAATGGATGGGTCAAATGCAGAGGCGTGTGTATGTGTGTGTGTGTGTGTGTGTGTGTACACGTCATGTCCTTTTGGTGGGGGGGTGGCTTTTCTACCTTTATTGATACACAGTAGAAATAGACAGGAAACAGGGAGAGAGAGATAGAGACAGGGAGCTGGATATAGGATATAAGGATAATTCCTTTAACAGGTCCGTTCATGAAAGTCCTTGCGGTCTTGTTTCCAATGAGGGCCTGTGAGCAATTAGGGTTTAAGAGTCTTGCTCAGGGACATATTTCATTTCATCGACACATTTGCTGGCCTGGCCTGGAATCGTACCTGGGGCAACCAGGGCCTCTGGCTCCCTAGGCGGGCTCACTAACCACTCAGCTATGGCCGCCCCTAAATGGATGACCTTAGCCGCGTGAGGCTAAAGTTATCGGGCTCGGGACTTGAACCCGCGACTCGCTGTGAGGCTGCATTATAGAGCCTTTATGTGGTATGTGGCCAGCAGCGCCCCATACGCGCCACATCTTATCTGCTGCCTGCATGCTTTTAGCAGTGCGCATTCACCAGTCTCTCCACCATATCCCTTCTGTCTGTGTGTGTGTGTGTGTGTGCGTGCAAGTGCGTGTGTACTTAATGACTCACCCAGCGAGGGGGACTGAGAAAGCTAGCGGGCGTGTGTATATACTTTGACTTTTCCCTTTTACCCGGGCGGCCTGTCATTGCACAGACAGCGGCGCATAAACAGATGAAGGCAGGGTGTACGTGCGTCATGCAGAACGCAGAACGCTGTCTGTCATTACCAAAGAGCATCGTCTTCATGCCGCTGACACAACCGGTTCCCCGTCTGTATAGCCCTGTGAGTGTGACAGATGAGAGTTTTTAGGAGGCAGTGTGTGTGTGTACACACAGACAAAGACAGTGTAGAGAGAGAGAACACGTACATATAGCCTGAGGGCCCTGTCCGCCCTGGGCCCGTGGAGCAACTGCTGCAATGCGCTGTCACTGTACTGTCACACTACTGTAATGGTTGTGTTAAGTAAGTGCCCCCCGCGTGTGTGTGTGTGTGTGTGTGTGTGTGTGTGTGTGTGTGTGTGTGTGTGTGTGTGTGTGTGTGTGTGTGTGTGTGTGTGTGTGTGTGTGTGTGTGTGTGTGTGTGTGTGTGTGTGTGTGTGTGTGTGTGTGTGTGTGTGTGTGTGTGTGTGTGTGTGTGTGTGTGTGTGCGTCTCTATGCCAAGGCGGTCTTTGTTTTTTGTTGGGCTTCTTGTATCTTATATTGTCACTGTTCGGTATGGAAACCTTGTATAAGTCCAAAACCGTTCCTTTTTTATAATTTTGTAATTGGTTTAGAATAGTATCGCGAGGCGTTGCGGGCTTGTAGATCTACTATTTTCGCTACGTTCGTGCGGTAGAGCGTTGACATACGAAAATACATAAAAAGTTGAAACGTGGACATACAAGGTTTTTCTGCCTGACAGGATGTTTTATTTGTGTTTGTTGTTTTTGTCTGTTGTGTGCATGGTGTCTGTTTGGGCCGATCATATCAGAGAGACACATCCAGATGTCTAATACAGGATATGCCTGCCAGCGTATACGTACAATGGAAAATAAAAAGCAAAGCAAAAGCAACTGATCTTGATACATGCCGCGCTGTGTTGCTGCTCTGCTGTATCGCTGTGTGAAGGCTGTCGATAATGTGTCTCCATGGATGCCACAGAAACAACACGCCCCTGTGGATGTATCGTATCATAATGAAGTGGGTCTTTTTTTTCCCTCTTACTCACCATTTCTCTGCCGGTCTTTCTTGCTCCCTTTTCTGTGTGCTATGCACTCTCCCTCTCTCTCTCTTCATCTCTCTCTCTCTCTCTGTCATTAGCCTGTTCTCTTCTAATGAACGATGTGCGCTAATGACGCGTGGCTAAAGTCACTCACTCAACACTTCATTCTAAGTGCCTTACCTGACTTACGCACACGCAAACGCGCGTATACGTCAACACTTTCTATCTCCCTTGCTCACATATTCTCTCTCTCTCTCTCTCTCTCTCTCTCTCTCTTTCTCTCTCTCTCTGTCTCTCTCTCTCTCTCTCTCTCCCTCTACCCTCTCTCTCTCTCGCGCGCGTGCGCGCGCGCACACACATGCGCGCGCATCTACATCTACAGACATCAACTCATCCATATAATGCTGACAGTGAGTATTGCTGTAGCAGAGAGATATTACTTAGCTGTATTGCATTGCTTGCACTTGCAAGCAGAGAAAAACATATTACTCACAAAATGCCATTAAGGTGTGTGAGACCAAGCCTGACTGCTCTTCACAAGCTGTCTGAGGAAAAGGGTTCACGTTCACGCCTCAACCGCCAAGAGACGTGCCAGTGGTGGAAAGTAACTAAGTGCATGCACTCAAGTACTGTACTTAATTACAATTTTGAGGTATTTTTTACTTTACTGGAGTATTTCCAATTTTAAATACTTTTACTTTCACTCCATTACATCTCAGAGGCAAATATAGTACTTTTACTCCACTACAATTATTGGACAACTTTAGCTACAGTACTAGTTACTTTGTAGATTTAAAATATCATTACAAAACATACATTAACCACTTCAGCCCTATATAGACTTCAACTATTTGAAAATAGCCGATCTACAAGCTCACAACGCATCGCATCGCGCTCGCATCAAGCTTGTAGATCGGCTATTTTCAAATGATTTTATGCATTTTGAAAACATGAAATGGAAGATTTCTGCATAATGAGTTTGTTCTACTTTTGGTACTTTAAGTACATTCTGATGCCAATACTTCTGTACTTTTACGCAAGTAAATTCTGAATACCAGACTTGTAACAGAGTATTTCTACATTGTAGTATTGATACTTTTACTTAAGTAAAAAATTAGAGTACTTTTTCCACCACTGACACACACACACACACACACACACACACACACACACACACACACGCATTCATTCATGCACACACAAAAATGCACACACACATACACGCACACACGTCCCTCTCTTTGAGTGTGTATCACTGCCTCTAACATCACAAACAATGGCAGGATCAAGCGGCCCAGACTGGGGGCTCTGGGCCGTCAGGGCGCTACCATCCCAGTCGGTGTGTCATAAACAGCCTCTCGTAATGAGCCAAACGACCTTTTCCACAGCGCTCTCAGAGCTGCCACTCAACCCCTCCGTCAGTCAGTCAGTCACCTTCCAAAACACAATTAACGGCCGTTCAGCTCAGTGAAGAGGCCAAGCGTTCTGCAGCCTTGTCACCAGTGGTGGAAAGTAACTAAGTACATTTACTTAAGTACTGTACTTAAGTACAATTTTGAGGTATTTGTACTTTACTTGAGTATTTCCAATTTCCAATACTTTTACTTCTACTCCACTACATCTCGGAGGCAAATGTTGTACTTTTACTCCACTACAATGATTTGAAAACTTTAGTTACTAGTTACTTTTCAAATATAAATTATTATATTATGAAACATACATTAACCACTTTAGCCCTATTTCATACATAGGCTATTTGAAAATAGCAGATCTACAAGCTCTCAACGCGTCGCATTGTAGATCGGCTATTTTCAAACATTTTAGTACTTGTACTTTTGGTACTTTAAGTACATTTTGATGCCAATACTTTCGGTAAATCAAAAGTAATTTTTTTATTCTGGACTTTTACTTGTAACAGAGTATTTCTATATTGCAGTATTGGTACTTTTACTTAAGTAAAGAATTGTAGTACTTCTTCCAACACTGCCGCCGCTTATAATATAACGTTGTTGTCAGGCAGAAACCTCTTATCTCCATATTTTAACTTTTTGTGTTTTTTCCGTAAATTAAGGCCCTACTTGATCATATTACAGCGTCACACAGAAGTATCAGAAGTAGAAGATCTACAACTTTCGTGACGCGTTTTGAGCTTTTAGATCTGCTACTTTTGCTACTTTTGAATTTGAATCCTGAAAAGTTACAGTTTCAGTAGCCTCGATCTCCAGGCTTTTATTTTCCTTTGCGTTTTGCTCAAAAATAAGAGCCTGGACCAGCCTGTTGACGTTCCTGGCATAGGAAGTGGGAGTCAACCTTTAATTTCCCCAACCAACCGGAGTGCAGTGGGCGTCGCTCCTAATGTTGTGACGCCAGGGCTCTCAATGCTGCACATCGGGGGAGGAGGAGGGGCGCGGGGCAGGGCGGCCGCACAGATCGGTGAACCAATGGGAGCCCACGGATTCTCTCTCTGGAGATTTTGAACCCGCCCCTCTAGACCAGATATCAGACGCGATAGGGCAGCCTACAGTTTTAGAGATATGAGGTTTCCACCCGACAAAAGACGAAAAGCCACTTAGGGCTTGTTTTTCTGTAAAGTCGCATGTAAATATTGGTAGTTGGTGGTTGCATTTATTTTCGGCTTGTTTCTAAAATGTTTCAAAAAACGTTTTTTTTTTATTAACATTTTTGTCAAGCAGATCTACAAGCTCACAATGCGTCACTCAGTGACTATTGGCTATTTGAAAAGAGCCTAATAGATTGGCTATTTTCATACCCTAGGTGGTGTTGACGAAAGGGCCTACTCTGTGTGGAGTTTGCATGTTCTCCCCGTGTCTCCTAGGGTAGTTAATACCCTCACAAAAACATGTAGTAATCCTGTTCGCTATACTGCCTCCCCCTGGTCAGCCGGGGCGCCTGATGGAGGGGAAGGGAACTGGTTGGAATAACGTGTTCCTTCCACGCGCTACGTCCAACCAGGGAAACTCCCCCCTGTCAGGTGACAAGAAGGTCAGTTGGCTCTCATTCATTGAAGGAGGCATGAGCTCGGCCCTGGCCTCCCTAGGCTGGTGGGGGGAGTGTAGTGCCCAGGATCACTTAGCAAATTGGCAACGGGTAAAAAAAGGGTTACAAAAATCGAGGGATAAAAATTATTAGATCGGCTATTTTCAAATAACTGATGTATGATACAATATTACTCACGTGGCCTACATAGTCGCTTCTTTTGGGTCTGTTTTCATAGACCTGGTTGTTTGTTTCTGTCGCAAAATCTGCCAACACTGTCTGTGAACTGTATGTGTGGGTGAGGGGTTCTCAGCCCTGTGTTGAAGTAAATACATTTTCTGTATCTGGAAAAGAAAATGAAGTCTGACTTCTACAGTATACAATGCACTCACATGGACACATACAGGAACAGATGACTGATAGATTGAGTTGTAACCAAGGGGCTAGCATCCGGCTTGTAAATTGAGGCTATATAGGAAGTGTGACACTTCATATGAGTGGAAATGTCTAAAACTGTTACTTTTCAGGATTCAAATTTCAAAAGCATCAAAAATAGCATATCTACAAGCTTGTGACACTGTAGTGATCACGTAGGGCGTTAATTTACGAAAAAACTAAAAGTTTAAATATGGAGATAGGAGGTTTCTGCCCGCAAAATCGACGATATATAGTGTGTGTGTGTGTGTGTGTGTGCGCTCGCGCGTGCGTGTGTGTGTTCATCGCGTTAGCAGCAGAGGGAACAAGCTGTCATTCAGACAACAAGATCACAGTCGGGATGTCACATGAGAATGTGACATGTCAGCATGACAGAATACAGGAGCTCCCTCACATAGCTGTCTGTCTCTATACAGTATGACCCTCACATAGCTGTCTGTCTCTATGACTAGCTCACATAGCTGTCTGTCTCTACTGTATACAGTATGACACTCACATAGCTGTCTGTCTCTATGACTAGCTCACATAGCTGTCTGTCTCTATACAGTATGACGCTCACATAGCTGTCTGTCTCTATGACTAGCTCACATAGCTGTCTGTCTCTATGACTAGCTCACATAGCTGTCTGTCTCTATGACTAGCTCACATAGCTGTCTGTCTCTATGACTAGCTCACATAGCTGTCTGTCTCTATGACTAGCTCACATAGCTGTCTGTCTCTATGACTAGCTCACATAGCTGTCTGTCTCTATGACTAGCTCACATAGCTGTCTGTCTCTATGACTAGCTCACATAGCTGTCTGTCTCTATGACTAGCTCACATAGCTGTCTGTCTCTATGACTAGCTCACATAGCTGTCTGTCTCTATGACTAGCTCACATAGCTGTCTGTCTCTATGACTAGCTCACATAGATGTCTGTCTGTCTCTATGACTAGCTCACATAGCTGTCTGTCTCTATGACTAGCTCACATAGCTGTCTGTCTCTATGACTAGCTCACATAGCTGTCTGTCTCTATGACTAACTCACATAGCTGTCTGTCTGTATGACTAGCTCACATAGCTGTCTGTCTGTCTCTATGACTAGCTCACATAGCTGTCTGTCTCTATGACTAGCTCACATAGCTGTCTGTCTCTATGGCTAACTCACATAGCTGTCTGTCTCTATGGCTAGCTCACATAGCTGTCTGTCTCTACTGTATATGACTAGCTCACATAGCTGTCTGTCTCTATGACTATCTCACATAGCTGTCTGTCTCTATGACTAGCTCACATAGCTGTCTTTCTCTATGACTAGCTCACATAGCTGTCTTTCTCTATGACTAGCTCACATAGCTGTCTGTCTCTATGACTAGCTCACATAGCTGTCTGTCTCTATGACTAGCTCACATAGCTGTCTGTCTCTATGACTAGCTCACATAGCTGTCTGTCTCTATGACTAGCTCACATAGCTGTCTGTCTCTACTGTATATGACTAGCTCACATAGCTGTCTGTCTCTATGGCTAGCTCACATAGCTGTCTGTCTCTACTGTATATGACTAGCTCACATAGCTGTCTGTCTCTATGACTATCTCACATAGCTGTCTGTCTCTATGACTAGCTCACATAGCTGTCTTTCTCTATGACTAGCTCACATAGCTGTCTTTCTCTATGACTAGCTCACCTAGCTGTCTGTCTCTATGACTAGCTCACATAGCTGTCTGTCTCTATGACTAGCTCACATAGCTGTCTGTCTCTATGACTAGCTCACATAGCTGTCTGTCTCTATGACTAGCTCACATAGCTGTCTGTCTCTATGACTAGCTCACATAGCTGTCTGTCTCTATGACTAGCTCACATAGCTGTCTGTCTCTATGACTAGCTCACATAGCTGTCTGTCTCTATGACTAGCTCACATAGCTGTCTGTCTCTATGACTAGCTCACATAGCTGTCTGTCTCTATGACTAGCTCACATAGCTGTCTGTCTCTATGACTAGCTCACATAGCTGTCTGGTGGGTTATAAATTCCTTCATATATCCGGGGTTTTGCTCCTGTATCTGTGTATCACAGTCACAGACCATTAAAGCTTACGTATTTTACATACAATGCACGTCCAATGGTTGGTTCAGAAACACGCTCTGAGAGGTAGACTTCCACCTCGAACCCCAGAATGTGTATTATTCATAACACAGTGCTCAACTCTGCCCTGCACTCCAGCCTTCGCTCAGATCAAAGCAAAGCATGAACTGAGCCGACCTGGCTGAGCTCTCTGTGAGTGAATGAGAATGTCCAAACATAAATGCCATTTCACAGATGAAATGCAGAAAAAGTACCAGTGTTATCATCTTGGTCGTGAACAATAGGAAGTAGACTGTATAGGCTATTGTCTGCAAAGCTGGCACAAATAAAGGTTGTTTAGACCTGCAAGCCCATGTCAACACTGCAAAATTGACAATATTTTTTTACGAGCTATGGTGGTTTGAAGAATGGGTTACCTCTCTTTTTGAAGAACCCTAAAACACTGCATCCATCTTCTCTCTCTCTCTCTCTCTCTCTCTCTCTCTCTCTCTCTCTCTCTCTCTCTCTCTCTCTCTCTCTCTCTCTCTCTCTCTGCCCGCATGCGCGTTCCTGATTTTACTGTAGTTCCATAAGGTTATTGTATCTGTTAAGGATGATCTTTTCAAAGATAATGTATATCTGTTAAGGCTAAGGGGTTATTGTGAGGGTTAACTTTCCAATCCACTGTGTGTGTGTGTGTGTGTGTGTGTGTGTGTGTGTGTGTGTGTGTGTGTGTGTGTGTGTGTGTGTGTGTGTGTGTGTGTGTGTGTGTGTGCGTGCGCGTGCGTGTGTCCGTTCCTTCTCATTCACCATGACAGGAAATGCAGAAACACTGTATGGATGCTCTCTGCTAACCATTTGGAAAGCCTGTGATACATGAAGTCTCTCTCTCTCTCTCTCTCTCTCTCTCTCTCTCTCTCTCTCTCTCTCTCTCTCTCTCTCTCTCTCTCTCTCTCTCTCTCTCTCTCCTCTAAGTGGTGTGTGATGCGGTAGGAAGGGGGGGGGGGGGGGTCAGGGGTTTAACCAGTAGAGCTCTTTACAGCACGGTGGAACGCGGGGGGCCTCATTGACTAATTCACTACACCCTCTTTATCTATTAGGCAAATAACCTTTTTAACGCATGGACTGGCCGCCTAAAAGCCTGATTAATGCTTTAGAATGCCCTTGCTTGTGTATAAATTGGCCCACGGACGGAAGATGTATGGAAAGGGAAATGAACGGCGACGTGCAAAACAGCGGGAGAATGGTTAGAGGAGAGAAAAGAGAGGGAGGAGACCCGAAAGGGTGAAAGATGAGAAGTTGCAGGGTCGGCTGTCTATAGCCATGCGTGTGCATGAGGCCCATGAGCAATACGTTTAGTCTCTGTCGGGTGGAAACCTCATATGTCCAAAACTGTTACTTCTCCGGATTCAAATTCAAAAGCATCAAAAGTAGCAGATCTACAAGCTCAAAACGCGGCGTGAGCTTGTGGATCTGCTGCTTTTTGATGCTTTTGTGTGACGCTGTAGTATGATCAAGGTGTTCATTTACGGAAAAACACAAACAGTTAGAACAGTGGCGTCAGTTCAGCAAAAGCTAAAGTATGGCAAGGTTAGGGTTGCCAACTGCAGAGATGAAAGTAAGGGACGCCTATCCTGTACGCGGGCGAAAGGTTTTTGGGGGTCAAAACCCCCGAAATGCATTAAAAAATCACACCCTGTGTGAAGTGGGCGGTGTCTTGCTAGCTAACCACAATACTGAATGGAGTCAACCAATCATGTACAAAAAATAAATACATTTATTGAAACACTCTTTATGATGGACGAAACCATAACTTAAAAAAAAAATTAATGGTTTTTTTAAAGTTATGGTTTCTTATATAGGGCTATGCACATGTGTCATGTGACACTGGCCAATCACAGTCCTGAATAGACTGTGATTGGCCAATCACGGTGCAGGGTTAGGCGGGGTACTTTTTGGCCAATCACAGCGCAGGATAATTGTACAAATATCCAAACCTCACTTATAGGGGCGGTTTCACCGCCCAAAAATATGCGTTATACCTAGAACCAATACAAACACAATGGTCTTAAATCTGCATTAGGCTACTATTCATGATTTTGGGGCGGTGTAGCCGCCCCTATAAGTGGGGTTGGGACACCTCATTAGCTGTATTGTGATTGGCTCATTAGTACACCCCTAGCTGTACTGTGATTGGCTGACTCTATTGGCTGACTCTATTCAGCAATGTGATTGGTTAGCGAGACACACGATGACATTAATAACCTATAAATAGGATTATGCACTTCAAAAAATCTTTTTTTAAGTGAGCTTCCATCACTATGATGACCACTGTAATGACCACCCACTTCACACTGGGTGTGATTTTTAAAATATATACATATATATATATATATATATATATATATATATATATATATATATATATATATATATATATATATATATATATATATTTTTTTTTTTTATGGAGCCAAGGTATGGCACCTGCCATACCTTGGCATACCCAATTGACGTCCCTGAGTTAGAATATGGAGATAAGAGGTTTCTGCCCGACAGCAACGATTTACATCTGATATATTGTCACTGTCAGGCCTTGCATGTCCTAAACCGTTATTTTTCAGGAAATGGAAAACAGAACCTCTGTTCCATTGTGAGCTTGTAGATCTGCTGTTTTTTTTTTTTTTACTTCACTTCAGTAACTATTGGACAATTAAAAATGTTGCTCACTAACCACTGTACCATCTGTACATATTATGCTTGTTTATAATAGATTGTCTTCTTTTATCTTTTATCTTGTAACTATCATTATTCATATTTTACATTGTTTTAATGCTCAAAAGCGTTGTTAATGAGGGCCATGCACCAATTCCCAAGCTTAAACAAAGGCTGTATACAGTATATGTAGTATCATGTACCTGCTCATGCATGCATACATTGTTTGTGAACGTACCTTTGATGTCGATCAGCTACAGGCGGCCGCGTCGTCTAAACAACTTTGTTTGCAATGTGTCTCGTACGTTCATGAAGGCTCTTTCAAAACCTCAGCCTTTTTGTTTACATGGACCAGTTTTTCCCAACCTGCCGTGTGCGTATGTGCATGTGTGCACGTGTGTGTGTGTGTGTGTGTGTGTGTGTGTGTGTGTGTGTGTGTGTGTGTGTGTGTGTGTGTGTGTGTGTGTGTGTGTGTGTGTGTGTGTGTGTGTAAGCATGCTCTACCGTACTCACTTTCCCTCCAGTCAGCGAGCTCTAAGGCGTCTTTGATCACAACATCTCAACGTGATGCGAGAACTGTCTCTGTAAACAGAATGCATGTAGAACGTCTTTCCAGAGACAATATGCACCGTGCATCTCTGATAGCTGTGATGGCTGCTCCCCCCTCCTCCCCCTCCTTCTCCACTGCACCCAGGATAGGGTGCAGTGGAGAGTGTGGAGATGACTGACATCATGGCTGCTGATGCTGACAGAGAGGCAGGGAGTTGGGATGTGGCTCCTGCATGTATACTGTTTCTCTCAGTGTCATGACTCATATTATTAGATAGATGGAATAAACCAGTGGTTCTCAAACTTTTTTGTGCTAAGGATCCCCACATTTCTATTTAAAAAATAACCCCCAGTCACAGTGGTCCATAACATGACTTAGGTAACAAAAAAGGTCTTTATACCAATAAACCATATGAAAATCAACAGCGTGTATTTCGTGTGAAAACAATTCACATAGTCGATGCCTCAATTGACCTCGTTCTGGATAGAAATAGCGTCGCTATAGCGCAGCTTCATGGTCGAGTACT
>NC_137607.1:6914185-6936685 GCF_963280865.1 Gymnoscopelus braueri
CTTAGAGTACGTTTCGAAATACCAATTGGTGTCGAGAGAACTTCAGAGTGAAATACATTAATGCCTGCATGGTGTATTGATGTGGGAGATTTGAGAAGGTGGCAGATGTTATGAGTTTCTCTTCCTCCCAGCCCTTCAGCAGCTCCTAGATTACCAAGACTAGACAGACTCCCCTGGAGAACTGCACTTTATACCCAACACTCCTCTCTGGATCCACGTGGACAATGACCGGATTTTCTCTTCAGCCCCCCAAACAAAATGGAACGCATTTTTCAATACAGTGTCACATTAACACTTTAACCACTTCATTCATATTGTGTACGTTGGCTTGACTATTAGCCCATTAAGGCCTGAAGCCGATTTATGAAACAGTTTGTATGAAAAACGCATGTTTCTATATCAGTGGTGCTCAAACTTTTTCATGTCAAGGACCCCCAAAATGATATGTATTTGGCCGCCGACCCCCATCTCAAAATATTTAGTTCCAGGGACTCACAGAAGCAAAGATTTGAGTTAAAAATATTCGCTTTAAAAAATAATATATATATATTCAGATTTGCACACATTTTCACGATTTTTCAAAAATAGCAGATCTACAAGCTCATAGCGCGGCACTCGGTGCCGCGCTACGAGCTTGTATATCTGCTATTTTTGAATAGCCAAATTGTAAAATAATGCTTTTTAGCTCAAATCAAAAAATGACACAGATGCGTTCCAGGTCTTAATGGGTCTGGGGCTCCCTGGCACAAAACATTTTCAGATGGGGGGGTCCGCGACCGAAATACATTTACATTTGGGGGTCCTTAATTGGCATGAAAACGTTTGGGAATCACTGCTTCATGGATTCACGTGGACAATCGACCGGTATTTGGCTCTTCAGCCCCTCCCCCCCCCCAAAAATAATTGCCCTTTTTCCCCCCTAAACGTATGTGCGTGTCTCTCTGCCTAGTCTAAGGGGAAAGCCAGCCAATTCTAGAGGCAGAAATCCATTTTATTGGGCTGTCACGCAGGGCTGCAGAGCTCAGAGGCTGGGAATCATAGTGATTGCCTTATCTATTCACCACCCCACCCTTCACTCATCCAAACGATGCTCACGGAACTTTAATCCTTTAATCTATAGCCTTTAATAATCGTCGCCGCGTGTTGCTCTATATATATGTACAAATTGTGGACCGCCTGCGTTCAATAATAATTATGCTGGAGTCCATGCTGGTACATGTCAGCCCGCCTCATCAGCTCTGAGCACGCTAATAGAGATATACCAACGGTTGGTTGTACAGTATGTGAGAATTGCTTGATTAGGCTACATGCCCACTATTCACCCTATGTGTGTGTGTGAATAGTGTATAGTAGGGGTCTTCAACAGGGGGTCCGGGACCACTACGGGTCCTCAGAGTTACTGCAAGGGCGGCCGCCAAATGTTTGTGCGATAGAATATAATATAACAGCTTGAACCCTAGAATCCCTATTCTGAGCTAGGAGAACCTTAGATGAAAAATAGCACATCATATAGCGTTGTGAGCTTGTAGATCGGCTATTTTTCGGCAAAGAGGTCAACATACTGAGGGTTCAAGTGGTTAAATGTCGCAAAATACACATTAACATGAATCCAGCATATTGAAAATAAACATGAATGTACACAACACTGATGACAGTGCTGTCAAACAAGTCTATGAAGCTATCAATGGAATCTATGACAAAGTTAAATCAGCAACAAAATGTTATACAACACGTAGTCGGGTCCCTGCTATCATCTCTCTCTCTCTCTTTCTCTCAGCTAAGGGGGTCCTTGGGCCTAGATAGAAAAACATCGAAGACCCCTGGTGTATTTTACACACCATAGCTGTCAGAGAGTATGTAGTGGGCAGGCCTGACACCCCCACCCTCAATTACTATAGCCAGCACTGACAGGCAGCCAGCACTATACCGACCGAGTCATCAGCCACACACTCTCTCCTCTCTCCAAGCCCCCCCCCCCCCCATGCCCACTCCAGGCATCCCCCGATGGACCACCTCCAGCCTCCATAGTCTTTGCTTTCTGCACTCGCTCACAGCTTGTTACGTACCATTCCCAGCCTCCCACCTGCCATGTCACTGATCAACATCAGACCTCCCACTACCCCCCCCCCCACCTCCTTTAGTCTCTCTCTCTCTCTAGACTTTCCTATACACACCGCCCACCTAGTCTCTCTCTCCGGCAAATCACTAGTTTCTGTTTCTATCTCAATTCTTCCCTTTAAAAACTACAGCCAGCCTGCCAGCTTATCCCACTCAATCCGGGAAACGCGTACTTGTGTGTCATTTTAAGATTTTTTTGGGCTATTCAAAAATAGCAGATCTACAAGCTCATAGCGCGGCACCGAGTGCCGCGCTATGAGCTTGTAGATCTGCTATTTTTGAAAATCGTGAAAGTGTATGCAAATCTTTGAATATATATATATTTTTTACAGCGAACATTAGTAACTCAAATCTTTGCTTCTCTGGGGGTCCCTGAACAAAACATTTTGAGATGGGGGTCCGCGGCCAAATACATATCTAAAAATGTTTTCTGAATCCTAACAGTATAGGTTTGCTATATCAGTGGTGCTCCAACTTGTCCATGTCAAGGACCCCCAAAATGATATTTACTTTGGCCGCGAACTCCCATCTCAAAATATGTTGTTCCAGGGACCCCCAGAAGCACAGATCGGAGTTAAAAATGCTTGCTTTAAAACATATATATTTTCAAAGATTTGCACAAATTTTCCATGATTTTTCCAAAAAAATGCAGATCTACAAGCTCATAGCACGGCACTCAGTGCCGCGCTATTTGAGCTTGTATATCTGCTATTTTTGAATAGCCAAAGAAATCTCAAAAGAAATCTCAAAATGACACAGATGCGTTCCCGGTCTTAATGGGTTAAAGCTATGTTGAACCTCACAGTACTGTAGCAACCCGGCCATGGTATGAGTCAGAATACTGTCAATCATCTTATCTGTTGTGTGTGTATGTGCTCTGAGAGCAAGCAACCCAGAAGCACTGATTCTATTCACTGCAAACAGCTCTCAAAAATCACTGATATCGCTGACCCTATCCGTTTTTTTTTGTTATGCTAGAAAACCTCGGTCAAGGGTACTCACAACATGAATATAACAGCAATTTCACTCTCCCAAAAGTACCAGGGTTTTTCTATATACATTATATTGACACTTTGTTTGCGTTTGTTTATGTTCTAAAAGTGTGATTTTTGAGACCTGTTATACCATGCAATGAAAGTGAATGGAATCGTTATACTACCATGTACCAGTTCCTCGATCATGGTGCGCAGAAACAACAGATAAAGATGACTGGAGATTATGTCTGGACCTATTTCATGCAAAGGTTCAAGGTTCTACTAAGTTCTACCCCTATATAGTCAGGGGATATTAGCAGAAAGATTTCCAATCTTGGAATAAATTCCTTACCAAAACAAATCTTCACCAATGTGTTTGTAAAGGTGTCTAGTAACACATCTCACAAAGACTGAAATTCAGTTTCCCTAGGAGAATTTTTGACAGCTGCTGAAAGTTGGGGTACCCACCATTTCCCTGCATTTCCATGCAGGGCAAAAAAACACACATTTTAATTCTGTTTTAAGTAGCATGTGAGGGGTCAAACTAGGGTGTTTTTATGATTCTGAATCCATTGCAAGCATTTGTTTTGCACCACCAAACCACTCCTTGGGCTAAAAACGGCCATAACCATCCTTGTCCAGGTATACTTTTTGTGTAAAAAGCCCATTGAGATTGGGCTGTTTTTAGCCCAAGGAGTGGTTTTGGTGCAAACAAATGCTTGCAATGGATTCAGAATCATAAAAACACCCTAGTTTGACCCCTCACATGCTACTTAAAACAGAATTAAAATTTGATTTGTTTTGCCCTGCATGGAAATGCAGGGAAATGGTGGGTACCCCCAACTTTCAGCAGCTGTCAAAAATTCTCCTAGGGAAACTGAATTTCAGTCTTTGTGAGATGTGTTACTAGACACCTTTACAAACACATTGGTGAAGATTTTTTTTGGTAAGGAATTTATTCCAAGATTGGAAATCTTTCTGCTAATATCCCCTGACTATATAGTCTCCAGCTGTCAGCTCTCCTAAAGACCCCCTAACTAGACCCCTAACTAGACCCCCTAACCAGCCCCATGCAGATTACGGAAATGCGCACAAATAGTATACAGGAAATGGTGGAAACTGTGAGATGAACTAGTCTCTTGCTAAGCTCAGCTGTCCTACACCCCCTAGTCTATCTTAGACCACAGGTTCTCATTGTAGGGTCCGGAGGGGGGGGGCCCCCACACTTAGAACCCACCCCAGGGGGTCCCCAGCAAAAACTAGGAAAGGTTGAACCACTGTGACCTTATTTTATACGTAGGCTAATTTCAAAACATTTAGAAACATCTTGAAGCATTGTCGGGAAGGGAAAAAATCGCTGTGGGATAATTTTAAGATGGTGGGGGTCCCGGCTAGCTCTGGTCCATAGCGTTAGAAGGAGTTCTCCTTAACGCTATGGTACTTTCGATTATTTTCTTTTTGGCCAGGAAAGACAATATTTCACCGGAAGGAAGAATCTGGTCAATAGGATTCCATTGACCAGATCTGTAGAGGGCACTGTGGAGTAACCAAAAACATGTTTTTCTTCCGGTAAAATATTTTCTTTTCTGGCCAAAAAGTGTATTTTAGACGTGAGGTGAGGGGCTCAGTGTGTTACCACTTAGTAGAGTAGGCTTTCAACTCCATAAAACCATCTTTGTTTTGGTGAGTAGCAAAAGTGTTTTTTTAATATTTACTACAGACGAGAGGCTGCGCTACTGCGGTGCGAGGGGAAAGCATCGAAAGTCCCATAGCGTTAAGGAGAACTCCTTCTAACGTTATGGACCAGAGCTAGGTCCCGGGCCAAATTATCAATATAGGGGTTCTTGACATGAAAATGTTTGACCACCCAGCACCCCTCCCCCCCTTCCCGTCACCATCCCAAGCAAACCCATCCATACCCATGGGGCTCATTTCAAGTCCATGGGACTTGAAAATAAGCCCATTAGCCTCCAGCCAGAACTGTCTGTTCTGCATCAGACTCTGGACTCATCCAGATGCCTAAACCGGCTTCAGTTTTCCTTATGGACCCCCTCCTCCCCTGGTAGACAGACCACCCGGCCTCCCCCTCTCTCTCTCTCTTCTTCTCCCATACTGCCTGGAGCGCCGTCTGTGTGAGCCGGGCCCTGGAGAGCGCCAGTGAACCCATAGTCACTCACTGTCTGCAATACTTTCATGTCTCATGTTTTTTTCACCGTTTACCAGTGGTGGAAAAAGTACTCAATTGCTTTACTTAAGTAAAATCTGCAAAATATACTGCAATGTAAGAAATACTCTGTTAAGTAAAAGTCCGGAATTCAAAATGTACTTGAGTAAAAGTACAAAAGTATTGGCATCGAAATGTACTTTAAAGTACCAAAAGTAAAAGTACTCATCATGTAGAATGTCCCATTTCAAGTTTTCAAATATTTTTAAAATAGCCGATCTACAAGCTCACAATGCGTTGCATCGCGACACATTGTGGGCTTGTAGGTCGGCTATTTTCAAATGGCCAAAATGCATACAGAGCTGGTTAGGTTTTGTAATAATAATCAAAATCTACAAAGTAGCCTATAACTAGTAACTTCAGTAGTTTTCAAATAAATGTAGTGGAGTAAAAGTATACTATTTGGATCCGAGATGTAGTGGAGTAGAAGTAAAAGTATTGGAAATTGGAAATATTCAAGTAAAGTACAAATACCTCAAAATTGTACTTAAGTACTGTAGCCTACTTAAGTAAATGTTACCTCCTCTGTTTCTATCTCTTCTCCTTCATTATCTTTGTCTCACTCTTCATGGTTCCTCCTCTCTCTCTCTCTCTCTCTCTCTCTCTCTCTCTCTCTCTCTCTCTCTCTCTCTCTCTCCCCACTGTTCCTTCCCATCTCCCCCCCCCCCCCCCCCCCCCAAATTAACATCGTTGCTGTCGGGCAGAAACCTCTTATCTCCGTATTCGAACTTTTTGTGTTTTTTGTAATTTATCGTCCTTCTTGATCATACTACAGCGTCACACAAAAGCATCACAATTTGCAGATCCGTCGAGCTTGTAGATCTGCTACTTTTGCTATTTTGCTATATTTGCTTTGCTATTCAGAGACGATATGTATTTTGTGCCAGGGACACCCAGAAGAGAAGATTCAAAATTATTCATAATGTTACATTAATTTCAATATATATATTTTTTTCTATGTTTTGAAATGTTCAAAAATAGCAGATGTACAAGGTTGGGGCACTTTGTGCCACGCTGTGAGCTTGTATATCTGCTCATTCTTTTTAATAGCCAACGTATATAAAAAATATGGATAAAGTGGTTAAACTGATTGCGATGCTGTATTAACACATTTTGCTGGGGGGACCCCCTGGTACCCACCCAAGGACCCCACTTTGAGAATCCCTGCTCTAACTCATGCATAATCGTCCCCTTCTCTCATCATCTTGTCTCTCTCTCTCCTTCTGGTTATTCTCTCGTCACTCCCTTCTCTCTCTCTCTCTCTCTCTCTCTCTCTCTCTCTCTCTCTCTCTCTCTCTCTCTCTCTCTCTCTCTCTCTCTCTCTCTCTCTCTCTCGCCGCCGCCTCTGTCTGCTCTTCCCATTCCCCCCCTCATCTTTCCCCATTCCCCCCCTCATCTTTCCCCCACACTCTCTCCATCCATGCTCTCTGTCCTCCCGGCTCCCCAAAGCCCCAATCAAGCCCCTCAAAAAAATCAGCCACACATAGAGAGAGAGAGAGAGAGAGAGAGAGAGAAAGAGACAGAGATAAGTAGCCAGCAAGACAAGCCAAGCCCCAAAACAGAGACAGTCCCCCAGTATGTTTCACTAATAGGCCAGAAGGTTGGAAGACTGTCAGCTCGGCCCCGTAATGACCGGGGTGGTGTTGCACTGACAAGCTACCGGTGATGGGAAAAAGTACTACATTTTTATACTTAAGTAAAAGTATCAATGTAGAAATACTACTGTTACAAGTAAGAGTGTGGAAATAAAAATTTACCTGAGTAAGAGTACAGAAGTTTTGGTAACAATAAAAACAAAATGTACTTAAAGTACCAAAAGTAGAAAGTACTCATTATGCAGAATGTCCCATTTCACAAGTTTTCAAATGTATAAAATGTATAAAAATCTTTTGAAAATAGCCGATCTACAAGCTCACAATGCGTCGCGACGCATTGTGAGCTTGTAGATCGGCTATTTTCAAATGGCCAACATGTATGTAGGGCTGAAGTGGTTAATGTATGTTTTATAATCTAAATAATCTAAATCTACAAAGTAACTAGTAACTAAAGTTTTCAAATAATTGCCTGTGAGATGTAGTGGAGAAGTAAAAGTATTGAAAACTGGAAATACTCCAGTAAAGTAAAAAAAACAAAAAAAAACTCAAAATTGTACTTAAGTACAGTACTTGAGTAAATGTACTTGGTTACTTTACGCCACTGGCAAGCTACACAGACTCCCTGTGAATAACCCAGTTATAAGAGCTAAAGTCCTAATACAGGGATCCCTGCGCTGTCACGGGCCAAGAGACGGCGGTTCTCAGCTCTGGCACACTGCTTGGCTTCTCATACCAGACCGATCTAATTAGGGTCTCATTTAAAACTATAGGATAGACACCCAGGTCAATGTAATTACCTAACTGGTATAGAATAAATAACTAGTATATTGTGGGTGTGCAGGAGTTGATAGCGAAGGATATGCTATAAGTGCAACTGCGTATTGTAGGAGACTGGAGGTCGATTTCCGTGATCTGACGCAAAGACGTTAGTTATAGATTCGTTCGTCAGACCTGAGCTGTTAAGACTTTGAAATATCGTCTCTGTCGGGTGGAAACCTCATATGTCCAAAAACTGTTACTTTTCAGGATTCAAATTCAAATGCATCGACAGTAGCAGATCCGCAAGCTCGAAACGCGTCGCAACAGTTAGCCTCGATCTCCAGGCTTTTATTTTCCTTCGCGTTTTGCTCAAAAAGAAAGCCTGGACCAAGCTGTTGACATTCCTGGCATAGGAAGTGGGAGTCAACCTTTCATTTCCCCAACCAACCAGAGTGCAGTGGGCGTCACTCCAAATGTTGTGACGTCAGGGCTCTCAATGCTGCACATTGGGGGAGGAGGAGGGGCGTGGGGCGAGGAGGGGCGCGGGGCGGGGCCGGGGCGGGCACACAGATTTTGAATCTGCCCCTCTGGACCAGATATCAGACGCGCTGGGGCAGGCTAGGCAACAGTTGACAAATCGCCATTGTTAGGCACCGGTTTCTGTAGTCAAAAATACAAGCACCGGTTTGGGTGCACATGGAACGAAGGAACGAAGAGCACGAAGAGCTCGTTCAGTGAGAGAAAGAGAGAGGGAGAGAGGGGGGGGAGGTATACCCATGCTAGGTATACCCAAACCTGACCACGCCGATCGATAAACCCTGAAAATAACCCTGACAACGCCCCAGGCCAGTTCATTAATGAAACAAGCCTTTTCTGCAAGTATTTTTTATCAAATAAAATCTTCTCAAATCTAAAACCATCTTCTCTCCATGTCTTCCTTTCTCTCCCAGCTCTCTCTCTCTCTCTCTCTCTCTTTCTTTCTCTCCTTCCCTATACTCTTTGTAACTGAAACTCAGGTGATTTGAATATGTAGATGTAGATGTATGAAAGATTAATTAGGGTAATGCACAGGGGATTAGGGGCTCTGCACCTCCTCTGCACAGATAGCCGCATAGCCACGGCTGATTAGCATTTGAAAAAAAAAAACACCACGCCACACCCCAGCCCAGCCCGATCCACACTGGACAGAGCCAGGAATGCCAAGTCTGCATAATTTGGGCTGGTTTTTATGTAGAGTGAGGGTGGGGGGTTGCGGGTCTTGTCTCTAAAGGGACCTCCTAAAATGTTGTTAAAACTAGTGGTTTGAATTGACATTTTCATGTCATGGACCTCCAAATTAACTCTGTATTTGTCCAGGGACCAATATTTTGCCCATACAATATTTGCGTTATTAAAATATTCCATTCCAAATATTCAAAATATTTCAATATTTCAATCTGCTGATGCAGATAGGGTTCAAGTGGTAAAACGGCTTTCGATGAGCTATAGTTGCTTCTTTTGAACATGTTTTTGTACAGCGTAACACCGCACAGAGCCACAGAATGCTAAAGAGTCCACATTTTGATTAGCACTTTCTTCACTGAAATCACGCATCCCACCTTTAAAATTGGGTTTGATTCCTATATAGCTCGTGTGGCACTGACTCGCTGCAGTATTTCGGTGTGTTCTGTCCCCTCCGGCGCTGTTACCGCGGTGGATTCCCTGAGCGAAGGAACGCGCTGGGGTCAACAGTCGTGTTAGCTGATGTGTTAGCCCAACTTACATGCTGACAAGTTACATATATGTTACACGTGCGGGGTCAGCGTGATCGATCATTCTCCCCAGTCCCTGACCGCGGTGATTTTCTCTCCCGTCTAATTGGGCTCCAGGGAGATGGAGGGGCTGGCTGGTGGGAGGTGGGGAGGGACGGAGGGGAGAGTAGGGCTGTGGAGATATACGAGTCCTCTGCCCTTTTGTCATGATGGCAGAGAGTTGGATGTACGTTTGGTAAGAGAGAAGGGTCGCACTCACAGTGACAAGATGAGTCAGTGCTTTATTTCTCCATATGCCTTGGCAGGAAAATAAAATAACTAAGTACTAGCATTTTTTACTTAAGTAAAAGTATCAATACTGCAGTGTAGAAATACTCTGTTACAAGTAAAAGTCGGGTAATCAAAATTTGCTTTGAGTTAAAGTACAAAAGCATTGGCATCAAAATATACTTAAACTTTAACCCATTCTGCACAATGTGTACTTTTACTTTTGGTACTTTAACCGTTAAAGTACCAAAAGTAAAAGTACACATTGTGCAGAATGTCCCATTTCACAAGTTCAAAATGTATACAAATATTTTGAAAATAGCAGATGCTCTGGTAACTAATAGCTGAATGCTTAGGGAGCATATATATGTCACAGTACGTTTGGAGAACCAGTACGATTGAAGACAGAGCGCTCGTTTTTAGGCACGGGGCTTCGGGGCGATGCGGGGCTTTTCGAGACAGGGTTTATTAGCGAGGCTCGCGAGGAGGAGGAGCTCCTCCTCCTTCTCCTTCTCCTCCTCCGTGTGTGTGTGTGTGTGTGTGTGTGTGTGTGTGTGTGTGTGTGTGTGTGTGTGTGTGTGTGTGTGTGTGTGTGTGTGTGTCAGGGAGAAACTAAAACAAAAGCCAGCAGAACACAATAAAAGTATCTTAACAGTCCACCTGATTCGAATGCTATCTGCATTGAATGGGGAAATAGGCGAGTTTATTAGACCTTTGAATGGGCGAAATAGGCGACCTACTTACCTACCCACGTTTTATCAGACCATTCATTGGGTGTTATCAAGACATACTAACCTACCAACTGACATGACTTAATAGTTCAGTTTAGGTTTCGCTTTTGGTTTTGGACCCTGACGGAGGCGCGCAGTCACAGGCGAACTGTCACCCCGTGAAGGACCACAGAGGGAGCTAAGGCGACCGAGTTGCCGTCCTGAACGGTGTGACGTTCGCCTGTGCCTACTCAGCGCCGTTTGAGTTATGTACCGATAGGCACAGAATCGTAAATATTGTTGTGCGGACTGCTCCGCCTCCAAGTAGGTCAGTAGCTCCTGAATGAATGGTCTGATAAATCGCGGGTAGGTAGTAGCCTATTTCGCCCATTGAAAGGTCTAATAAACTCGCCTATTTCCCCATTCAATGCATTGATAGCACTCGAAGCCGGTCACACACGCGCGCACGTGTGTGTGTGGTCGCGGCAATATATGCTTGTGCACAAGCCTGGCTTGTGGCTCCCTCTAGTGTTGCTTCTACAGAATTGCTGGGTGGGTGGTAAAAACGAGCGAGCCTTCTTCAATCGTACTGGTTCTCCAATCATACTGTAACATATACACCGCATGGGCACAAAATGCCTTATTCAGCCTTATGTCCCCGATTCAACTGTCTGCTGTGTGCTGTGCTCTCTCTGTCTGCCTTTCCAATCTCTCTCTGTCTCTGTCTGTTGGTTTTCTAAACATTTAACAGATGAAAGGAGCTTGTGGCTGAAATAATAACTGCAATTCTCTATGAATTGAGTACACTAGTCTCTATGAATTGAGTACAAAGGAACCCCAATGAAAAGAAGCCATAGGCTTTCTTGGGTTTAAAATCCTCTTAGCTGACCTTGTATTGAACTGTACTTTCCTTTTTTGCAAACTGCTAAGAAAGTATTCAATCAATCAATCAATCAATCAATCAATCAATCAATCAATCAATCAATCAATCAATCAATGGATCCATTGGAACACAGGTTCTTATTCCTGAAAAGTAAAGTTGTTTTTCCGACAGCAACGATATCCATTAAATGTTGGTAAAAAACAAATCATTGCTTCCGGACAGAAACCTGCTATATCCATATTTAAACATTTTCGTAAATGAACGCCCTACTTGAGCATACTACAGCATCACACAAAAGTATCAAAAATAGCAGATCTACAACCGCCGAATTTTGAGCTTGTAGGATTTTGAATCCTGAGGGGCACGGTGGCGCAGTCTCAGCTGGAAGGTCCTGGGTTCGATTCCCGCCGGGGATGCTGTGGGCGCTGGTGTCCTCGCCTCCAACGTCATCAGCGCCCATACCCTAGGTGGGATTGGGGAAAGGGCCTTTCTGTGTGGAGTTTGCATGTTCTCCCCGTGTCTCCTAGGTTAGGTACCCTCACAAAAACATGCAGTAATCCAGATATCTATACTGCCTCCCCCTGGTCAGCCGGGGCGCCTGATGGAGGGGAAAGGAACTGGTTGGAATAACATGTTCCTTCCACGCGTTACGTCCAACCGGGGACTAACTCCTCATGCGTTGAAAGAAGCATGAGGTCAGTTCGGGGCTCTCACCAGGTTGGAAGAGGGAGAGTAGCGCCCAGGATTACAAGCTTAGGCATTGGCACTGGGTGAACAAATTGGTTACAAAATCATGGGATAACATTTTTAGAAGAAAACAAAGGAGCAGATCTACAAGCGCCGCCTTTTGAGCTTGTAGAATTTGAATCCTGAAAAAGAACAGTTTTGGATTGTTTTGGTTTCCACACGACAGAGACCATTTTCTTTTCTTTATTCATCACATCCTCAAGAGGTTATTACAGGCAAGGCCGCCTGCCATTTTTTTGGGGGGCTACGTTCAAGCAAAAACAGAAAGTTTGTGTGTGATTGGTGGGCCGTGACAAACGGTTATAGAATTAGTTTTTATCTGGGATAATCGTTCTTCCATTAAGGTTCTCTCATCACAAGGACTATGCTCTAATTCTTCACGAGGGGTTTGGAGAGACGATTCCTTTAAAAAAATATATTATTAATAACGCAGGCCGTTTAATCCTTCGCTATGTGCCACTGGAGCCGGAAACAATTCATTTAAGCCAAGGAAATGCTTTGTGTTGGAAACTGTAAATGTGAGACAAGATGGAAGGCCTTTTCTTAACCCATTAAAACCGGGAACGCATCTGTGTCATTTTAGATCTGAGCTATTACCATTATTTTATACTTTGGCTATTCAAAAATAGCAGATCTACGAGCTCAAGCTCATCTGCTTTTTTTTTATTATCTAGAACATTTGAGCAAATCTATGAATATATATTCTTTTAAAGCAAACATTCTTTACTCAAATCTTTGCTTCTGGGGGTCCCTGGAACAAAACATTTTGAGATGGGGGTCCGCGGCCAAATACATATCTAAAAATGTTTTCTAAATCCTAACAGTATGCTGCTATATGCAATGGTGCTCCAACTTTTGTGTCAAGGACCCCCAAAATTTATATGTATTTGGCCACGGACCCCCTTCTCAAAATGATGTTCCAGGGACCCCCCAGAGGCAAAGATTGGAGTTAAAAATGTTTGCTTTAAAACATATATTAAAAGATTTGCAAAAATGTTCTTGATTTTTTTTTTTTATAGCAGATCTACAAGCTCTCGGTGCCACGCTATGAGCTTGTATATCTGCTTTTTTTGAATAGCCAAATAAATCTTAAAATGACACAGATGCGTTCTGGGATTGAGTGGGTTAATCTGATTCTCTGTCTCGCTCTCTTGTTTTTCCCTCTGCATCTGGATCCCTCCTCATCCCCCTCTCTCTCTGTCTCTTTTGTCACTTTCTTACTCTCTTTCCCTCTCTCTTTCTCTCGTTCCCTCTCTCTTTCCCCTCGTACCCTCTATCTCACCCCCTCCCCCTCCGTCTCAGTCCAGTTGATGTGGAAATGCGTGGGGAGGGGATATAATTGAAATGTAGTCAGAAATGATTTCCTCTGTTAAGTTGAATTTGATGGCCTCCAAACTGCGGAGACATTAGCATATTTTTAATTAAATGTCTGGAGTTTTTTCCACTTAATATTACATATTTTTTTCCCGACTGAAAATTATCTAAACCAGCTTGTCACTTCCTATATTTTGGCATTAATTAATGAATGTTTTGCCCTTGACTTGTCAGCATGTAGTTGCATGTTTATTCATTACTTTTAGACTGGTTGATTTCCGCAGTGTTTTCAGAAAAAAAAAATCAGAAAAAGGCTCGGATGGACTCTCTGTGTGTGTGTGTGTGTGTGTGTGTGTGTGTGTGTGCTTGTGTGTGTGTGTGTGTGTGTGTGTGTGTGTGTGTGTGTGTGTGTGTGTGTGTGTGTGTGTGTGTGTGTGAGTGTGAGAGAGACACACACACACACACACACACACACACACACACAGTATAAACCAGGCTTAACACCAAACAGTGCCTGCTGCAGTGCTATAGCTTCATAGCAGAATGACTGCACCCTCCAGACCTTCAAAACCACTCTCAAAACCCTCCTCTTCAATATGGCCCCCATGTCTTTTTTATTGATTTTATTCCATAGTATTAGCCTTTTCTTAGTGTTTTTCTTTCCTAATAAAGTTGATTTTCTCGTGTTGTTTTCTCCTCTCCCCCATCATGTAAAGCGTCTTTGGTTACTTAGAAAAGACCTATGCCAGGAGTCTTCAACCTTTTTCAGGCCAAGGACCCCTTAGCTGAGAGACAGATGAAGCACAGACCCCCACTATATACAGTATTGTATAAAATTGTGTTGCAGATTAAACTTTTTCATAGATTTCAAAGATTTGTTTTACATACAGTATATTTTCTATTAATATGTTAGATTTGCGTCAATGTGTATTTTCAGACAGTTAACCTTTCAAATCCTCAATATTTAGGCAACTTGACCGTACTTGTTCTGCTCTTTTTCCTTCTACTCCAACTCTCCGAAAATAGCCGATCTACAAGCTCACAACGCCTTGCAGTGCAAGGCGTTGTGAGCTTGTAGATCGGCTATTTTCGGCTAATGTTCCCCATCGCACAAGGACTTTGGCGGACCCCCTGTAGTAACTCTGAGGACCCCCTAGGGGGCCCCCGGACCCCCTGTTGAAGACCCCTGCCCTATACTATATAAAGTTGAGATATATAGTATATAGACTGTCTCACTCTCCTCTTATTCTCGCCCTTCACCCCTCTCTCCCTCTCTCTCTCTCTATGTGCCTGTGAATCTATCCATATATATCCAATGTACATGGTTGTGCCCCTCCATCCATCTATTCATCCATCTATCCTGTCCTTCTATCTATACCTATACCTCTATTATGTACTATAGCTCGCTCGCTCCCTCTCTCCCATGTTCTCATCCCCGGCCAGCCTATATCTCTCTTTATCTCCCTCTCTATCTCTCCCATCTCTCGCTCCTCTCTCACTCCACTATTTCTCGCTCTCTCTTGTACCAATCAATCAGTCCTGAATGAGTCATTTACCGGGGCTGTCTCTGTCTGGGCGATGCATATTCTACCAGCTACTGCGTTCATTTTCTCCTCCTCTCCTATTCGCATACTCTCTCCGTCTCCCTCTTTCTCTCTCTCTACCTCCGCTCTGTCTGATAGAATCAGACACTATTTGTCTGTTAACCCATTAAGACCGGGAACGCATCTGTGTGTCATTTTTATAGATTTATTTGGTTATTAAAAAATAGCAGATATACAAGCTCATAGCGCGGCACCGAGTGCCGCGCTACGAGCTTGTAGATCTGCTATTTTTGAGAAATCGTGAAATTCTGTGCAAATCTTTGAATATATATATTTTGTTTTTGAAGCGAACATTTTTAACTCAAATCTTTGCTTCTGGGGGGTCCCTGGAACAACATATTTTTAGATGGGGGTCCGTGGCCAAATACATATAATTTTGGGGGTCCTTGACATGAGAAAAGTTTGAGAACCACTGATATATATAGCAACATAATGTTTTTTCCAAAAAACTGTTAGGATTTAGAAGACATTTGTAGAATCCCCCAGAAGCAAAGATTTGAGTTATAAATGTTTGCTTAAAAAAAATAATATATATATTCAAAGATTTGCACACATTTTCAATTTTTTTCAAAAATAGCAGATCTACAAGCTTGAATTGAAAATGACACACAAATGCGTTCCCGGTCTTAATGGGTTAATCCATTCAATCCGGGAACGCATACTGTGTCATTTTCGATTTTTAGCCATAACAATTATATTATACTTTGGGCTATTCAAAAAATAGCAAATATACAAACGTGTAGAGCTTGTAGATCTGCTTTATTTCTTTCTTTTGTGAAAATTTGTGCAAATCTTTGAATGTGCGTACTATATGTATTTTTAACTCAAATCTTTGCTTCTGGGGATTCTACAAATGTCTTCTAGATCCTAACAGTTAAAAAAAAAAACTTATGTTGCTGTAATATAATAAAAGTCTAAAACTTTTTTCATGTCAAGGACCACCCAAAATGTATTTGGCCGTGGACCCCCATCTCAAAATATATTGTTCCAGGGACCCCCAGCAAAGATTTGAAATGTTAATATAATATTCAAAGATTTGCACATTATTTTCACGATATGTTTTTCCAAAATAGCAGATCTACGAGCTCATAGTATTAGCACGGCACTCGTTGCCGCGCTATGAGCTTGTAGATCTGCTATTTTTTGAATAGCCCAAAGAAATTAAAGGTGCATTCTCGGATTGAATGGGTTAAGAGGCCACAGGGATATTTAATAAAGGCACTGTAATAAGTGTGTGTGTGTGTGTGTGTGTGTGTGTGTGTGTGTGTGTGTGTGTGTGTGTGTGTGTGTGTGTGTGTGTGTGTGTGTGTGTGTGTGTGTGTGTGTCGGCGTACTGTACCGTGTATGTCAGTGTGTGTGTGTCCACGATCCGGACTGAACACATGCCTCCGTTCTCCGGGTTTGATGAGGAAATTAAGGTGTCCGACGGTAGGTGGCAGGAAAATGAAAGCTCATTCTCCTCCATGTCCCCCCCCCCCCCCCACTCTGAGAATGTCACAGTTAATTCTCTATTTAGCTCCGGTTTATCCTAACCTAGCCGTAACTGATTAGACGATCAGGAGTAATTGGTATTAGGATTCATTTGTCATTTTATGAATGCTAATTGACCTCCGGTGTGCCCCGCTGCCCTCCTCGCCACCCCCACACCCACCTACCCCCCCCCCCCCCCACACACACACACACACACACACACACACACACACACACACCTCTCCTCTCTGCCTGCACTCACTGCAACCTGTGTGCTGCATTTTTACCTTCCTCACAGAGCCTGTGTGTGTGTGTGTGTGTGTGTGTGTGTGTGTGTGTGTGTGTGTGTGTGTGTGTGTGTGTGTGTGTGTGTGTGTGTGTGTGTGTGTGTGTGTGTGTGTGTGTGTGTGTGTGTGTGTGTGTGCGCGTGTGCGTGTGTGTGTGTGTTCTCTAACATTTCAGCTAACACCCCTGATGTCATTGTTGTCAATGAAAACCATAGAGAGGTGTTCATGCTGGAGGTCGGCTGTACTTTTGATTACAGCTTAGAGGAAGCCTTCCTAACCAAAGTGCTAACATATCATCAGCTAGAGCAGACCATCTCTCAGCTATAGGCTACAGATGTAAACTTTTGGTTTTTATCTTTGGTAGCCCTGGGGCACGTGCACAAGTTGTTTGTACTGCTCAATATAAAATATAAGCTATTATAGGAAGCCGCTCAATTTGGAGGAGGCGTTGTTTCCTTTACCCATGATTGTTGTCTGCTGTGTTTGACAAGTATGACAACATTATTGTATGTAAAAATGTTCTGCCTTACATGCACTTTGAAACTGTCTGTTTTCACATTATCTGACTGCACCGGCAGTGTTTATGTCCTTTGTACAAGGCATTCTTGTACTTCTGTTTATGTGGACATAAATAAATATTTCAAATGTGTATGTGCGTGTGCATGTGGGCGTGTGTGTGTGTGTAGTAGGCCTGTCCCTGACTAAGGATTTGTTTAGTCGAATCTAATTGCCGACTAATTGCCAATAGTCGACTGGCAGTCGACTAATAAAAAAATAAAAAATAAAAAATACATATTTTATTTTTATTTTTTCTTCTTTTAGGGCCAAAATACATTGTATTTCAAAGGGCCAAGTCTACGCAGTTTGTTTTGTGTCTCCAGCAGAGTTTCTAGTGTCTCTATCCCTCTCTGGAAGAGGTTGCACATGAACTCTGCTGCCGCACTGAGGCGCTCCAACACAAACAATACCAATACAAAGACGAGGAATAAGAAGAATGAAGTGGAAGTTACGTGTGGTTGCAGGTGTAGACTTGGCCAAAAAACTATTAAAAACATATTTGACCCTTAAAAAAAAAAAAAAAAAAAAAAAACCTTTTTTTTCTTTCTTTTTTTTTCCCGACTAGATTCGACTAAGAGACACGCAGTCGACTCGGACCCCCCGCGACTAACCAGTCGACTATTTGACTTAGTCGAGGTCAGGCCTAGTGTGTAGTATAGTAAAATGTTATAAATAGACAGTGTGGCCAGGCACCTAGGTTCAGTGTAGCCTGACAGCGAGTCGCGGGTTCGAGTCCCGATCCCGACGGCCTTTACTGCGTGTCACTCCATCTCTCCCCCTTTACTCTCAGCCTACCGTCCTGTCAATGGAGGCATAAAGGCCCCAAACAATGTATTACTGCAATTGCAATTACTACTGTGCATGTGTGTGTGTGTGTGTGTGTGTGTGTGTGTGCATGCTGGTGTGGATGCACACGTGTGTGTGTGTGTGTGTGTGTGTGTGTGTGTGTGTGTGTGTGTGTGTGTGTGTGTGTGTGTGTGTGTGTGTGTGTGTGTGTGTGTGTGTGTGTGTGTGTGTGTGTGTGTGTGTGTGTGTGTGTGTGTGTGTGTGTGGAGGTGTTGTGCGTGTGTGTTAATGCATAGGCAATTCTACGTGTTATACGTGTGATGTAGTATTTGTGTCTCCCAGCCCCCCTCCCCCCTTCCCCCTCAGCCTCGGGGGGACAAAAGCAAACAATTCTTTGTGACATCCATTATGTGTGTGAATTTATGCACGTGTGTGTGTGTGTATGTGTATGTGTGTGTGTGTGTGTGTGGTGCGTGCGTGCGTGCGTGGGTGGGTGGGTGGGTGCGTGTGTGTGTGCGTGCATGTCATCCATTTGTGAAGCAATTTGCAGCAGTGAAAAGCGCAGGTCATATTGGGAATGAATGTGAATCTAAATAATCTCAAAGGAGCATCATATCCCCACAACCCCCTGTTTGACATTTATGAGGCATGATAAAGAACACACACACACACACACACACACACACACACACACACACACACACACACACACACACACACACACACACACACACATACACACACACACACACACACACACACACAATCCCCCCCCCCAGGAGCAGTAAACAAAAATCCAGCCAACATCACCTCACACATGAAAAGCTAGATAGACATCTACTGCATAGTACACACATATAAACACACACACAAGTACATTTGCATGCACGGAAAACAAGTGCAAGGACTCACTGATACACACACACACACACACACACACACACACACACACACACACACACACACACACACACACACACACACACACACAACCATGCTCATACACACACAATCCTTGTGTGTGTGTGTGTGTGTGTGTGTGTGTGTGTGTGTGTGTGTGTGTGTGTGTGTGTGTGTGTGTGTGTGTGTGTGTGTGTGTGTGTGTGTGTGTGTGTGTGTGCGTGCGTGCGTGCGTGTGTGTGTGTGTATTTTCTTAACCACTTAATTGCTTTATATACTTTGTTGTACAGTAAATAGCAACAGAGCAGATCTACAAGGTCACAACATCGCCGTGACACTCGCTATCTGATATTATAATTGGCTCATGGGTGTGGACGGTGGGCGGGTGCGGGGGCGTCGCAAATGTAACATCTGGATTTAATTGGCCAAACAAATGTCACAAACATAACATCTGGATTTAATTGGCCAAACAAATGTCACAAACGTAACGTCCGGATTTGATTGGCCAAACAAATGTCACAAACATAACATCAGGATGTGATTGGCCAAACAAATGTCACAAACGTAACATCTGGATTTAATTGGCCAAACAAATGTCACAAACGTAACGTCCGGATTTGATTTGCAGCGCTAGCCTACTATTTCTGGGCATGGACCCCCCCCCCTAATGGAAATCCAACCCTGTATATACACAAACGTGCACACAAAGAAAAGAAAGAAAGAAAGAAAATACACACATAAGAACTAATGCATACTAGTGAACAGCAAGCAGTCTGATCGCTGCATCCACTGCAGAGCCACAGGAGATATTGATCAAAGCTGATCAGGAAGAGATATTGATCAAGAATGATCAGTAGCCCCGCATTGATCGTAACTGACTGCTTTCCCCGATTTCGTTCGCCATTGATCAGGCTGGTCAGGTAAAGATCTTCATTCCCTTTTATGGTCATAGACCATAAGATAAAATACAAAACTCCTAATCTCATCAATGCTCACTTCTTTTCCACTGGGCTGGGATATACACAACCGCAAATACACACACATTCAGATACTGCCACCTGCACACACGCACACACACGACACGTGTGCATGGATACATTCTGATAAGGTGTGAGTGGCCAAGGAAGTGACAATGTTTTTGCAATGTTTGCAGTAGAAGGTCCTGGGTTCGATTCCCGCCAGGGACGCTGTGGGCGCAGGGGGTGTGTTCTCTCCTCCGCGCTATACGTCCTACCGGGGAAATCCCCCCCTGTCAGGTGATAAGAAGCGGCTTGCTAGCTCCTCATGCATTGAAGGAGGCATGAGCTCAGCTCTGGGCTCTCCCCAAGCTGGCAGAGGGAGAGTAGCGCACAGGAATACATAGGCAATTGGCACTGGGTGAAAGAATGGGTTACAAAATCGTGGGATAAATCTTTTTGAAAAAAAAGAAAAAGAAAGACAGACAGATTATGCTTGTTCAAACTCCTGCCTGCCACAGGGGGGGGGGGGTAGTTTGAAACCCACCCCTCTTAGGTTTTTAGTCAGACTCGGACACACTTTATAAGGCAAGCATGGCGCTTCGGTTCATAATAGGGAACGTGTCTTGGCAGCAGCTCTACGGAGGCACTCTGCTAGCGTACACAGAGATAACGATTAACGCACCGTCACTATCGACAGCGTACACACGGACACATACTGTATAGTCACATAATCACTCCCCCTCTGGACTCGTTTGTTTATCCCTCTCTCCTTTTCCTCTCCGGGCCCTAGCTGCCTCCCTCCGTCCCTCAGTGTGTGTGTGTGTGTGTGTGTGCTCGTGTGTGTGTGTGTGTGTGTGTGTGTGTGTGTGTGAGTGGGCTCACAACAGACAGCTCTGTAAAGATACAGTATTGATGTGGACTGTTTGTTAGCTCTTCCTCCACGGTACATATAGCCCGTCCTGTCTAATTAGCGCCGAAGACAGAGCCTGTCACGACACTCTCTGTTTGCGCACGTGTGCGCACGCACGCACCTATGTGTGTAGGTGTGCGCGTGTGCGTGTCCTATAGGCCCCTGCGCTCTTATCTCTACCTCTGAGCTCTCATTAACTGGGGCTTTGTATTGCTTTAGCTTCATTAGCATCCCCGTGACAGTGCCTGTTACCTCCACTCCGCCACAGGCTAAATGCTAAGGCTAAACGGTAGCCAACGAGAAGTCAACCTGCCCCTTTACATTAGCATTAGCCCTTGTTTGTACTATACTAGCCCAGGTGAGCCGGTGAGCTCGGTGACACAGCCCTATATATATCCCCCCAGCACCAGTACCCCTGATCATTTCAATAGTGGGGGAGGGGGGTGTGTGTGTCCGTTTAACGATTCCACTTTGAAACACAGTGCCGAGGGAGAGTGGAAACCGTCTCTCCAGCTATAATTACATTGGGTTTCGTCTCCGTCGGGTGGAAACCTCATATGTCCAGAACCGTTACTTTTCAGGATTCAAATTCAAAAGTAGTAGATGTACAAGCTCGAAACGCGCCGCTTCGCGCCGCGTTTCGAGCTTGTTCATCTGCTACTTTTGATGCATCTGTGTGAAGCTGTAGTATGATCAAGTGGGGCGTTAATTTACTAAAAAACACAAAAAGTTAGAATATGGAGATGAGAGGTTTTGGCTGACAGTGACGGTTTGTGTTTTTTCCATGCATATATATGATCCGGAGGATCTCTCTCTCTCTCTCTCTCTCTCTCTCTCTCTCTCTCTCTCTCTCTCTCTCTCTCTCTCTCTCTCTCTCTCTCTCTCTTTCTCTCTTGATTCAAGCTTGGAGCTGACAACCCACTCTCTCTCTCTCTCACACACACACACACACACACACACACACACACACACACACACACACACACACACACACACACACACACACACACACACACACACACACGTTTGTATCAGCATCTACAAGCTCACAATGTTGTGAGCTTGTATATTGGCTATATTTTCAGGTGCACGACAGAGGTTTGCAAATTGTAGCCTATATAAATCCTAGCATAGCTCCAACCCATAACCCCTAAACCTAACCTCTAAATGAATCATCCTAACCTATTCCACAGATCCAAGGCAGGAAGCTGTCATCTGTTCGTCATTTCCATTCATTCATATATTTTAACTCATTAACTACTAGCCTGGTTCCAGACAAATCTGCCATTGCAAAAAAAAAAAAAAAAAAGCCCTTGGCATGCAGATTAGGTCTGGCCCCTCTCAATAGAGATTTTATTTCTCTCCCTCCGAAGTTGTGAGTGACCAATCAGGGCCCAGTATGCAAATATGGGGCGGGTTCATCACCAGAGGCATTTTTTTTTATTTGCCCCTCGGAAATGCAGGTTCCACACAGAGATTCCAGACTAAATATCTACGCAGTGATATTAGTCTGGCCATGCCAGGCTAATTAACTGCCAGGAATTAATTAATACATTCATCCGTCTACCGCCCCCTTGCCAGCGAAAACGTGATTTTTACTGTACCTTCGTGGAATATTCTCCGTGACCGCCGTCCTCACGGAGATCGGCTCATTACACGCACGGGGGTCCGGTAGAATAAAAAA
>NC_137607.1:6941685-6959185 GCF_963280865.1 Gymnoscopelus braueri
GCCCTCAGAATAGGGATGCTATAGGGTTCAAATGGTTCATGTACTAAATATTTGGCGGCCCCCTATGTAGTGACTCTGAGGACCCCCTAGGGATCCCCGGACCCCCTGTTGAAGACCCATGGTCCATAGTTGATGTGTAAGTGCAAAAAACAGAGGTTTCCTTTTGTGTCGTTCAATTCCTTCCCTCTCCATTTCTCCTTCCTTCACTCATCTCCTCCACTCGTCTCTTTCACTCGTGTTGTGTTGTCTCCTCCCTTCTCTCCCGTCACCATGCTGTCTTTATCTCAGTATCGCTTTGGCCTTTTCCCTAAGGGAGAAGTAAGTAAATATTTCCATTCACTTGAATGGAAATATTTACTTATTCAACCAGTTGTACACACACACACACACACACACACACCACACACACACACACACACACACACACACACACACACACACACTGGCGCGTACCCGCGGCGCACGGAGTGGCGATATAATAGTGTTATTTCAAGAGCGTGGTCAGTGACCCCTCTAGAAGGGGAACCCTACTGTGTCTGTGTGTACACATAAGCTTAATAATTCACGCACGCACGCACGCACGCACGCACGCACACACACACACACACACACACACACACACACACACACACACACACACACACACACACACACACACTAAATAATTTACCTCAGCTGTGTGGGAGACGCCTCACCCCCCCATGCATGAATAAGTAAGCAGCATATATATCGTTTTGTTGTCGGGCGGAAACCATGTAAGACCGTTCCTTTTTTTAAATGTATTTATTTTTAAAATATTTAATTTAGTGCAAATAGCAGATCTACAAGATCACGAGTTTGTAGATCTGCTATTTGCACTACTTTTGCGTGACACCCTTTGTATGATGAAGTATAGGTTATTAACACATTACCCGCCAAGATATTAAACACAGTTTTTTCATCCCTTTGCCAGCGTTTAGTACCTTAAATAGACGATCTTCGAAACGCCGTGGAAGCCACGTTGTGTACAAAAATGGCAAAAAAGAAAAGTCCCCTTGCGTTAGGTGAGGGATCCGTGTATCCACTGGAACAATAACATTTTTAACGCGAGTAGCCATTTTGGAGCTATGACCTGTTGAAAACGGGTGGTTTTCATCACGGAAAAAAATTATCTAGAAGTGTTTTTCTAAAAATCCTAACGTTAGGGCTGACGGACGTCACGTTTTTGGAATGACGTCACATCCGTCTACTGCTTCTCTGAGTGACGAGGTAGCCTGGCATGGCCAGACTAATATCACTGCATAGATATTAGTCTGGCATCTCTGTGTGGAACCTGCATTTCCGAGGGACAAAAAAAAATAAAGTCTCTGGTGATAAACCTGCCCCCATATTTACATACTGGGCTTTGATTGGTCCCTCACAACTTTGGAGGGAGAGAAATACAATCTCTATTGAGAGGGGCCAGACCTAAACTGCCAAGGGCATTTTTTTTGCAATGGCAGATTCGTCTGGAACCAGGCTAGTGACGAGGGGATCTTTCCTAAGCTGTGTTAGAGCGCCACTTGTGGAATTTTCAAAACAATTATAATTTGAAAATCGAACACATATTTATGCGTTCTTGGCGAGCAAGTGATGTATTTAATAGAGCGCACATCTGCGTCCTTGGCGGGTAATGTGTTAACATAAAACGTTTAAACATGGAGATAAAAGGTTTCTGCCTGACGACAACGATATTAGCCAACTCTCTCTCTCCTCTCTCTCTCTCTCTCTCTCTCTCTCTCTCTCTCTCTCTCTCTCTCTCTCTCTCTCTCTGTCTCTCCCTCTCTCTCTCTCTCTCTCTCTCATCTCTCTCTCTCTCTCTCTCTCTCTCTCTCTCTCTCTCTCTCTCTCCCCTCATGGCTCGGACCCTACGTTCACAGTTTAATCAGATCATAAATATTGCAGTGCTTTGCTTACTCGTAGTTTAACTAAATGCACTATTCAATTTGGTTTCCGTTTAACCCCTTGAATCCGGGAACGCATGTCTGTCGTTTTGGCTATTCAAAAATAGCAGATCTACAAGCTCATTGCACGGCACTCGGTGCCGCGCTATGAGCTTGTAGATCTGCTATTTTTGAATTTTTTTGAAAATGTGTGCAAATCTTTGAATATATAAATATATAAAAGAAAATGTATTTAAAGCGAACATTCGTCAAATATTTTGTTCCAGGGACGCCCCAGAAGCAAAGATTTGAGTTACAAATGTTGGCTTTAAAAAAAGTATATACTCAAAGATTTGCATAACTTTTCACGATTTTTCAAAAATACACTGAGTGCCACGCTATGAGCTTGTAGATCTGCTATTTTTGAATAGCCAAAGAAATCTAAAAATGACAAAGATGAGTTCCCGGATTGAATGGGTTAACCACCACAGACGGTCCGCGTTCGAAACAATTTTTCAACGCATCCTTTTTTGTTTTTCGTTTACGACCGCCCCATACCTCTTCCTCTAGTTACTACTGTACTGTAGTTACTTTAACAACTGTGTCTCTCCATGCCCTGCCACCATGTACTCTGTACCTCCTTCTATCACCCAGTGGTGGAAAGCAACTATAAGTACATGAACTCAAGTACTGTACTTTTGAGGTACTTTTACTTAACTTGAGTAACTTGCAATTTTCAATGCTTTTGCTTCTACTCCACTGTATCGCTGAGGAAAATATTGTACTTTTACTCCACTACAATTGTCTCCCATACCCTTCATGTCCACTCTTTGCTGGCAGAGCTCAGCGCTGGTTGGCAGGCTGGCATGTGGGCTTGGTCACGAGGGCATCCTTGCTAACACTGTCACAGATCGGAACAATTAGTCCATAAAGGGGAGAGAGAGAGAGAGAGAGAGTGAGGGGGAGGGAGAGAGAGAGAGAGAGAGAGAGAGGGAAGGAACATCAGAGAAATATTGGCTGCCAAATTAATTTGTTGTCTTTCACACACAAACTCTCTTGCTGTTCTGCTCTCATGCTCTCCGTGGGGTTGCTCCTGTTTATCCTGTGGTTGTGTCAGCCGCTCTGTGTACTTTAGTGTCATTTTGTTTTTGTAATTAAACCATTGGTTAAATCAGAGTCTTATAGACACTAGAGCTGTGGTTCTCAAAGTGGTGTCCAGGGACGCTCATGGGGTTCCTTGAGTGGGCTCTAAATTGACCCTTGCTAGTCTGTAACTCTGACCGTATATAATTGGTTCCATTTGTATGCTGTCAGAGTTAAGGAGGGGTCCTTGAAATGTAACAGTTTGAGACCCACTGTCCTAGAGGAGGCCCTGCTTGGCTTCAGCAAGAAGCAAGCAACCGAGATGCAAACGAACGCCCCATGGTAGCTGTACTACGGAGGAAAGCACTGTGTGTACTCATTGGTGGACATGTAACTAAGTACATTTACTTGAGTACTGTACTAAGTATTTGTTATTGTTTTTTTTTTGCAAGCTGATGATGTTTATGGAGAACCGGGGATGACTGGAGGCGACGATGGAGCGGGGCTCGTCTGAGGACGACCTAGAGAGAGACGCATGTCCCACACACACATGTAGAGAGTATACAATACATCAATATATATGTGTGTGTGTACGTGCCTGTGTGCTGTGTGCATTTTGTAAGAGAGGGGAGTGAGGGAGAGAGGTAGTATATATGGGATGGAGGGGAAATAAGGTACTATATTGTTCCTGTCAGGCAGAAACCTCTTATCTCCATATTCTAACGTTTTATGTTTTTTTAGTAAAAATAAATGTCACGATCCCACGATTTTGTAACCCATTTTTTTCACCCAGCGCCAATTGCCTATGTAATCCCGGGCGCTACTCTCCCTCTGCCAGCCTATAGGGAGAGCCCAGAACTGAGCTCATGCCTCCTTCAATGCATGAGGAGCTATAGCAAGCCGCTTCTTATCACCTGACAGGGGGGGAGTTTCCCCGGTTGGACGTAACACGTTTCTTAGTGAATTAACGCCCTACTTGATCATACTAACAGCGTCACACAAAAGCATCAAAAGTAGCAGATCGGCAAGCTGAGCTCGAAACGCTGCTTTTGAATTTGAATCCCGAAAAGCAAACGGTTTTGGGGACATATGAGGTATTCCGCCCCGACAGAGACGATATACTCGGTATACAAGGGAGAGGAAAGCGAAGCGGCATAAAATGTATGAGCAATAGGCTGCGGCGTGCGTGTCTCCGGGTATCACAGGGAGTATTTGGTGGCTGGGAGCCAGCAGCGGCGTGTGGAGTGAGATGAGGGGAGGCGTCGTCTGCAAAGCCAATAAATTACGGGCCTTCAAGCCCCACTTTACATTAACCCATTCAGAGCGGGGGAGAGCATCTCATTGTGTCATTTTAAGATTTCTTTGGCTATTCAAAAAATAGCAGATCTACAAGCTCATGATTTTGTAATTTGAGCTTTCTTTTTTTTCGTGGAAAATGTTTGGAAATCTTTGAATATATATATATATATGTTTTGAAGCTAACATTTTTAACTCCGATCTGTGGGGGGGGGGGGGCGGGTGGGGGGGGGGGGGGGGGGGGCTGGGGGGGGGGGGGGGCCTGGAACAACATATTTTGAGATGGGGGTCCCCGGCCAAATACATATCATTCTGGGGGTCCTTGACATGGAAAAGTTGGAGCACCACTGATACCTTTAGGATTTAGAAAACATTTTTAGATATGTATTTGGCCGCGGACCCCCATCTGAAAATGTTTTGTTCCAAGGGACCCCCCCAGAAGCAAAGATTTGAGTTAAAAATATATATATTCAAATATTTGCACAAATGTTCAAGATTTTTCCTAAAAAATAGCAGATCTACAAGCTCATAGCGCGGCACTCGGTGCCGCGCTATGAGCTTGTATATCTGCTATTTTTTTAATAGCCAAAGAAATGTAAAAATGACACAGATGCGTGCCCGGTCTTAATGGGTTAATGGAATGTGCAGCGCTCTGCTCTGCTCTGCTCTGCTCTCCTCTCTCTCTCTCTCTCTCTCTCCCCTCGGCTGCGGAGATTAAAGAGCAGGGAAATGTCTGTAGACAGGTTCTCTCTCTCTCTCCACCGGGGGCCTGGGGAAGAGAGAGAGAGAATGGACCCCTCTTCTCTTCTCTCCTCCTCTCCTCTCGCTGTGATGCGGACCCTCGAAAACGAAAAACGAAAAATCACACAGCGAGTGAGTTGGTCCCCTATAGACCTCTAGTGTTTCTCTCAGCCTGTTCTGGGTCAGCAGGGCCCACTTAACACGGCATGCATGTCGGCTGGTCAGACGACTGAGCCGCGTGCATTTTCAAAGCATGTTTATTCACTTATTTATTTGCTTTTATGCCAATTGATTCCTCCCCACACACATTTATGTGTGTTGTGTCACTGCTGTCGTTTCCTACTGACTCACCTGCCAGTGAGGAGCCTCCACCAGGAGGACGTAGAGCCTTCGTACTACTCCTCCCGCCCAACACTCCCTGCTGACATGTGCCGCCCCCCAGCCTGTAGGAGTACATGCAGTGACAAATATCACCCTCCTCCCCGCCCGGCTTCCTATCCCCCGAACACGGGACCAATTGTGTTCGTATAGACCATTGGTTCTCAAAGTGGGGTCCGGGGACCCCCAGGGGTCCTTGAGGGAGTTCCAGGGGGTCCCCAGCTAAATGATAGGTAGGAACCAAATGGACCCTTATGGGTCTGTAACTCAGAGAGTGTACAAATGGAACCAAATGGACCCATTTGTGAACTCTCAGAGTTACATTAACATTGATTTTTGCAATATAAACTGGGGTCCCAGAGATTAGAAATGCCATTAAGTGGGGGTCCGTAGCCTAATGCACGTCAAACTGGGGGGTCCTTGAAATTAAAATGGTTGAAAATCACTGCTAGAGCAGTACAAATCTTCTCTTATGGAGGTCAATGGCATATCTTTTCAGATGGGGGTCCGGCGGGCCAATTTGGGGGTCCTCGACATGAAAAAGTTTGAGAACCACTGGTATAGACCATATTCACACGGCAGCCATTTTGGAATTTAACATTGAAAGTGCCGCCACCCGGGGTGGCTACTTTCATTGACTCCATAGAAACATGGCCGCCGTGTGAATATGGTCTATGGACGCTCGACAAAGCTGGACACACCACGGCGGATTCCAACCCACAACCTCCGCGGTGGTGGGCGGGTTCGTTTATTTTAACGATCGATCAATCAATTGTGTTCAGGCTTGGATCAGTGGAACTAATGTAGTATACTTTAAGCTCCTATTTACTTGGTATCACAATGAAATGCAGTTTTATAGGAAAAAAAATACCATGAATTTATTATTACATAATTATATCTTTTAATTTTTTTATTTGAATGTCATATTATTAGTGCCTTGCCAATTATTTGGGGGGCCCACATAGGTCGGGAACCACTGGTATAGACCAAACCAGACCAGACCAGACAAGACCAGTCAGACTACTGTTGCAGGCGAGGGACCCAAGAGCCTGGCTGGGACAAGCTGGCGAATCAGGTCAGAGTTGTTGTAGGCTTTTTTTCTCTTTTACAGTAGATTCACAAGCCATTAGTCTCTGGACACTTGGCTCACACCATTTTCAAAATGCTTCTTCCTAACACTCTAAAACCAGTGGTTCCCAAATTGACACTTACTAGCCCGTGGACCCCCATCTGAAAAGATATGCCAAGGACCCCCATAAGAGATGATTTTACGGCTCTAGTAGGGATTTTCAACCATTTTAATTTCAAGGACCCCGCAGTTTGACATGCATTAGGCTACGGACCCCCATTTAGTGGCATTTCTAATCTCTGGGACCCCACTTAATATTGTATAATCAACGTTAATTTAACTCTGAGAGTGTAATTTATATCTGAAAAGTAACTAGTTACTAAAGTTGTCAAATAATTGTAGTGGAGTAAAAGTACTATATTTGCCTCTGAGATGTCGTGGAATAGAAGTAAAAGTACTGAAAACTGGAAATACTCAAGTAAAGTAAAAATACGTCAAAAGTGTACTTAAGTACAGTACTTGAGTAAATGTATTTAGTCACTTTACACCACTGGTTTTCAATCGCTAGTTTAAAGTCTTCTTTCAATTACCATGATATGCATTTTCTGTAAATTATGGTCCCGTTCATTTTTTAATTGATGATAAAGTAGTGGTATGCCGCTACAGATCTATTGGTTCTACTCCTTTGCAGCCAATAGCATTCGTTTCCGGTTTGTTTTCGGAACCGGAAATTCCAAAATGGCGGCTTCGGAGTTGCTGAAATAGTGGCTTCAAAACGGGTCTGTAGAACCCAATGGGGTGAAGTCACGGCCCACTTTCTCCATTATTGTTGTACAGTCTATGGTCTGTACAAGTGGTTCTCAACCAGTGGCCCAGGAGCCTCTGGTGGACTGTGACGATATTGCATGTGGGCCCCCAAATAATTGGCAAAGAAATGAAGATTTTAATGATAAAATCACGTAATCTTTTTTTTTTTTTTAAGTTTTAAAAGAAATGTCATGGTATTCTTTTGGTCATGATATACTATAAAAAAATTATCTGTACTGTACATTGAAACTAAAGGATACCAGGTAATCAACCTAGCATGGAAAAACGTTAAAAGAAAGTAACAAAATCATGAGAATAAATTACCCAAGGTATGTCTGCATGATTGATTGATTGAATTAGGCAAAAATGTAAAACAGCACAAGTACAGTTTGTCTAAGGTCTGTCCAAAGAAGTCTTTGCGGTCTTGTTTCCATTGAGGTCCTTGTATTCAAGTCATAAACACATAAAATAGCACCAAACAGTTCAAAGTCATCACAGAAAATACAGAAAAAAACAGCACTATATGTACAGTGTCGGACAAAACAAAGGGGATGTGGGGGGGTGAGAGTCAAAGCAGGGGGGGGGGCGTCTGTCTAAGGGAGAAATGGTACTACCTCCCCTTTTGGCCTCCTGAAAGGTGAATTCATACAGACTTTACACACTACACTCAGGACTCCAGGTTGGTTTAGTGATACATTCGGAATCCCAATCCCTGTGGGGGGGGGGGGGGTGTCTTTATGTGGATATATAGCATGAAGCGCAGGTTCCGGTCGCCGTGGGAGCGACTGAGATACATTGCGAGGCTGATGCTGCGAAAAGATTTCCCACAGATTATGTTGGATAAAGTGTGCGTGTGTCAGGGAGGCTTGCAGCACATCCTCCCCCCTTAAACCCCTGCTCCTGTTTTTTTTTTTTTTTTTTACAGCCCCTAAACCCATTAGCCCACCATCCATCTCTTGCAATTGAACTGTGCCACTGTGTGTTGCCGGGCGGGTATCGTTCCACGCGTGGTGCTCTCTCTCCTGGCGGCTGTTTTTTTGTTCGCTACGCTCGTTTGACGGAATCAGATGCATCTGGGAAGATTCAATTAAAAACCGCTGTTGCCTGTTTTTGCATAACTGCTCCTCGTCGCTCACATTTGCCTCGGTGTCTCCTGCCAGTCTTTTGGAAAGTGATTACACACAATTATTCCAATTAGGTTGTGCCAGGAAGGAGCGTTGTCATCATCAGACCGTATAAAACAGGTTGTGGTGGAAGGAGGGAATTCTTTCTTTCTTTCATTCTTTGAAAACCGTGACAAATGGGTTTCATTGTGGTACCCATAAATTGGTGTAGGGCATAGCAGTGGCAAAACCGTTTTCTGGTTCCATCGTTCCAGACCCCATCAATCTTTTCCCATACAAAAATATTGATATCAATTATTTTAAGCCTAGAATCAAGCCATCCAGACAGGCAGCCTCTGTGGATATAGCTTTAAAGCATTGGTTCTCAAAGTGGGGTCCCTGGGGGGGTTCCAGGGGGTCCCCAGCAAAATGTGTTAATATAGCATCACAATAATTTTAACCTTTTTATACTTAAGCTATTCAAAAATAGCAGATCTACAAGCTTATAGCGCATAGCGCAAATCTTTGAATATATATATTTCTTAAAGCGAACATTTGTAACTCAAATCTTTGCTTCTGGGGGTCCCTGGAACAACATATTTGAGATGGGGGTCCGCGGCCAAATACAAATCTTTGCATGAAAAAGTTTGAGCACCACTGCTTTAAAGCACAGCTCAAGACCTACTTCTTCACACTTACTTTTAGTTGATTTTTTTGGTTGATTTTTTTATCTCTGTGTTGTTATCCATGTCCTCTCTGTATTTCCTGATTCACTGCCTTTTGCTGTCATTTTAATGTTGTTTTATGCTTTTGCTTTGCTTTTTTTTTGCTTTATTGTTAAATTGGTCGTAACTGTAATTGTATTCTTGCTCTGTAAAGCACTTTGAGCTGCATTTCATGTCATGAAAGGTGCTATACAAATAAAGTTTATTATTATTATTATTATTATAAAACGCTTGATTCTGTGGAGAAAAAAAAAACGCAAAACGCAAAACAAAGGGTATTTATTAAATATAGTATATCATATTAAATTATTATTTTTTCTTCAGAGAATCAAACCTTTTATGGTCATGATTCACCAGGATCCTGGATGGCTTGATTCTAGACTCACACTCATCTTTCTTTGGGCCGTGTCACACTTCCAGGGACACAGAAAAAGATGCGCGAGTGCATCCCCTGCAAGCTGTTCTCCTCCCAGCTAATGACCGCCATCCATTTCTGGATCTATTTCTGAGACATCGCTGATGATGAGCGATTTTACTGAGATCAGATCTGTGTAGCAGCAATGTCTGCCGTAGATACGCACATGCACGTACGCACATGCACGTACGCACATGCACGCACATGCACGTACACACACACACACACACACACACACACACACACACACACACACACACACACACATGTACGCACATGCACGTACGTACGCACACACACACACACACACACACACACACACACACACACACACACACACACACACACACACACACACACACACACACACACACACACACACACGCACACACACACACAATGTACACACGCTCACACAGAGAAATTATTGACGTTTTTTATTTATTAGGGCGACTTTTAGATTGAACAGATTTTGCATTTCATAGTGGTGCTTTGGCGGTGCCTTGAGAACGATTTTATTGCACTATAACAACGACTCTTGAATGGGATGGAATTGGAGAGAGAGAGAGAGAGAGAGAGAGAGAGAGAGAGAGAGAGAGAGAGAGAGAGAGAGAGAGAGAGAGAGAGAGAGAGAGAGAGAGAGAGAGAGAGAGAGAGAGAGAGAGAGAGAGAGAGAGAGAGAGAGAGAGAGAGAGATTTTGTTTTAAAAAACCTCTGTCACTCAATGTGTTAACATCACATTTATATTCTTTTTAAAAAAATGATTTTTTTTGTTTGTTTTCTGACCTCAATTACACCCCAAAAAACTTAACTTTTGAACAGATTTTCTGTGGTCTGGGGTTTTGTGAACAACGCAGTGACCCAGGCAGGGGTAGTGGGACTGACGTCAGGACTTCGGTGCTCTAGACCAGTGGTTCTCAAACTTTCTCATGTCAAGGACCCCCAAATTGACACTTATTAGCCCGCGGACCCCCATTAGAAAAGACATGCCAAGGAACCCCCATAAGAGAAGAGGTTTTTCTACGGCTCTATAGCAGTGATTCTCAACCATTCTAATTTCAAGGACCCCCAGTTTGACATGCATTAGGCTACGGACAGACCCCCATTTAATGGCATTTCTATCTCTGGGACCCCAATTTATATTGTAAAATCAATGTTAATTTAACTGGTCCATTTGGTTCCATTTGTACACTCTCAGAGTTACAGACCCATAAAAGTTTCCATTTGGTTCCTAAAATCCATCATTTAGCTGGGGGGACCCCCTGGAACTCCCTCAAGGACCCCTGGGGGTCCCCGGACCCCACTTTGAGAACCAACGCTCTATAGCAGCCTCGCTCGGGTCTCGCCTCAAGGCCTTCACCGTCGACGCCCGCTCGCCTCGTTGATTTGCATACTGTTTGCTTGGGAATATCTCCCTACATGTGTGTGTGTGTGTGTGTGTGTGTGTGTGTGTGTGTGTGTGTGTGTGTGTGTGTGTGTGTGTGTGTGTGTGTGTGTGTTGTTTCCTGTATATTATATGCTGGCCCCGGCGTGGCTGTGTGGCTGCCCTGGAGGAGCTGACTACCCTACAGGAAGCAGCGCGCTCCCTGGGGAGGAGCGGTGGTTGCACACAGCGAGTATCTGTAGTACCTGGAGGGGCTCCGGTTGTTTTGATAGCGTGAGGCTTTGCAGAGGGATCTACACATGCAGCATATAATGAAGAACCCCACAGTCCACTGCAGCAGCACACGTGCACACACACACACACACACACACACACACACACACACACACACACACACACACACACACACACACACACACACACACACACACACACACACCAAACACACAGTCACGCACGCACGCACGCACGCACGCACGCACGCACGCACGCACGCACGCACGCACGCACGCACGCACGCACGCACGCACGCACGCACGCACGCACGTACGTACGTACGTACGCACACGTGCCCAAACGCACACGGTACTCGTGCATAGGCAAGCTCGTGTTTGTGCACAGGTATAAACACACACATGCACTCACGCGGCGTACCCGCACGCACACGCACACGCACACACACACACACACACACACACACACACACACACACACACACACACACACACACACACACACACACACACACACACAGCATAATAAGGAGCACCATCAGTATGCTACAGGCACCTTCCCTGTGTCTACACACCACTCTCTCCCTACCTCCCTCTCCTCTCCTCTCCTCTCCTCTCCTCTCCTCTCCTCTCCTCTCCTCTCCTCTCTCACGTTCTTCCTATGTCTCACTTTCTCTCCCTGCACACCCCAACCCCCCCTTCCTTCACCTCACCTCCCCCTTTTCTTTTTTTCTGCTGTGTCTTCTTACCCTATCATTTATTTATCTTCTGCAGTCTCCATTCTCTCTCTCTCTCTCTCTCTCTCTCTCTCTCTCTCTCTCTCTCTCTCTCTCTCTCTCTACTGCTGTGTCTCTTATAGCGTAAAGCAAGAGAAGGGAGGTTTTGGGCAAAAAAGAACTAAACACAGGTACCCACGAGTATCCATCCGTTCTCTCTGTTTGCACACACTCCCCGTTATGCTAGAATTTATACTACCATACAATAGTGTTGCATTGCTGAAAATAGCTCCATTTTGCAGGCTTCACAGCAGCACGTCGTGACGTGTTGCTTTGTAAATCTGTCGTGACGTGTTGCTTTGTAGATCTGTGTATTTTCGGAGTACGTATCGTCGCTGTCGAATGGAAACCTCATATGTCCAAAACTGTTACTAGAACAAATCTGGAAAAATCGGGAAAATGTTTGAACATTTTTGGATAACCTCAACTTCTTTTTTTTGACGTAAATCGCCTCTTCTGGGGATCTCTCGCACTAAACCTTTTCAGATGGGGGTCCGCGGCCAAATACATATCAATTTGGGGGTCCTTGACTTGAAAAGGTTGGAGAGCCACTGGTCTATGGACACAGCCCCCCCCTTACGCATCACACCCTGTTCCTTCTCCAGCCTGTGCTCTTCCCTGCCTGGTGCTTTTAGCTGTCTTGTCACATCGTTATTCATTTATTATCATTATTTTATTTAGGTGTCCGTTCTCCACAGCCCATCTCCTCTCTGCTCTGGTTCTGTGGAAACTGAAGCAACACCGTTGGTTTTAACCGCTTAAAAACCTATACTTGGTTCGACCGGAGTGCACTATGCTAGTGACTTTTCTTTTCTGTTAAATATCTTCGCTGAAAATAGACGATCTACAAGCTCACAATGCGGTGCACACCACCAGGTGAATGCCGCGAGGGTATTGTAAGTGGGCCCCGAATTATTGGCAAAACACTCTTTGATTTTTATGGTAATATAACATTAATATTAAAAAGTGATCCCAATAAATAAGAACTTAAAAGCATACTCATTGATACAAGGTGGACCAATGGAATAGAATGATCAATCATTAAAATGAACATACGTAAAGTGCATCACATTTACTTACCCATTCACACAAACATTCACACATTCACACACACTATCACACACACATTCACACACACTATCACACACACACACACACACACACACACACACACACACACACACACACACACACACACACACACACACACACACACACACACACACACACACATGGCGGAGGAAACCGTGCAAGGCACCAATCTGCTCCGGGGTTCAGTGTCTTGCTCAAGGACACTTCGACAGTAAGTAACACAGGGGTAGCCTGGGATTGAACCTTGAACCTTCCTATTCCCAAGCGGCCCCTCTACCACCTGAGCCACAGCCGCCCCCGTATTGTAATGCCTACCGTATAAATAGCAAAAGCCCTGAGTCCCTATGATTTGGAGTTGAGGATCAATGCTATCGCTTCTATATACCAAGGGTTCCCAAAGTTTACAGGCCGCGACCCCCCAAAATAATCAATTGAACTGGGGACCCCCCACCCTGACAAGCACTTGGAATCGTAGGAGTTGAGGTATTACTTTTAGTTTGACTCGGTTCTACAGATATATATTGTGAAAATAGCACTGCGAGGCATTGAGAGCTTGTAGATCGGCTATTTTACACGTAATCTTTTAAACGTAATATTTGACAATTTGGCCAATTCGGTATTATAATTTTACAAATGTGCAGATACCCTGTATACACTTATACTGTATGTTGGTTTGTTTACTGTTGAGTGAGAAAACAATGTTGCAGATTAAGCTAATCCTCTGGGGACCCCCCAAAAATAATTTGGGGACCCCCTGTGGGGTCCAGACCCCCAGTTTGGGAACCACTGCTATATACCGTATATCTCCTATTCTCTTGTTTTTCCTGCTCCGGGCTGCCTGGAGTGTTGTTAGGCATTCAAGGCCGATCAGCTATAGCAGCATGCTAGGATAATTACATGGTGTAAGATCCATCCATATTGGCTAATGTTGTTTTTCTCCGGCGTGTGTCTGGGCTATATTGGAACCATGGGACGGCCGGCTAATAGACCCGCTGAGGGCTGTCCCTATCCACTCCTTCTACGTCCACCACACTGTGTGTGTGTGTGTGTGTGTGTGTGTGTGTGTGTGTGTGTGTGCGTGTGTGCGTGTGCGTTGTGTGTCCGTCTCGGTGGGTGTCTGATGGGGGGGTGCTCAAGTGTGGAGGACTCATCATGGGTTATTAGGAGCTCGCAGGGGGCCCATCAGGCGAGAGAGAGAGAGAGAGAGAATGAGGGGCGAGAGAGAGAGAGGGAGGGAGAGGGATGGAGAGTGAGATGGTTAAGAGTGAATCACTACTTTAGCAAAGTCAAGTAGCGTTGTTGGTGTTAAAGTGTGTTTTTCAAGCAGTCAGTCATCAGGACGGGCCTGTGGAATCGACTTACTCTGGCTCTCTCTCTCTCTCTCTCTCTCTCTCTCTCTCTCTCTCTGAACAGAGACAGATTCCGCTGTAGTCATGCCCATGTTTTATCCTGTTGCATTAGCACTTAGCCTACACACCAACCTCATCCTGGCGAGTTAGCCAGGACACCTGTCTAGCTCTATACTAAAATGTTAGAGAGAGACTAGTGGAGAAGAGATCCAGTAGAACTAAAAGACAAGTCATTTTATGCTTGGTTGCGCTCGGTTGTTGCGCTCTGAAAATAGCAGATCTACAAGCTCACAACGTGTCGCGCTGCGACGCGTTGTGAGCTTGTAGATCGGCTATTTTCAGCATGCAACCAAGTGTAAAATCAGCCATTACGACGCCATCAAGGCACCGCCAACATACATTTTAGTCGACTAAATCAACTGTAGATTTAGTCGACTAAAACTAGACAAAAACTAAAAAAATTCTGGTGATTGAAATATGACTAAAGCTAAATGGAATTTTATTCAAAAGACTATGACTAAAACTACATCAAAATGTGCTGTCAAAATCAACACTGGCAACAAGTCTTGTTCAAAATAAATGGGCCCAAGCTTTTCGCTTCTCTCTCCCTGTCAGCTACACTTACCACAACACACACACACACACACACACACACACACACACACCCCGTCTCCGTGGCTATATGGCCACCGCTAATTTCCTGTGGTGCGTCCTCACGCCGCACAGAGGCAGATAAGGCCACGGGATAAGGATCTAGACAGTCTTGTACGCCATGATTAATTCATTCTATATTACACTGCCAGCATGGGATGAATATGCACCTTAATGTTTAATGTTCCTCCTAGTACAGTATACTGTACTGTGTGCCTTTTATCTATGATAGCAACACACACACACTGTAAAGACAGAGCGTGTGTGTGTGTGTGTGTGTGTGTGTGTGTGTGTGTGTGTGTGTGTGTGTGTGTGTGTGTGTGTGTGTGTGTGTGTGTGTGTGTGTGTGTGTGTGTGTGTGTGTGTGTGTGTGTGTGTGTGTGTGTGTGTGTGTGTGTGTGTGTGTGTGTGCGCGCGCGTGCGATTATTATACTTGTGACCAAATGTCCCCATACGTAGAGTACAATGGACTATTTTTTTTTCACAAGAGAAATGGTTGTTATGGTTAAAACAAAAATAAATTGAGTTTATCATTTGGAAAAGATTCAGGTTAGGTTCAGGATTTGACATTTAGAGGTTAGGATTAGACATTTAGAGGTTAGGATTAGACATTTAGAGGTTAGGATTAGACATTTAGAGGTTAGGATTAGACATTTAGAGGTTAGGATTAGAGATTAGGATTAGACATTTAGAGGTTAGGATTAGACATTTAGAGGTTAGGATTAGACATTTAGAGGTTAGGTTTATGGATTAGAGAAATGCCTGATTTAGACTTAGTGGCACGCTGGTGAAGTAAATAAAAACTAGAGTAAAAAAAAAAAGATAACTAACTGAAACTGTGTTTTGTGTTTACAAAACTAACTAAAACAAACTGAAATGATCGACAAAATGCCCTTAGTTTTCTTTTTTGTCAAATTATTGATTTTATTGAAGCTTAATCTGTACTGAATATTTTTCTTGAGTTTTATTCACAATACGTACTCTGGCCCTTTTCAATCCTTCACCTGATTTATTTGTTTATTTGGTGCAGGATTGAAATGGGCCGAAAAAAACAAAAAAACACTAAAACTACAATAAAACCATTAGCATTATAAAAAATAAAATAAAAACTAGCACATCCGCTCTAGAAACTAAATAAAACTAATTGAACGAGAACACAATTCAAAACAAACTAAAACTAAACTAAAATTAAAAGTCCAAAACTATTATAACCTTGGTTGGGGTTCGATTCCCTGACCAGTTTCGGGCATACCAAAGACTGGGAACCCATGTCCTCACAAATATGGTAACACGTACTTATGCTCGCGCGTGTGCCTGCAGTAACCAGCCACGCTGTGAGTTTGTTGTTGTTTTTGTGTGTGTGCATCAGAGCAGTAAAAACAGCGAATCACTACGGAGATAGGACTCTGAAGAAGAGTCTAACCTCGGGCACCAACCAACACGGTTTCATCTCCACGTCGTCGCGCCACAAACAGAGAACGCCATATTTTCTGCAGTAAATACGAGCAGCGACATGAACAACACAAAGCGGCGGGAAAAAAATAAACTACACAGTGTTTGTAGAATCACTTCTACACTAAACTCTCCCCTCTGGAAACAACCATACAGTGTCTGAGATAAAAAATATGAAAAACACAACGGCAAGAGAAACAGAATTACAGAAATAGAGACAGAGAGAGAGAGCGAAGGCGCCGAACGCTTAGAGACATAATGCGAGAATAATACCAAGTGTTGTTATTGTTCGCATTAAGCGGCTTATTAATACGAGGTTGCGGCGCAAAACGTTGTGTATTATAATAATTTGGTGAGATTTTCTCAAAGGCGAGAGAGAGAGAATGTTGCCCGCGTGACGCCGATAAGCACGCTTGTATATCGTCGCTGCATGTCGGGCAGAAACCTCATATCTCAGTGTTTCAACGTTTTGTTTTGTAAATGAATGCCCTATTTTGTCATGCAACGGAGTCACACAAAAGTAGCAAAAAATACCTGATCTTGAAGCTCATAACGCATTGTGATTGAGAGTTTCTATGGATCTGCTATTTTGGATTATTTTTCTTGTGTGTGTGAAAGTGGTTACGTGTGTCTGTGGGTTTTTACAAATGAAACCTGCAGACAAATGACACAAATTACCAAATGAAAAGTATTAAAAAACCAAACAAAACAAGATTGGATCCATTGGAACACAGGTTATTTATGTTTTTACATTTCCTAAAAAGTAATGGTTTTGGACGTACAAGATTTCCACCCGACAGTGATGATACACTAACCTACTGTATTCTGTCTTATTTGTATATGGTTTCCTTCAGTCAGAAACCTCATATCTTTCACATTTTATGTTTTTTCCGTTAATTAACGGCCAACTTCATCTTACAAGAGTGTTGCACAAAAGTAGCGAAAATGGACGATCTACAAGCTCACAACGTGTCACAACATGTCGCAACGCGACGTGTTGTGAGCTTGTAGATCGGCCATTTTCACTACTTTAAAACGTTTCAAA
>NC_137607.1:6961685-6974185 GCF_963280865.1 Gymnoscopelus braueri
AGAGAGAGAGTGAGACAGACAAATGGAGCGACGCAATGCGAGGCGTTGTGAGCTGGTAGATCTGCTATTTTCACAATATTATCTGCGGAACCGAGACAAACAAATGTAGTGCCTCAACTCCTACAATTCCAAATGCTTGTCAGGGTGGGGGGTCCCCACTTCAAATATGATTATTTGGGGGGGGTCCCCAGTTCATAAATATGATTATTTTGGGGGGTCCCCAGTTCAAATATGATTATTTTGGGGGGTCGCAGCCTGAAAAGGTTGAGAACCACCGCTATGGGCTATACCTTCTTGCAGATACAATGCAATGAATCCTCTATCCTGTTCACCTACAGTGTGTCAGATCTGTCATGGTCGGGCTCTGCAGCTGCCAGGCATACACACACACACACACACCTGCTGTAGCAGTAGATCCAATGTGATTTAGTTTTCAATCACCAAAAGCCCCATCCACCTGCTACTGGAGGTGATGTGATTTCTTACAGCGTGGCTCACTCATACTTCTGGCTCTCTATTTTTCTATTTATATACCAGCTGAGATGAGCCATGAGCCCCAGGCAAGCTCTCGCTCACCACGTGCACATGGACGCATACACACACGCACACGCACACGCACACGCACACGCACACGCACACACGCTGTAGAGTGAAGGGTGTAAGAGAGGTTAGGAGGTTTGGTCAGCAGAGCCTCTGACCAGATGAAGTAATCTAATGCAGTTAGCTACAGTGTCAAGCTTCAGAGCACACACAGGGGGCTGGGGACCACCCGCTGAGTGGTATTACCGGACCCTCTCTGCTCAGATAGAGGGAAAACACTCCCTTTCTAAAGCCAAACTCACGTGTGTGTGTGTGTGTGTGTGTGTGTGTGTGTGTGTGTGTGTTGTCTGGAGATGTGAGCGTCTTGTCAGTGGTGGAAAGTAACTAAGTACATGTACTTAAGTACAGTTTTTAGGTATTTGTGCTTTACTTGAGTATTTTCAATTTCCAATACTTTTACTTCTACTCCACTACATCTCGGAGACAATTATTGTACTTTTACTCCACTACAATTATTCGAAAACTTTAGTTACTAGTTACTTTGCAGACATAAATTATTTCATTCTAAAACATACATTAACCACTTCAGCCCTATTTTATACCTAGGCTATTTGAAAATAGCCGATCTACAAGCTCACAACGCGTCGCATCGCGACGTGTTGTGAGCTTGTAGATGTGCTATTTTCAAACGTTTTAGTACTTTTACTTTTGGTTGATGGTAGATTAATGTTAGGTTGAAGTTACGTTGAAGTTACGTTGAAGTTATGTTGAAGTTACGTTGATGTTAAGTTGATGTTAGGTTGAAGTTAGTTTGAAGTTACGTAGGCTGATGTAAGGTTGAAATTACGTTGAAATTAAGTTGAAGTTACGTTGAAGTTACGTTGAAGTTAGGCTGATGTCAGGTTGAAGTTACGTTGAAATTACGTTGAAGTTACGTTGAAGTTACGTTGAAGTTAGGCTGATGTAAGGTTGAAATTACGTTGAAATTACTTTGAAGTTACGTTAAAGTTAGGTTGAAATTACGTCGAAATTACGTTGAAGTTAGGTTGAAGTTAGCTTGCAGTTACTTTGAACTTACGTTGAAGTTAGGTTGATATTAGGTTGAAGTTACGTTGAAGTTGATGATATGCAGATCTGTTTACAGGCATGAAAACCGTGTTGTGATTGGACCAAAAACAAGCGCTTCCGGGATAAACACATACTTTGGAAGTCCCGCCGTATAGAAACTTTGAGCTGTAGTTCTTTAGTGGGCTTTTTGTCCTTGTGAGATGAGAGAAAAGCCTGCGGGTCATGATTGAATGGTAAGCTTTGTGAAAGCAAACACCCTCTTCTACTCTAGGTATCAATACAGCTTATCAGCATAAACCTTGCCCTTCTACAGAGGCCATATTTAGAGGTCAGTCCCTCATAATGTATTGATCCACCTCTGTTCCACTAAAGGGCGATATGTAGGCTACACATCTGCTATTCTTTATGATGCAACACCTTCCCACATTTAAGTATAAACGAGGCATAATACTTCAGGTTTGACTGCAACCTACAGTAACTATTCTCTGATGTTAGAAAGGAAAGTAAATAGATATTCATATTGTGATGCAATGATTTTCTCAAATGTCATCAGACCATTCCCCTTCTGTGATGAATACAGCTGCATTTCTGGGTCCTAAAGAAGGTCTACTGTTAATAATAATGATAATAATGCATTTTATTTGTTTTGCGCTTTTCATTCGCAGGGAATCCCAGAGTGCTACATGGTAAAAATTATCAATAATAGAAGGTTAAAAGCAGGGTTTAAAAACAAATGTGGTTACTCAACAATTTAACACGAAAATGCCTTCCAAAATAAACACGTTTTTAGGCCTGTTTTAAAAGAGTCCAGAGTCTACAGTGCTCTCAAATCGATAGGAAGGCTGTTCCACAGGTGCGGTGCTGCCGAGCAGAAGGCCTGGTCCCCCCCCATGGTGCGTAGATTGGTACTATAGGGACATCGAGGAGGAATCTGTTCGCAGATCTGAGGGTGCCGGTGGAGGTTTGTGGAGGCTTAATTTGTTTCTGTATACACGAATCCACGGAGCGCTGCCCTGCGCGCAGCCATTGCTGCGGTGTCAACGCTCCGCGGACGCGACACCGCAGCAATGGCCGCCTACAGGCAGCTACAGGCAGCGCGCCTGTGGATTCGTCTATAGGCAGGGAGGGGCATGTCCGTTTATGCAGTTATGAGTGATTAGCAGGACCTTGTAGTCGATCCTGGCTGAAACGGGGAGCCATGGCAGTGAGAATAGGATGGGTGTTATGTGATCGTGCTTACAAACTCTCATTAGGATCCTGGCAGCGCTGTTCTGGATGTATTGCAGCCTCTGAATACTCTTGCCAGGGATCCCAATGAAGAGTGCGTTGCAGTAGTCCAGTCTAGAGGAGATGGAAGGCATGGACAAGCTTCTCTGCATCTGACAGGGTTAGAAGGGGGCGGAGTTTGGTGATGTTTTTGAGGTGATAGAATGCGGTTTTGCACAGATGCTTAAGGATCGAACTTAACACCCAAGTTTGTGACCAATTTTGCCAGTTGAACACCGTGAGGACGTTTCTATAAATGGTAAATGGTGCATTTATATAGCGCTTTTATCCAAAGTGCTTTACATAGATTGTGCATTACATTCACACATTTACACACACACACACACACACACACACATACATTCATACACCGATGGTGGAGGAAACCATGCAAGGCACCAACCTGCTCATCGAGAGCAATTAGGTGTTCAGCGTCTTGCACAAGGACACTTCGACACTAACTCTGGGGGAGCCCCCAGCCCGGGATCGAACTAGGAACCTTGCGGTTTCCAGCTCACTCTACCCGGCCACTCTACCCCTGAGCCACTGCCGCCACTGCCACCATAACACCCATGGTCCTGACCAGAGAGGAACATGTACAGCCTCAGCAGCATTGCGTGAAGCGCAGCTTAATAAATCATGCATGATGGGTATGAAGTGATGATCTGCAGTACCTTCCTCCTGACTGCACTCAGGGGTTATTGACCATATTCACACGGGCCATATCGTTCTTATAATAAGTAACACTTGAGGTCTTCAAAGGCCTACCTGAACAGAAAATACCCAACAATGCCTGAGTCCTGTGGTCCGGGTTGGTTTAGATTATTACCTTGGGTCCAGGGTCTGTTTATCATTATGTTTAATAAGTGGTTTTGAGAATTGATTGATTGATTGATTGATTGATTTTCCTCCCGAAAAATAGTTTGATCTGTCATGTGACGCTTCGGTGAAATGAAGCTCATAAGAACATGTTGCAGGACAGGTTAAACAGGTTGGCGCTGGTGCTCGTCATAGTCCATTGAGCATTAAAAAAAAATCACAAATGACTTTTCTTATGAGTCATTTCGGCGCTTGACATTTGGAGTTCAACAATAAACATACAGCACCAGCAGTAGCCAGTAGACAGTGGAACTAATGATATTATTTGGACCTGGTCTGGTGGTCTTTCAGTTACAATTCTTGTGAATACACTGTAGTTGCAATTACTTATTACTTTACAATTCTTTAGAATAAAATGTATATCCATAAGGAGCACATATAGGAAGGGGAGAGTGCTGAGGGAGGGGTGCCTGATTATCAGACTGAAGCTATAAGGAAGAAAGAAAGAAAGAAAGAAAGACAAAGAGGAGGTGTGGCAGGTATAGCTGACAGTTGTATGCTTAGTGTGTTTTCCATATCCAACTGTGTGTGTGTGTGTGTGTGTGTGTGTGTGTGTGTGTGTGTGTGTGTGTGTGTGTGTGTGTGTGTGTGTGTGTGTGTGTGTGTGTGTGTGTGTGTGTGTGTGTGTGTGTGTGTGTGTGTGTGTGTGTGTGCGCGCGTGATTATGCATATGTATTAATCAGTACAGTGTACAGAATGTGTCTATGAATGTGTATGGGTCATAGGTGTGAGTGTATTCAATGAGAAACTCTGCTTTAGTCCGTGATCAAATAAAAGCAGCCGCCCAGCTATAGCTCTCTCCTATTTCTACCAGATGACTCAGCGTTATGAAAAAGAAACACCTTTGTAATGGTTGTGTCATCAAAGAAAGAGACATGTGTCAAGGTGCTCTTTGCAGGGAGAATATAATTATAGAAAAAGAGGAAGATTGTTTCAGTATATATTGGAGGGGAATCGCTGTCATCTACAAATGGAACCAAATAGACCCTTACAGGTCTGTAACTCTGAGAGTGTACAAATGGAACCAAATGGACCCTTACGGGTCCATATGGTTCCATTTGTACACCCTCAGAGATATGGGGGAGTTATGAGCGTCTTTGAAATGTAAAGGTTTTTGAACCACTGATCTAGGTATAGACAACCCTGACGAAGGTCTAGTAGGCTGGAACGCATAGGCGCTCACTTTCGAACTCAGCGAATATACACATTTACTTGACTTCTCTCTCTCTACTCCAGTGATTCACAACCTTTTCAATTTCAAGGACGCAATTATTTTATCTCTGGAACCCCTAATCCAAGAATAGTTTTATTGTTAGATATGATTTGGTTCTATATGGCCTGTCATTTGCTCGTTTCCTTTAACCCATTAAGACCTGGGACGCATCTCTGTTTTTTTTTTTTTAGATTTGAGCTAAAAAGCATTATTTTACACTTTGGCTATTCAAAAATAGCAGATATACTCATAGCGCGGCACCGAGTGCCGCGCTATGAGCTTGTAGATCTGCTATTTTTGAAAAATCGAGAAAATGTGTGAAAATCTTTGAATATCTATATATTTAAAGCGAACATTTGTGACTCAAATCTTTGCTTCTGGGGGGGTCCCTGGAACAACATATTTTGAGATGGGGGTCCGTAGGCCAAATACATATCATTTTGGGGTCCTTGACATGAAAAAGTTTGAGAACCACTGATATAGAAACATTTCTTTTTTCAAAAAACTGTTAGGATTTAGAAGACATTTTGTAGAATCGGAACCTTCAGGCCTTAATGGGTTCATTGTCGTATAGGCTTGGAGATAACAGTGAAACTCACCAAAATTGCAATTCTCGTACATTCTCTAGTTACTTTTACCCCCTGGAGCCCCTCAAGGACTCCTGAGGGGTCCATGGACCCCTCTTTAAGAACCACTGCCCCGGCACTCGGGTGGCGCAGTGGTAAAGTGCCTGCCCGCCACTGCGGAGGGTTCGAATTCACTGCGGCGTCTAGTGTCTATACGAACACAATTTGGCCAGGCGTTCGGGGGAGGGAAGCCGGGCGGGGACTGGGGAGGGTGATATTTTTCACTGAAAGTAATCCTACGGGCTGGGGGGGGGGGGCGACAACTGTCAGCGAGGACTATTGGGTGGGAGGAGTAGGACGAAGGCTCCACATCCTCCCGTTGAGGGCTCCTCACTGGTGACAACACACAAATGTGTGTGTGTGGAGGAATTACCTATAACGACTAAAATGGTTGAGGAAAAAAACGGTAAAAGACGGGAACCACTGCTCCGCTCAACTAGACTCCACCATCCTCCAAGTGTGCCTTGCCCATGGACAGCAGCCAATACCCTCCCAGGTATGTTGCTTTCTTCCCTTATGTATCTGACTCAGCATTATAACCCGCATCAATTAACCCTTTAAGACCTGAGGCGATTCTTAAAAATGTTTTCTAAATCCTAACAGTTTTTTGAAAAAAAATCAAAAAATATTTTTTTCAAGATTTTTCAAAAATAGCAGATCTACAAGCTCATAGCGCGGCACTCGGTGCCGTGCTATGAGCTTGTAGATCTGCTATTTTTGAATAGCCAAAGAAATCTAAAGTGACACAGATGCGTTCCAGGTATTAATGGGTTAAAGCAAAAACCCAAAGAAAATCTATTTGAGGTGAGCGCTTGCACAATAATAATCCTTCAAATAGACTCTTGAGACAGTTCAATCAATATCTGTGTTGACGATGGTTTATTGTGTGGTTTCACCGAGCGTCCAGATGGAACCCAGTGGCTGCTCCGTTGACAATGAATTAGAGGTTATGATGACTCGGAGGTTATAAGTCGATTGGTTGAATTTATAGACCGTATGAACCGTATTGGTTTTGGAGCTTTTCACACCCCACAAAATGTTTTGTTTTATTTTCATTGCTAACACTTATTAAACACATAATTTGCCCTTACTGACGTATAAATCACTCTTAACCACTTCACAGCATCCGTATCGTGGGGAAAGCTTTCGCAGAAAATAGCAGATTGACAAGTTTCCTGCAACGCGTTGTAAGCTTGTCGATCGGCTGTTTTCAGCAAGAACTTTCCCCACAATAACAGAAGACAGAAGACACACTAGCATAGAGCCCCGAGGGACTCCGCTCACAGTGGTGGAAGAAGTACTCAGATGTTTTGCTTAAGTAAAAGTATCAATACTGCAATTTAGAAGTACTCTGTTACAAGTAAGAGTCTCTTCTTATCTTATCTTAGTCCTCTTGCACTTCTTATAGATGAGGCAGCGGATCTGTCATCTAAGGCGCGTAGAGCCAATCGTAGCAACCAGGTTTCTCCATCTGGGTCTGTCGTGGGCAAGGTGTTGAGCTTGTGCCAGAGTCACATCACAAGCCTTTAGGTCCTGGGCTATTATATCCAGCCAGCGGGTGCGGGGGGGGCGCCTCTGGGACGTCTCCAACCGGCTTGCTGGGGATTGAAGGCCAGGATGGCGCTTGTTGGGTGTTCCACGGGCAGGCGGATGATGTGGCCATACCAGCGCACATCGTCGCATTGCTGCGAGGCGGGATGCTGGGAGCTGTTGGGTTTTCTCTCTTAAAGCCCGGTTTGTGACATGCTGGCTCCACGTGATGCCTTCGATCCTCCTGAGGGCTCTGGAGTCGAAGCCATCGAGCCTGGCCTCGAGACTTCAACATAACATCAACTAGGGATGTTCGATATTATCGGCCGATATTAGCATAAAAATGTATATCGGAAAATATCTGTATTGTTTTTTTGTTTTTTTTGGGCGGTGAAACCGCCCCTATAAGTGAGATTTGAAAAATGTACATTTTCCTGCGCTGTGATCTTGGGCCCAGGAAATAGTAGAATTATCCAGCGATGTGATTGGCCAATCACAGCCTATTCAGGACTGTGATTGGCCAGTGTCACATGACACATGTGCATAGCCCTATATAAGCAACCATAACTTGAAAAAAACCAAAATTTGGTTTTTTTCAAGTTATGGTTTTGTCCATCATAAAGAGTGTTTCAATAAATGTATTTATCCTTTGTACATGATTGATCGACTCCATTCAGTATTGTGATTAGCTAGCAAGACACCGCCCACTTCACACAGGGTGTGATTTTTTTAATAAGTTACAGGAGTTCTTACTGTATGGTATGTGTGATATGAAATTTGAGCTTACCATAATCACAGTAATCCCCGCATATATCGGTATCAGTAATTAAGAGTTGGACAATATCGGTACATCGGTTATCGGTAAAAAAGCCAATATCGGACAACCTAACATCAACCTAACTTCAACCTAACTTCAACATAACATCAACATAACATCAACCTAACTTCAACCTAACTTCAACGTAACTTCAACCTAACTTCAACCTAACTTCAACCTAACTTCAACCTAACTTTCAACATAACTTCAACCTAACTTCTACATAACTTCAACCTAACTTCAACCTAACTTCAACCTAACTTCAACCTAACTTCAACCTACCTTCAACCTAACTTCAACCTAACATCAACCTACCTTCAACCTAACTTCAACATAACTTCAACCTATCTTCAACCTAACTTCAACCTAACTTCAACCTAACTTCAACCTAACTTCAACCTACCTTCAACCTAACTTCAACCTAACATCAACCTACCTTCAACCTACCTTCAACCTAACTTCAACCTATCTTCAACGTAACTTCAACCTAACTTCAACCTAACTTCAACCTAACTTCAACATAACATCAACATAACATCAACATAACTTCAACCTAACTTCAACCTAACATCAACATACCTTCAACCTAACTTCAACCTAACATCAACCTAACTTCAACCTAACTTCAACATAACATCAACCTAACTTCAACATAACTTCAACCTAACTTCAACCTAACATCAACATACCTTCAACCTAACTTCAACCTAACATCAACCTAACTTCAACATAACTTCAACATAACTTCAACATAACTTCAACCTAACATCACCTAACTTCAACATAACTTCAACCTAACATCAACTAACTTCAACCTAACATCAACCTAACTTCAACCTAACATCAACCTAACTTCAACATAACTTCAACCTAACTTCAACCTAACTTGAACCTAACATCAAACTAACTTCAACATAACTTCAACATAACATAAACCTAACTTCAACATAACTTCAACCTAACATCAACCTAACATCAACCTAACTTCAACCTAACATCAACCTAACTTCAACCTAACATCAACCTAACTTCAACCTAACTTCAACCTAACATCAACCTAACTTCAACCTAACTTCAACCTAACATCAACCTAACATCAACCTAACTTCAACCTAACATCAACCTAACATCAACCGAACTTCAACCTAACTTCAACCTAACTTCAACCTAACATCAACCTAACTTCAACCTAACTTCAACCTAACATCAACCTAACTTCAACCTAACATAACATAAACCTAACATCAACTTAACTTCAACCTAAATTAAGAGTAGGCAAAACATAATTTTGCCAATTTGTCTCCCCAATTTAGTTGTTTTGCCAATTGATTCCTCCCCACCCACATTTCTGTGTTGTCACTGCTTTTGTATCCTACTGACTCACTGCCAGTGAGGAGCCCCCACCGGAAGGACGTAGGGCCTTCGTCCTACTCCTCCCACCCAACACTCCCCGCTGACGAGCCCGTATAGGAGTACGTCCAATGATCAATATCAGCCTCCTCGCCCGGCTTCCTGCCCACAGCCTCCCTGGTGGTGGGCAGGAACTTTACCACTGCGCCGCACAAGCACTTTAAAAAATAAATATCTGTCTTGTTGTAGTGCAGGTGGTGACGTGGTGTTGTGTATAGACAGGTGGTGTTGTGTTGTGTTGTGTTGTGTTGTGTTGTGTTGTGTTGTGTTGTGTTGTGTTGTGTTGTGTTATGCTACGTAGCACGACGTTGTCTCACACACCAAAAATAGCTGTAAATAGCTATAAATAAATGAATGGGGCTGAAGAGAGTTCAGACTTGCTAGCAGAGTTCATTCTGACACAGAGGAGGGATTTCATACCCTCTACTTAACCCCTGCTCTGGTGGCTGGGGGCTGTGTGCGTGTGTGTGTGCGTGTGTGTGTGCGTGTGCGTGTGCGTGTGCGTGTGTGTGTGTGTGTGTGTGCGTGTGTGTGTGTGTCATGTGCGTTGAACGTTTTAATGCAATGTGATGGGTCATCCCGGAGCGAAATCCTTGAAGTTACACATTGTGATAAAAGCATAAACATGTGTGACATTTCACCTCCGACATCTTCATCTCTGCTTCCCCGAGGGTGTATACACACACACGCGGACACACACACACACACACACACACACACACACACACACACACACACACACACACACACACACACACACGCACACACGCCACACGTATGCTCAAAAACACATACAATCAAGTACATGTACATGACCAAACACACATGCAAATACGCAAAAGTGCATGCACACACGCACATGCATACATTTACGCACGCACGCACGCACGCACGCACGCACGCACGCACGCACGCACGCACGCACGCACGCACGCACGCACGCACGCACGCACACACACACACACACACACACACACACACACGCACACACACACTGTTCCCCATCTACCCAAGCTCACTGGATACAAGCACTGTCATCAAGTTTGTACTAAAAACCATGATCAGGGGTCTGTCTGTCTGTCTGTCTGTCTGTCTGTCTGTCTGTCTGTCTGTCTGTCTGTCTGTCTGTCTGTCTGTCTGTCACAGCTGCTCTGCATCATGTCATGTATGACACATGTCAGTCATGGTATCACAACATGCTCAGAGTGGTATTGGTACACTTGTTCAGGAGTGTACATTATTGATTAGAAACATAAACTGCAAGACACTCTCTGACTCTCTCGATCGCTCCCACTGTCAGTCAGTAACCCACTCACTCTAATGCGCACACACACACACACACACACACACACACACACACACGCAGACACATGTGCGCATGCATGCGTTTATGTCCTCACAAGCATGCACACACACACACACGGGGGACACGCTGCTAAACGGAGCAATTTGAAAGCTACACAGTGGTGTCAAGTAACTTAAGTACATTTACTCAAGTACTGTACTTAAAGGGATACTTCACTTTAGGGGCGGGGAAACATTTAAAAAATATATTAAAAATAAATGAAAAAAGTAATGGAAAATTCATGGCCCCCTCACGCATTAGAGTGTCCTACTAATGTGTGAGGGGGCCTTTATTTTGCCATAACTTCTTTCATTTTTTTTAAATATATATTTTTAATGTTTATTTTATGTGAAAGTGAAGTATCCCTTTAAGTTTTTTTTTTTTTGTACCTTACTGGAGTATTTAACATTTTCAATACTTGGACTTCTACTCCACTACATCTCAGAGGCAAATATTGTACCTTTAGTCCACTACAATTATTTGAAAACTTTAGTTATTAGTTACTTATTCTTATTATTACTACAAAACATATTATCATTACAAAACATACATTCACCACTTCAGCCCTATACTGTATACTTTTTGTGATGTGTTGTGAGCTTGTAGATCTGCAATTTCCAAAAGATTTTATACATTAAAAACTTGTGAAATGGGACATTCTTCATAGTAGGCTACTTTTACTTTTGGTATTTCAAGTCTGTTTTGATGTCAGTACTGTTTGTCAGTTTTGAATACCGGACTTTCTTTTCTTTTTACTTGTAACAGAGTATTTTCTACAGTAAAGTAACAAATGGGAGTACTTCTTCCATCACTGACAGCTACGTAGGCGATAGGGCTGGTAAACTAATATTAGAATTTCGAATATTCCTCGAATATGGGGAATCTATGTATATTCGAATATGAAAATTAATATATATATATTGAATATATATTTTTATGTTTATTTGACAAGGACAATACAAAAAACAATCTATCAAGTTATAAAAACAAACACAATATATGTTTTATTGGATCCGAGCACTTTGTTTTTTGTATTGTCCCTGTCATTAGCAAATAAACATTAAAACAAAATGGAAGAAAAAAAATAATATTCGAATATCATTTCTGAGGAAAGTTAGCAGCCCTAGTAGGCGAGGCGGGCGGGTCATTGCGTTTGTCTGGGTCATAGTTAATCTCATTCAATGGAGACCCTGTCCCTCAAACTCACCTCCAGACATATTGACGCGAGCCGAGCGTCAGTCAGAGGAGACTCTGTCATTCGCCTCCGCCGACTGACGCTCTGTCATTGTGACACGTTAGCATTAGCATGGGGGGGTTTTTCAATAAGCTTTTAAACCACTTAAACCCTCTAGTCCAGGAATCTTCAACGATTTTCAGCCCAAGGACCCCTTAGCTAAATGGTGCATTTATATAGCGGCTTTTATCCAAGGCTCTTTACAATGGGCATTACATTCACCCATTCACACACACATTCATACACTGACAAAAATGTTCGCCGACTACCTTTTTTCACTTAATAAAAACTAAATAAAAACTAAGCTATGATGACTAAAACTAAGACTAAATATACTGACAACTTCGTCAACAAATAAAAACTAGACTTACTGTAGATGTTATGGAGGGATCTAGTGGAGAAGAGATCCAGTAGAACTAAAAGACAAGTCATTTTATGTTTGGTTGCGCTCAGGTATTGCGCTCTGAAAATAGCAGATCTACAAGCTCACAACACGTCGCAGCGCGACGCGTTGTGAGCTTGTAGATCAACCAAGTAGATCAACCAAGTATGCAACCAAGTGTAAAATCAGC
>NC_137607.1:6976959-6984459 GCF_963280865.1 Gymnoscopelus braueri
TGGAGGGAGGACACAAACCAGATTGATCGAGGGAGGCGAGGAGAAGAGAGAGAGAGAGAAGGAGGAGAGAGAGAGAGAGACACGATGGAGTGAAGGGAAGACGTGTAGGCAGCTGATTGCTGATTGTCTTCCAGTCTTTGTAGGAGATCAGAGCACAATGAAGTGTCCATTACTGCAGCACTCTACAGCATGTGGAGTGGAGGGGGAGGAGTGGGGAGAACATAGGGGAGGTGCTGGTAGCCTGGTAGGGGTCTTCTTGAAGGGTGGTGGACGGGGAGGACTGAGGTGGTGCTGGTGTAGGGGGTCTTCTTGAAGGGTGGAGGAGGGGAAAGGGTGCTGAGATAGTGGAGAGGTATAGAAACAAAGTGAAAGGAGGAATAGACGAGAAGAAAGAGCATGGATGCTGACTGAACACTATGGTTCAGTCAGCATTATTGTTACTGTCGGTTTGGAAAGCTGGTATCTCCAAAACTGTATCTTTTAAAAAAAGATTATTTTAAAAGTATTTTAAAATAGTGAAAATAGCAGATCTACAAGCTCACAACGCGTCGCATCGTAGATCTGCTATTTTCACTATTTTCACCAATTTTCTGTACTTTTACTTTTACTCCACTACAATTTTAAAACGTTAGTTACTAGTTACTTTTCAGATATAAATTATGATATTATGAAACATACATTAACCACTTTTAGCCCTATTTTATACCTAGGCTATTTGAAAATAGCAGATCTACAAGCTCGTGACGCGTTATGAGCTTGTAGATCTGCTATTTTCAAATATTTTGGTACTTTTACTTTTGGTACTTTAAGTATATTTTGATGCTAATACTTTTGTACTTTTACTCGAGTAACATTTTGAACACAGGCCTTTTACTTGTATGTAACAGAGTATTTTTATATTGTGGTATCGCTACTTTTACTTAAGTAAAATATCTGAGTACTTCCTCCACCATACACGCCAACACAGCTCACGTCACAGGTTGGCCTCGTGACGTCTGAGAGCCACCTGAAGCCATGCTGCCGTTCCCATGGGGATCCTAAGAGCCAATCCATTCAAGTTAATTTTTTATGCTTGTTGTTTTGTTACATAGTTCCATTCATTTCCACTACATTTCTGTTCCCTTTGTGGTTGTTTTCAATCATTTTCTGCTTCATTCAGCGAGGACAATGCAAAGAAATACAAGAGTACACTGCAGTGTGAGTGTGATTCTCATCTCATAGCCCTCTCAGTTGAAAGGAGAGAGAACAAAGACAGAGAGAGAGAGAGAGAGAGAGAGAGAGAGAGAGAGCCTCCAAACCACTCATATCAGAAGACATAAAATGTAAATCCATCTTTTTCCACAAAATTGGGACACCAGGGTTAAAGTTGTTCATTATCGAGCAGCATGTATTTGTCGAGTCACGACAACATGATCAAAATACGGGTGCTCAAAATGGGCCTAACTCATATCTATTCAGTTTCATGCAGGGGTGGAAAGTAACTAAGTAGGCCTACATTTACTTTAAATATTGCACTTTTACTCCACTACATTTATTTGAAAACCCCCAGGGGTCCTTGGGGGGTTACCAGGGGGTCCCCTGCAAAATCAGTTAATAAAGCGGCACAATCATTTTAACCACTTTATCCATATTTCATACTTTGGCTATTAAAAAATAGCAGATGTACAAGCTTGTAGATCTGCTATTTTTGAACAATCTCTAAAATGAGTGCATATTTTTGGGCGGTGAAACCGCCCCTATAAGTGAGGTTTGGAAATTTGTACAATTATCCTGCGCTGTGAAACCGCCCCTATAAGTGAGGTTTGGAAATGTGTACAATTATCCTGCACCGTGATTGGCCAATCACAATCTATTCAGGACTGTGATTGGCCAGTGTCACATGACACATGTGCATAGCCCTATATAAGAAACCATAACTTGAAAAAAAACATAAGTTTGTTTTTTTCAAGTTATGGTTTCGTCCATCATAAAGAGTGTTTCAATAAATGTATTTATCTTTTGTACATGATTGGTTGACTCCATTCAGTATTGTGATTAGCTAGCAAGACACCGCCCACTTCACACAGGGTGTGATTTTTTTTTAAAAGGCGAACATTTTGAACTCAAATCTTTGTTTCTGGGGGTCCCTGGCACATATCTTCAGGTGGGGGTCGCGGTGAAATACACATACATTTTGGGGTCCTTGGCACAAAAACGTTTGAGAACCACTGCTCTATAGCATAGGAGCAAGGCCTTGCAGGTCATGCAGGTCTGTCTGTCTGCCGTCTTCTCCTTGTCCTGGTTGAAGGTAACCGCGGTGTTGTTTCCAAGTCCATGACTCACCCTCTGTCTGGTCTGCACGACCAATCGATAGGCAAAACTGCATGACTGGGCGAAGACTGACGGCACACTGTGTGTGTGTGTGTGTGTGTGTGTGTGTGTGTGTGTGTGTGTGTGTGTGTGTGTGTGTGTGTGTGTGTGTGTGTGTGTGTGTGTGTGTGTGTGTGTGTGTGTGTGTGTGTGTGTGTGTGTGTGTGTGTGTGTGTGTGTGTGTGTGTGTGGGTGTGTGTGTGTGTGTGGGTGTGTGTGTGTGTGTCGTCTCGTCTCCGTCGGGTGGAAACATCATATGTCCAAAACTGTTCCCTTTTCAGTACTCAAATTCAAAAGCATCAAAAGTAGCAGATCTACAAGCTCGAAACGCGTCGCTTGGCGCCGCGTTTTGAGCTTGTAGATCTGTTACTTTTGATGCTTTTGTGTGACACTGTGGATCAAGTAGGGGCGTTAATTTACAGGGGGGGAGCACAAAAAGTTAAAATATGGAGATTACATTACATTACAGTCATTTAGCAGACACTTTTATCCAAAGCGACTTACAATAAGTGCATTCAACATAGGTAGGCAAGGAAACTACTAATCACCAGAAGTATTAAGTGCATTCTCTTCTAAAACAAGCAACTAAGAGTATACAACAACAAAATGGTAAATGTAGTGCGTTTATCCAAAGCTCTTTACAATGTTACATTACATTCACCCATTCACTCACACACACACACACACACACACACACACACACACACACACACACACACACACACACACACACACACACACACACACACACACACACACACACACACACAGCAGAGGAAACCTTGCGAGGCACCAACCAGCCTGCTCATCGGGAGCAGCGTTTAGGGGTTAAGTGTCTTGCTCAAGGACACTTTGACACGATAACCCAGGGGTTGCTGGGGGGCCTGGGAAGCCAACTGGGGAATAGCCATTCCCTTGCGGCCGCTCGGCTCTACCTCTGAGCTATTGCTGCCCTGCTGTGTGTGTGTGTGTGTGTGTGTGGGTATGTGTGTGTGTGTGGGTATGTATGTGAGTGCGCGTGTGTGTACATGGGTGGTTGCATGCAACAATGCACACGTGTGTTCACATGTGGACATTCGTATGGGGTTTGATGCTGCAGAAATGTGTGTGTGTGTGTGTGTGCGCGTGTGTGTGTGTGTGTGTGGTGTAAACTAGCTTACAAGAGTGCTATTCAAAAACACAGTCCCAAATTGCAAATAATAAAACAACAAGTATCTTCAATGGTACAGTCCAAAACACGATCAAAAACAAGGAATAACATGTCAAGCAGAAAACAGCTCTTCACTCATCGAAAGCTGCAAGCATACTGAGCTGACAAACTAAAAAGCCAAACTAATCAAACACACGCCTGGATTTAGCTAAATTGAACACACCTGGCACTGTAATCAGCTGGGCAGTCCCTCTCTCTATAGGCTGAACACAAAGTATCAATCAAGTGATACAACAATACACATAAGGTCACAGCGACCCAAATAACGAAATAGAAAGGAGTCCTTCATCACTGTGTGTGTGTGGTGTGTGTGTGTGTGTGTGTGTGTGTGTGTGTGTGTGTGTGTGTGTGTGTGTGTGTGTGTGTGTGTGTGTGTGTGTGGCTGTGTGCCACGTGGTCGTGGTATCCCCTGCTTGGTTCCATCCAGAGAGAGAACCTGTGTGATGCATGTTGTGATGCTTCTTCTCAGACCCTCTGCTTCCTGTCTCTCTGGGCTGCTCACTGCTCCTCTTTGAGAGAGAGGAAAATGACCCCAGAAAAAAATACAGAGTGAGATTGAGCGAGAGAATCCCCCCCCACACCTTTTTTCTCCCCAATTTAGTCGCTATGCCAATTGTTTCTCCCCACACACACACACACACACACACACACACACACACACACACACACACACACACACACACACACACACACACACACACACACACACACACACACACACACTTGTGTGTTTGTCACTGCTGTTGTATCCTACTGACTCACCTGCCAGTGAGGAGCCCCCACCGGGAGGACGTAGACTAGAGCCTTCGTCCCACTCCTCCCGGCAACACTCCCTGCTGACAGGTGCCGCCCCCAGCCCGTAGAATGAGAGAGAGAGAGAGAGAGAGAGAGAGAGAGAGGAGAGAGAGAGAGAGAGAGAGAGAGAGAGAGAGAGAGAGAGAGAGAAGAGAGAGAGAGAGAGAGAGAGAGAGAGAGAGAGAGAGAGAGAGAGAGAGAGAGAGAGAGAGAGAGAGAGAGAGAGAGAGATGAATGGCATTGAGATTTGGATGGCATCAAAGTATGTTTTTTAAAATGTAATCCAAACCAGCGGTTCTCAACCTGTGTGCCTTCAGATCAGGAAGCAGGCCGCGCTTTACCCAATCAAATGTAGTGGGCGGGATTTACTGTCTGTGCTCTCGCTTCCCACTTAAAACAAACCGAAACTCATTTAACAATAGCGTCCTCGGAGCCGAAAAAAACCACGGAAAGATATTCACATTTTAACTTGCTCTTTCATCATAGAAACAAGTGGGCTTATAACCAAAACGATCCATGTTCTCTGGGAGAAGTGGTGTTAGTGTTCCGTGTAGAAATATTGTTAGTGGGAATGAAAACATAAGCGCACCACCGGAAGTGGAGCGCTAAGGGCAGACCAAAACCCCCGGTTTCCTTGCGCACAGGTGCTCCATTCAGCTCCCCCAGAGCCAAGTGAAAGAGTAAAAACAGCAGAGGGCGCTGCTTTTACTTTTTATTTGGCGATAGGGTTCCCAGATTGAGCACCGGGTAAAGCTTTCACAGAAAATAGCAGATCGACAAGCTCACAACGCGTCACAGATGGATGCTGGGGTTTATGTGGTTAAACCTTGATCGACCATCCATCCAGGGACGTGCAGAGTGATTTGGAGAGGCAGGGGCTGGAATTTCAAAAGGGCACCAATTGCCGCCGGCCCGATTGGCCCGAAAACCCCGAAAAGGTGCGTACTTAATGTCCTCAGTCACGCATCCAACAAGATTTGAACTGAGCAGATTGGACCTTCCGTTCCAGAGATAATGGCCTAAACGTCTTGAAAACAGCCACTTTTGCCGATTTTCGATGGCCGATTTTTTATTAAGTGTTGGCCGTTGCCGCCCGTTGTTCTTTAATAACACGGGCCAGGAAGGTCGGACGGCGACAAACTAGATACCTGAGTAAAGTTCACTTTGAGCTGCATCCAACACATCCACTGCCATGTCCGTCCGCCTTACCGTTAAGTCACTAGGGGCAGTTGAAATCTTATTTTCTTTTTTCCTAGTCTGGTGCTCAAGCCCCCTTTCATGTCTATGTGTGCACGTGCCTGCATCCATCCCACTCCTCTCACTCTCTCCTTTTCTCCAATTTCTTCTTTCATCTTTCTTGCACACAAGAGTCCCCCCACCTCCCCTGTTTTTAGTGTGGTGGGCAGGTTGTTCACTTTTTAAAATTATTATTAGTATCATTCCCGCCCATTACTCTTCTTTATCCCCCCCCCAAACTCCCCGAAATCAGGGCAGCGCGGCAGCCGAGGGGTTAAAGGCAGTCCGGTCTCCTGATTGGTTGCCGGGCTTGGCGTTCTGAACCACCCAACAGTGAGAGGTAACCAGGCAACTTCAGCGGGGGGAGAGAGAGCACAGGGAGAGGGAGAGAGAGAGAGAGAGAGGGGGGGGGATAGAGAGGGAAAGAGAGAAAGAGTAAGAGAGAGAGGGGGGCAGGCAAGAGAGAGAGAGAGAGAGAGAGTGAGAGAGAGAGAGAGAGGCAGGCAAGAGAGAGAGAGAGAGAGAGAGAGAGAGAGAGAGAGAGAGAGAGAGAGGCAAGAGCAGGAGAGGGAAAAAGCCGCGCTGAAAGCCTGACATAGTTTAGCGGGGATTGTGTAAAGATGTGACCGGCTTTGAAACACTCTCCCGGGATGGAACACAACCGGATTACTGTCCTGGTCCAGATATTTATGGAGCTCCGATCAACAAGAGAAGAAGGACAGATCTGGGAAATGATTGGATTCTAAACCTTTTCATCTTTTTTTCCTCAGAATGGGAACTAACTGTACTCTTCTATTTCCATTTACTGAAAAGGTAAGGTGCAACGAACCAACCGCGTGCGTGTGCGTGCGTGCGTGCGTGCGTGCGTGTGTGTGTGTGTGTGTGTGTGTGTGTGGTGTGGCGCTTTCTTGACGCAGAAACCGGTTGGATTTTACATTCGACTACAGGCAGCAGGCAGCAGCTGTCAAATAGTCTATAAACGGAGTCTTTAGGACATAGTATAGTGCAGGGGGTCTTCAACAGGGGGTCCCGGACCCCTAGGGTGGTCCTCAGAGTTACTACAGGGGAGGGGGGGGGTGGGGGGGGGCACCAAATCTTTGAGTGATAGGATCTTTTTTTTTTTTACATTAACTACTTGAACCCTAGCATCCCTGTTCCGAGGGGAATATTTATAGCCAAAAATAGCAGATCTACAAGCTCACAACGCCTCGCACAGCGAGGCGTTGTGAGCTTGTAGATCTGCTATTTTCAGCAAAGTGAACATGGATCCAACATACACTTAGATAGTGCTGTGACTGTCAAACAAGTCTATGAAGCCATCTATGAAAAAAGATGAATCTGCAACATAATTGTAGTGTAGTGGGATGGGGGGTCCCTGCTTCATCTCTGTCTCAGCTAAGGGGGTCCCTGGGCCTGGGAAAAACGTTGAGGACCCCCTGGTGTAGTGTTTTCCACTGTGTGTGTGTGTGTGTGTGTAGGGTAGGGACTACTAGGGAGAGCCTGTGGATTCAGCATGCTGTAGAACCACTGCAATGAATAATCTACTGCATGCTGCATCGGGGGTAACGGTTTTTTTTTTTTTACTCCAGGGGTGGAAGAGAAGAGATGACCCACTGAGAAAGATTGTCACAGGCTGCGTGTGCGTGGCGGTGTGTTGTGTTGTGTTGTGTGTGAGTCAGTGATTGTGTGCGTGCGTGTGTGTGTCAGAAGAAGAAGACGAACAGGGAAAAGGCAGGGGTTCGTTTGCTGCATTGAGAACGTTTTTCCTACAAGCATCAGCATCACTATTAGCCCCGTTTGGAAGCTCACTCTCTCTCCTCTCTGGCTCCCAGATCTATCGTGGAGAGAGTCACACGGGGCTAAACAGCACTATATAAGGACTAGACTACTAGAGAGACTAGAAAAGCATC
>NC_137607.1:6989459-6999459 GCF_963280865.1 Gymnoscopelus braueri
CACGCACGCACGCACGCACGCACGCACGCACGCACGCACGCACGCACGCACGCACGCACGCACGCACGCACGCACGCACGCACACACACACACACACACACACACACACACACACACACACACACACACACACACACACACTAAAAGACTACAATGTGGTCTATATCAGTGGCTCTCAAAATGGGGTCCACAAGGAAATCAAATCTTCTCTTCTGGGGGTTCCTGGCACAGAACCTTTTCAGATGGGGGTCCCCGGCTAAATACATCATCAATTTCGGGGTCCTTGACATGAAAATGTTTGAGAGCCACTGGTCTAGGTCTCCATTTCCAAGCACACCTGTCTAATTTCCATTTAGACAGGTTCTGTGTTGAGGAGTCAGGACTTCATATACTACAGTAGATAGGGTTGGGGCGATGGGTTGGACTTCAAGTCAGTATCATGATTATATCAAACGTTTCCCTCGATTACAATTAACATACCATTATTAGTCTTAGTTTTTTAGTAGTGAAAATAGCCGATAGATAGAGATTGTTTCATTAGTTTTTGTTTTAATTTTTTGATTGACCTTTATTTATTCAGGGACAATCTGGGAACCCATTCGGTAAAAAAAACAATGTCCCCCTTTGTTTTTGCTAACGGTTTGTGTAGAAACAGGAACTCAGTTTGGCTCCTCCCCTTTCTTAGTCCACTTCCTCTCAGGTGCTTCTGTGTTTATTCCTACCAACAACAACACTACATGTTTAGGGCAGATTCTGCTGTAGTAGTACTGTACTACACTGTGTGTGTTTGTGTGTGTGTGTGTGTGTGTGTGTGTGTGTGTGTGTGTGTGTGTGTGCGTGCGTGTGCGTGTGCGCGTGCGCGTGTGCGTGTGTGTGTGCGTGTGTGCGTGTGTGTGTGTCTGCACGTGTGCATTTCAGAGAATCTTACGGCTAATGGAATGAAATCCCAACCGCATTCCAGCGATTGAATTATCGTTCTAAAAATGTGACTTAATTCAATAAGTGTTTCTGTTCATTTAGTTGTGATTAGCTTTCACGCCCCGCTTGCCGTATAAGACAAACATCAAAGCAACAAATCAATTTTGTTGCTTTGATATATCCCCCCCCCCCCCCTGCATTTGAAAGCCAGTCTCCACATGGGAATCCAAACATCTACCTTTCAGCCAAAGTGGAATCCCCCCAGCTAAGGGAGATTTAGGGGCTTCAGGTAGGGTCACTGCATTCGCCCTTTTTACAGTACCTCCCCCCTATCTGGACGAGCCCCCAATTTAACCATCTCTACTGCTCAGCCAAAGGGAAACCCCCCCTTGTCCAGTGGTGTGAAGTAACTAAGTACATTTACTCAAGTGCTGTACTTAAGTACAATTTTTAGGTACTTTTTACTTTACTGGAGTGTTTCCAATTGTCTATACTTTTACTTCTACTCCACTACATCTCAGAGGCAAATATTGTACTTTTACTCCACTACAATTATTTGAAAACTTTAGTTACTAGTTACTTTGCAGATATACATTATTACATTATAAAACACACATTAACCGCTTCAGCCCTATTTTATACCTAGGCTATTTTCAAACATTTTAGTACTTTTACTTTTGGTACTTTAAGTATATTTTTATACCAATATTATACCAATTTTATACCAATACCAGTACTTTTACTCACGTCAATTTTGAATTCAGGACTTTTACTTGTAACAGAGTACTTCTACATTGCAGTATTGATACTTTTACTTAAGTAAAACATTTGAGTACTTTTACCACCACTGCCACTCTGTCCAACGGAAATATTAGATGTCTGGGTTTCAGGCAGCTCTACTCTGCTAGCTACATTGTCTTGACATTTCTGAAGCTTTAATGAACTCCTCAACAATACATAACCATAACAGTGGTCATTATTACTGCCTCTACAGCTCTCTGTGCTGTACTCTCTCTCAACCCTGTCTCTCACCCTGTACTTAGAATGTCAGCATTCTTTCTTTCTCTTTCTCTGTCTCCCTTTGCTTCTTATCCCTTCTTCTTCCAGTGTTCCTCTTTCTTTTTCTTCTCTCTATAGCTCTGACTTTCTTTAGGGTTGCCTAGCTCTCCCGTCTCTTTTTTCTTTCACTCTGCCCTTCTCTCGCTCTCGTTACCTCCTTGTCCTCTTTTTCCGCTGTCTGTGGCATTGTGCTCTCTCTCTCTCTCTCTCTCTCTCTCTCTCTCTCTCTCTCTCTCTCTCTCTCTCTCTCTCTCTCTCTCTCTCTGCCTGTAGCATAGCTTCAGGGACTCCATTAGCTCTATTTCACATTTCCACTTCTCTCAAAGATCACCCTACCTGCTACCTTTCACTTCCAATTTCTGTCCCTGTTCCACAGCTCTGTACTGCCCCCCTAGCCCCCCCCCCCTCTCTCTCTCTCTCTCTCTCTCTCTCTCTGTCTCTCTCTCTCTGTCTCTCTCACTCTCACTCTCTCTCTCAAAGTACAAAGTATAAACTAGTGTAGGTACATTTTCTTCTTCTTCTTTATCAATTATTGTCTGTCCCCCTCTCTAGCCCCCCCCCCCCTCTCTCTTTCATCACATGCCTCTTTATTGCTTTACTCCTTTTGGGAGGTGCGCCCCCCCCCACCCCCCCTGTTAATGACTTATTTTTTTTGCGGTGAACAAAAGCACTTCTGAGTGCATTTACTTGAGGAGAGGAGACGTGCACGTACGTACGCACGCACATGCACAGAGGCACTGGTGTCATAGCACATTAACACTTCAATTAACTCGCCACCTTGCATTCTCGTTACACTAAACACCAGAACTCGTGGGAGGGAGGGGGGGGGGGGGGGGTGCGAGCCCTGAACACCAGTGGCGTGCCGTGCCCTTGCATCGTGCCTCAGCAGACCCCGGTGGTATTACAACACGCTCTCTGTGACATTTGGAGTCGCGCGGATAGAAAACGGAAAACAAAAGCTGTAATGAATTACATTTTAATTTGTGTTTTTCCCTCTCCCACCACCACCACCTCTCACAGTGGGCCCTCGTACAAAAGAAAGAGGCGATCTGGTGCCATTTTTCTTTTATTCGGCGGCAATACAATAGATAATGAATGCAGGCACAGTTGGGAGGAGAGTGGGAGTGAGTACAGGGCCAAGTTCGGCTGAGTCGGGCAGGAGTGTGTACGTGTGTGTGTGTGTGTGTGTGTGTGTGTGTGTGTGTGTGTGTGTGTGTGTGTGTGTGTGTGTGTGTGTGTGTGTGTGTGTGTGTGTGTGTGGGGGGGGGGGGGGGGGGGGGGGTGCTGGATACACATCCCAGCGGAATGGCTCTGCTGGCTCCAATACTCTGTGGGGAAGCCAACGAACGTTGGAGAAAGGAGAAAGGCACAGACACTGAGGAAGGTCCTATGCAGTAAAAATGTTAATGACTTTAGTGTGTATGTGCAACAGTGTTTCCCAAACAGTGGGTCAGGACCCATTCTTGGGTCATGGATCTATTTTTAATATATTTTTTCTCTCTCCAGAAATAAAAAAATTACAAATATTTTTCTCAATAATTTCAAAATAATTTTCATGAAAATAGCAGTTCTACAAGCTCATGCGGCGCATTGTGAGCTTGTGGATCTGCTATTTTCACTAGTTTGGATCCCAGGGAGACATAAAATGTGTCTTTTGGGTTTCGAGCTAAAATGTTTAGGAACCCCCGGTGTAGACGACTCTATTTCTGTCTGTCTTTCGCTGACACTCTTTTCATCCCTCTCTCTCTCTCTCTCTCTCTCTCTCTTTCCGTCTGTGCTCTTTTTTTTTGTGGCTGTTCACTAATTAATAATTTGACTGCCTCTTATTTCCTGGGCCTCCCCGTCTTCACCTCTTCGCCTCTTCGTCTCTGTTGCTCTGTGTTTCTAAAGATTAACCGGTAATTATATAATCATCATTAACCTTCGTGCTCCTCCTCGTCCTCCCCTCCTCGCTGTAGTGCTGTGTGAAATTGCACACGCACGCACACGCACATGCACACGCACACGCACACGCACACGCACACGCGCACACACACACACGCACACGCACACACACACTACTGTGTTTGTGAATGGTCCCTAGCAAATCATCTCAGCCATGTGGTGGCAGAGAATGAGCCTATAGTCTAATACTTTATGATTAACATTTTTTTGTTATATTTGTATTTTCTCCCCCAGTTTAGTCGTTATGCCAATTCCCCAATGTCCATAGTCCCTGTGACTGCCAACCCCTACTGTTGGTCTGGGTTAAGGCCTTTGCAGACAGGGTGCGATTTTTCGCACGGAAAAAACTGACAATATCATTTTTTAAACGAACACATTTCTATGACCTCACCACTCCCAATTTGCCGTGCGGCAAGTGGCTGCGGCGATGCATTTTCTTTTCAATCGAACCCAGTTCGATTTCGTGCATCTTTTCGCATGCGGTAAAAACTGATTGACTAATCGCACCCTGTCTGCAAAGGCCTTTAGGGTGTAAAAATCCCACATGTTTCCTCCAGTTTCTCAGATGACAGTGAGGAGTTTCACTGGGAGGATTATCGTCTCTATGAGGCGGAAACCTCATATTGTCCGAAACTGTTGCTTTTCAGGACTCAAATTCAAAAACATAAAAATGATCAAATCTCCAAGCTTGCAGATCTGATACTCTTTGCTGGGAGTCCCCAGCAAAGAGTAGTTAATGTAGCATCACAATCATTTTAACCATATTTTATACTTTGGCCATTCAAAAATAGCAGATACATGCTTTGAGCTTGTAAATCTGCTATTTTAAAAATATCTTGAAAATGTGTGCAAATCTTTGAATATATATATATATATATATTTAAAGCGAACATTTTTAACTCAAATCTTTGCTTCTGGAGGAGGTCCCTGGCACAAAATATGTTTGAGATGATGGTCCGCAGTCCTTGACATGAAAAAGTTTGAGAACCACTAGCTTTGAGTTACATACAGCAGTGGTTCTCAACCAGTGGTCCGGGGACCACCAGTGGTCCTTGGGGGGAGTACTAGGGGGTCCCCAGCTAAATTAGTTAACATAGCGTCACAATCATTTTAACCACTTAGCTTTGGCTATTCAAAAATAGCAGACATACAAGCTCATAGCGCGGCACCGAGTGCCGCGCTATGAGCTTGTAGATCTGCTATTTTTGAAAAATCGTGAAAATGTGTGCATAGCCTTGAATATATATATATTTTTAACAGCAAACATTTTTAACTCAAATCTTTGCTTCTGGGGGGGGCCCTGGCACAACATTTTCAGATGGGGGTCCGCGGCCAAATGTATATCAATTTAGGGGTCCCTGGCATGAAAAGGGTTGAAAACCACTGACATACAGCATTCCCTCTGCTGGCTGCATGTACAGAGTCTGGATGAATGCATTCTCACTACCCTATAGCTTCTCCTAGCCCTCCCCTTCCGGGCCGTCCCAATGCGCGAACACGGCCAATCATGTTCAGTGGAACGCCGGAGACACCGTGGAGAAACCAAACCCCCAGTCGCCAGTCTTAAAGGGACTACACCATGAATTTTAACTTTTTCTTCTTTTTTGTGTGTTTTTGGTCTCCCCTACCTCTCTTCTATCCTCAAAAATACCCCAGTTTGAACACTCAGGCTTTCACAGCAAATCTGGGGTTTTCTGTAAATTGGTCTAAAAACAGGCCAAACTGATTTGGTCCCCCTGCCTACGTCACGTCAGTTCCAACCCCCCCAAAAAAAAAATATATATATTTTTTTTTAAATTGTATTTTTCTTATTTTTTTCTTATTTTATTTTTTTACTTTTTCCACACAGAACCAGGAGATAACATGCATACAAACTGGCTCAATGGCGCCCCGTGCCAAACAGGACAATGTGGTATTGCAGGTGAAAGTGCTTTATAAGCCAGAGAGAAGTTAGTTGGAATGAGTATATCTGAGGCTTGATTTAGGCTCAAACCTTTTGAAAAACGTTTGAGGGACATAAACATTATGATATTAAATTTTATTATTATTTTTAAAATTCATGGTGTAGTCCCTTTATCCCCTTTAATACTTTGTGTGGAACGACAAGCTGACAATACCATCATGACCCATGGTGCCACATGGGCGATGGCAGGGGCGGCTTTGGGGTGTGTAGGAAGACATCTGTTAACGAGGACTGAAAGGAGGAGGGGTGGGGTGGGGCTCTGTGTCCAGGAAAGAGGAGCCTTCACTGGGCCGGGACTGTGCCACACACACCACCTCCCCCCCTCCGGGGCATCTGGTGGTGTGATGCCCGCCCGGCTCGCACAGAGCTCTCTGGTCCAGAGAGACAGGGTGGGCACACAGATGCCATAGCGCGTTCAGCCATCAGTGTTGCCAGCAGGGACGTGCACAGATAGACTCTAGGTGGTGCTAGAGCACCTGCCCTTTGCCCTCTAGACCAGAAGTGCCCTTTTGAAAAAGAAAAAAAGAAAAAAAAATATGTTTTTATTTTTTTTAGTTTACAGTATGTAGCCCATGGTGACATCGATCAATTCTGGATTAAAAGCTTCTAATATATTAACAATTCCCCAAAATGTGCATTGCAATTTTCTTCTATAAATCTCACACTACTAGGGCAGCCGGCGGTTCCGCGCGCCGCGCAAGGTGCCCTTTTTTTTTACTTGAGCACCTGCCCCTCAAAATGTCTGTGCACGCCACTGGTTGCCAGACTTTGCAAGAGAAACAAGCTAGGCAGGTCTATGAAAACAAGCCCAAAAGAAGTGACTATAATAGGCACATGAGATCAGTTTGACCACTTGAATGATATGTTCAAAAACATTTTAAATACTCAAATCTTGTATGTGTGTGTGTGTGTGTGTGTGTGTGTGTGTGTGTGTGTGTGTGTGTGTGTGTGTGTGTGTGTGTGTGTGTGTGTGTGTGTGTGTGTGTGTGTGTGTGTGTGTGTGTGTGTCACAAATGATTTTCAGACGGGCGAATGGACAGATGGACAAACACATCGACATGAAAAAGTTGTGAGCGTTGTGAGCTTGTAGATCGGCTATTTTCAAATAGCCTATTGGTAATAAAATAGGGCTAAAGTAGGTTAATGTATGTTTCATAATATCATACTTTATATCTGCGAAGTAACTAGTAACTAAAGTTTTCAAATCATTGTAGTGGAGTAAAAGTACAATATTTGCCCCTGAGATGTAGTGGAGTAGAAGTAAAAGTATTGGAAATTGGAAATACTCAAGTAAAGTACAAATACCTCAAAATTGTACAGTACTTAACCCATTAATACCTGGAACGCATCTGTGTCACTTTAGGTTTCTTTGGCTATTCAAAAATAGCAGATATACAAGCTCATAGCGCGGCACCGAGTGCCGCCCTATGAGCTTGTAGATCTGCTATTTTTGAAAAATCTTGAAAAAAAAAAAATTTATATATTTTTTTAAACTGTTAGGATTTAGAAAAAAAAAAAATGAATCGCCTCAGGTCTTAAAGGGTTAAGTAAATGTTACTTTCCACCACTGCATTTGATCACATAAACTGTACACTCCATGACTGTCTGTGACTCAGTAGCATTGCAGTGTTGTGTGACTATTGTAGCGTCCACTCTGTTGTCACCTTGTTGTTACGTTACCTGTGGTTTGTGCTTCGCTCGCTACACTCTCTTTCTTGCTGTGCATCGTGGGGGGTGATTGTATAGGCCAATCCACAGAGCGCTCCCCTGGCGCAATCATAACTGCTGTGTCAGAATGCACACCGCAGCAGGAGTCTGACGCCGCAGCGCTCTGTGGATTCATCTATAGGCTACGTTTACTTGAAAATAGCCAATCTACAAGCTCAGAACGCGTCGCATCGCGCCGAGTTCTGAGCTTATAGATCTGCTAATGTCAACACAAAAAAAAATGCATTTCCCCCGCTTGAATAGGCTTTATGCACAGCAGCCATATTGGAAAGAAATTGGGCCTCTTCCTTACTTCCTTCACAGGTTTTACCAATGATGCTAATGAAGGCTCCGTTCCATTTCGTGTAGCACTGTGGTTCTCAAACTTTTACATTTCAAGGACCCCCATAACTGTGAGAGTGTACAAATATGAGAGTGTGCATTTGTACACTCTCATAGTTACACACCTTTTTAAAGGGGCCATTTGGAACCCCCTCAAGGAACCATGAGGGTCCCTGGACCACACTTTGAGACCCACTGGTGTAGCAGAGTGTTTCCAGTGAGCCAACATGCACAATATCAGCACCCTGACTCTGTTTGACTCAGAATGGAACAGAGAGCCTTCATTAGTATCATTGGAAACACCTGTGAAGGTCTTGTCTTTACAATATGGCTGGCTATTTCCCCCACGGGATCAGTAAAGGTATCTCTATCCATGCTTGAAGAAGGTCTTGGTGACCGAAACATTGCGTCCTTTTTTAATGGACTTTCTCCTGTGCTACAGTACGCACGTCAGACAGTGTGCGGGTGCTTTTTATTGTTCTTCACTGTTCATTGTGTGCTTCACCTTTTGGCATATACTGTATATACCATATTGATGAGGACGGATCGTAACCCATTCCAACCCTATGGGTAGGCAAATAAAACGGTTCTGACTTGTTTTGAAGGTGTTTTCAATGTGTGGAAATGTTGCCTTGTTCTCTTTCATGACTGTATTCCATCATCAGTCACCCAACTATGGACTAACGTTAAACAGCAATATTGTGGTTATTTTAACTCATTAACTGCCAGAGTTAAAACATCGTAGCTGCCCTTGTCAGCGATTCCGAGCGTTTTCACTAAGCTTTAAAAAATCTTAGAATATTATTCTTCACAACGATCCACCCGCGAGTGCTTTAAAAGACGTAGGGGGGAGAAAAAAATATAGACGATAATATGCGTGTTGCATGAATCATCCTCATGTGACTGAGGAGTCAGTGCAGGTGATACATCAGCCAGGCTGGACAGTAAAGCAGTCACTCAGTCAGAGCTCTATACTAGCAGCAGCAGCAGCAGCGTTGTGACATTGAGGCGACATAGTTAATGCTTCCAGCTTCCAGCCTAAACTCCTCTGGAGACTCATCCTTCCTCTTTCTCTCAGATCTGTTACCTCTCTTGTTGGCCGCTTCAGGACTTCCTTGTATTCACATCTCTAAAACTACCTGTTCATGCTTTTAACACTGCTTGTACTTACGTTCATTTCTGACTTTGATACAGATTCATAGTACTGTATTCTCCACTTCTTTGTTTAAAATGAGTTGAGGCAGAGGCACAGTGGCGCAGTCGGTAGCGCTGTCGCCTCACAGCTAGAAGGTCCTGGGTTCGATTCCCGCCGGGGACGCTGTGGGCGCTGGGGGCGTGTCTTCTCCTCCGCGTCATCAGCGCCCATACCCTAGGTGGGGTTGGCGAAAGGGCCTACTCTGTGTGGCGTTTGCATGTTCTCCCCGTGTCTCCTAGGGTAGTTAATACCCTCACAAAAACATGTAGTAATCCTGGTCACGATACTGCCTCCCCCATGACAGCCGGGGCGCCTGATGGAGGGGAAGGGAACTGGTTGGAATAACGTGTTCCTTCCACACGCTACGTCCAACCAGGGAAACTCCCCCCTGTCAGGTGACAAGAAGGTCAGTTGGCTCTCATGCATTGAAGGAGGCATGAGCTCGGCCCTGGCCTCCCTACTGTGGGGGACTGGTGTAATGCTGGTGTAGGGCTGGTGTAGCGCCCAGGATCACTTAGGAAATTGGCACCGGGTGAAAAAAATGGGTTACAAAAATCGCGGGATACAAAATTTAGTAAAAAAAAAAAATGAGATGGGGGTGTGGGTGGGAGAGGGTGAGCAAGCTAATTGTATCTGTACATGTGTGTATTGTGTATTGTGTACTTGTATTGTATGTAATGTTTTACGTATGTGCATAGGACCCCCTCTAAAATTGTGTGGAAACCTTGTATGTCCCCAAAAAACGTTATTTTCACCAGTGGTGAAATAAGTACTCAGATATTTTTTACGTAAAAGTACAATACCACAGTATAAAAATACTCTGTTGCAAGTAGAAGGCCCGTGTTCAAAATGTTACTTGAGTAAAAGTACAA
>NC_137607.1:7004459-7014417 GCF_963280865.1 Gymnoscopelus braueri
GAGTGAAGAAACAATGTTGCACATTAAGCTCATCATCTGGGGACCCCCCCAAAAATAATTTGGGGACCCCCCTAGGTGTCCCAACCCCCAGTTTGGGAACCACTGGTATAGGACAGTTGTTTTCAACCTTTTTCGCGTCAAGGACCCCCAAATTGACACATATTAGCCCACGGACCCCCATTTGAAAAGATATGCCACAAACCATTTTCATTTCTTGGGGGTCCCAATCTACACTGTATCATCATCATCTAGCCCTTCCATTGTGTTAGGGTCTTTTTTGACCCGTTTTCAAGTTTGAATAGGTAAAAAGTACCCTTTACATTTCTTTATTGGAACGAGGCTTCATGATATCCTCAGAAATAGCCATTTTAACGCAACAACATTTTTTATCATCATTTTAATTAATTCTGATGGTCTCAAAAAAAAAAGTGACACTTGTGGTGTTAGGGTCCGAAATGACCCGGCAAAGAAGTGTGGCTCAATTCCCCCCCAAATTGTCAATATTCAATGTTTACATGTTTGAGAGTGAGAGAGACTTCTCCTCAATTAGCATTTGCTATCAGGAGTAAAATAAAGTTTGAGTTTATGAAAAATAAATGACTTTTTACCTTCTATGGTATACGGGTCACTATTTTTTATAATTTTAACATTTTTTAAAGTTAAAAAACGAAAACAAGTATTTTTTTTATTTATTCTTTTTGGAAGTGTGTTCTAATTATTATTCTTAATTATTCTATTATAGCTAGATAACATCATTATCCATTGCCTTCATTATAGGAAATGTAATGAGTGAATTTTAACATTTTTATAATAGAAAACGAGATATATTGAAAGATGAAACCCTAGCCCTAACCCAACATAATATTTTAAAAAGTGTTTACATGGATATGAATGCATTACAAGTCAGCTATGAGGTGGGAGAAAAAAAAATATGAAAATACTTATTTTTTGAGTATTTTGGGCTGATTTTCCACAAGTGGATGCAGTTTTCTAACACAATGCAAGGGTTAAGTGTTCATTTAACTCTGAGAGTGTACAAATGGAACCAAATGGACCCGTTAGGGTCCATTTGGTTCAATTTGTACACTCTCAGAGTTACAGACACATAAGGGTCAATTTGGTTCCTAACTATTAATTTGGTTGGGGACCCCCTGGAACCCCCTCAAGGACCACTGGTGGTCCCCGGACCACTGGTTGGGACCCACTGGTCTAGGGGACGGAGGCAGTAGTTCTTCAACAGCGAATCAGAGAACAGATGCCTTCAGACAGTACAGCACACACACCATAAAGCAAGGGGCGGCCATTACTCCTCCTCCAGCCCCGGCGTCCTTCTGCCGGAGAATGGGAAAAAGAGAGAGTGAGATGGAGGGAGGATGATGATGAAGGGAAGGCAGGTGGAGAGGCAAGAGAGTGAAGAGAGTGAAGTGTGTGTGTGTGTGTGTGTGTGTGTGTGTGTGTGTGTGTGTGTGTGTGTGTGTGCGTGTGCGTGCGTGTGTGCGCTGCTGGGAACGGAGAGATTTAGTGAAAGAAGGAGAGAATGATTGCCGAAAGTGAAAAGAACGAAGGGGGGGTGTGAAAGAGAGGAGGAGGAGGGAGAGAGAGAGCGAGGAGAAGTGACAGAGGGATGGAAGGAGAGAGAGAGAGAGAGAGAGAGAGAGAGAGAGAGAGAGAGAGAGAGAGAGAGAGAGAGAGAGAGAGAGAAGTGAGGTGAGAAATGGTTGTGATTGCCTGGGTGTGCCTCAGTGAATTCAGCTATGTTATTAGTCTCTCTCTCTGCTACTCTGATCTGCCCACACACAGCGCACCGTCTGTGCGCACGTGTGTGTGTGTGTGTGTGTGTGTGTGTGTGTGTGTGTGTGTGTGTGTGTGTAAGTGCGTGTTCATGTGTGTGTGTGTGCGTGCGTGCGTGCGTGCGCACGTCAATGTATTTGCCCCTATATGTGCTAATGCACCTTTGCATCATACGTGTGTGTGTGTGTGCGTCTATGTGTGCCAGAGAGGTTTTATGACTCCCAGGAATGAGTCTACTGCTCTCTCTCTCTCTCTCTCTCTCTCTCTCTCTCTCTCTCTCTCTCTCCCTCCCTCCCCTGTGCATCCATCCAACCCGGGGAGAGAGATGAGCCGAGCCTCTTATATACCTCTCTCTCTCATGATGCTGCAGTGTAAACCGGCCCTGAAAATGAGACCTATATAAGCATGATCTCCCCCCGGTTGTGCTGGCCGCTTACCTTGAACCAGAGCCTCTCCTGAGAGAGAACACGTCTGATCTCAGCCTGGATAAACACTAAGAAAATGAATGGAAATGTGTGTGTGTGTGTGTGTGCTCTGGCGCTAAAGGGAGGGGGGGGCGAGGGTGGGGGGGTTGATTTGAAGGCCGCGTTGTCTACGAGGTGGCCTTCACTCCGCGCGGCGGAACCTCTCTCTTCACCAGAGTGGATTGACCCCTTTGCTATTTATTACCTCGACACCGCCGACATCTATCACATCTGCGGTCCTCAGGGACGAGCCTAGGCAATAATAATTTCATGGCCGGGGCCTGCAGTGCGTTGCGTTGGCTGCGTGCGCAGCTGTAGCCATATGTGACTGACTGACTGACTGACTCTCCGCCATGGGTTTGGTTGGAGGAGGAGATGTACTGGCTGTATGGTTTATTAACCCATTCAATCCAGGAACACATCTCTGTCATTTTTAAAGATTTCTTTGGCTATTCAAAAAAAAATCAGATCTACAAGCTCATAGGATCTCACATACGCCCCCCTAGTTTCTCACCGGCACAATAACTATATCTTAAACTTTTCCATGGAAAGAATGAACATGTCCTGTATATGTATACAGAAAATGTTGTGCAAATCAAATAAATCAAAGCTCTATATAGATCTCTCTACAAAGCTCTAGAGCTACAAGCTATGAGCTTGTAGATCTGCAATTTTTGAAAAATTGTGAAAAGTTGTGCAAATCTTTGAGTATTATATTTGTAACTCAAATCTCAACTCAACTCAAATATTTTGCAAACGTTCGCTTTAAAAAATATATATATATTATATAAGATTTTTCAAAAAAATAGCAGATATACAAGGTGCCGCGCTATGAGCTTGTATATCTGCTATTTTTGAATAGCCCAAAATGACAGACATGCGTTCCCCCGGATTCAATGGGTTATATATGTGGTTCTCTGGTGCTGTGGCTTTATACGGTGATGTTATTGAGTGGCAGCGAGGGCTTGGCTCTAGCTGTATGGTTCATTATATTACTGTATAGTCCGTCCCTCATGCCAAGGTCTGCTGCGTAGTGCAGTGCATTATACTGGCTGGGTGGGTGGAGACGGGGCTGTGCTCTATGCTCCATTAACGCAAGAAGACCGGGAACGCATCTGTGTGTCATCTTTTAGATGTCTTTGGGCTATTCAAAAAAATAGCAGATATACAAGCTCGCAGCGCGGCACCGAGTGCCGCGCTACGAGCTTGTAGATCTGCTATTTTTTTTTTAAATCGTGCTTCTGGGGGGGATTCTACAAATGTCTTCTAAATCCTAACAGTTTTTTGAAAATATTTATGCTGCTAGAATGTCAGTGGTCCTCAAACCTTTTTTTATGTCAAGGACCCCCAAAATGATATGTATTTGGCTGCGGACCCCCATCTCAAACTATGTTGTGCCAGGGACCCCCCAGAAGCAAAGATTTTAAAATGTTTGCAAAACCCCCCCCCAAAAACGGTATATATATATATATATTCAAAGATTTGCATGCACACATTTTCACGATTTTTCTAATATAGCAGATCTACAAGCTCATAGCGCGGCACTCGGTGCCACGCTACAAGCTTGTAGATCTGCTATTTTTGAATAGCCAAAGAAATCAAAAAATGACATACAGATACGTTCCCGGTCTTAATGGGTTAAATTAGTGGCTGGGGTGGTGCCGGCGTTGCCTTGCTGCATAGGACTGGCTGTCTGAATATTATGGTTCACCGTGTTGCTTTCCTGGGTGGAAATGGGCTCTGTGGTTAATTAAATGACTAGGCTTGGTGATATAATCATGTCTGATCCCACCTACGTTCATTATTGTAACTCACTAACTATTCACTTCAGCTCCTTTACTGTCCTATTGTACGTGCTGCGAAATTAAAGTGGTGTGTTTTTCGTTAACCAATCACAGTGTCAGCCCGACGGGCCCGTGCCCTCCGGGCTATGGGATCTTCTGAACTCTAACACACTGCACTGATCAGAGCCCATGCCTGAGGCAGGCAGAGAGAGAGAGAGGGAGGGAGGGGGGATCGATGCTAGCGACACTTTTATGCCTTGTGTTGCTTATTTCTCACCTCCAATGTTTTCAGATACATGTGTTAATGTACTGTTTGAGTTTAAAACGAGTAATAATGCACCGTTCTGGCCGTCGTCTTGAGTTGGATAAAGAACGTAGCAGCCCCATTGTGTCTCACTAATTAAAATCAGGTGTGATGGGGGGGAACGTCATCTATGGGAATCAAATGAATGAAATCAGGATTTTTGATAGGTCTATCTACAGTATGTCATCACACGGTACGTTTGCGTTTACAGGAAGTAATTAAAAATCCAGATCCCCAAAAACGATTGGCACCTATTGACAGAAAATAATAATACTAAACAAATAGCAAAGCCTGTTACCTTCATAGTTTTTGCACTTTTACCTTAGCCCTAGGTATACTCTTAGTTGCTTGTTTTAGAAGAGAATGCACTTAACACATGGGGTGCCAAAACCGTTTATAAACGGTTTTGCAAAAGGTGCAAAAAGTTACGCGGAGTGCCAAAACCGTATTGAAACGGTTTTGGTGTCTTTTCGTTTTTTAGTTTTTTTCCACACAGGAGGGGCTGGAGCAGCTCTGGGAGTACCCATTGTGATCCTGAGAAGGATAGGCCAAATGGATCACCGGAAACAAAAACATGGCTCCCCATCCGCTTCCTGTCTATTTCCTTCTTTAAAACGCCTGTATCTCCAAATCTGTTTCCGGTGGGGAAAACCGGTCATGCGCGATGCGCGATCCCCCCCGTTGTAACTCGCGAGTGAAATGTTATCGTTCCAGGATGTAGCCAGGGTCATCGCGCTACATGAATGGATGCTTTTTTTTTACGTGGATTTGCTCGTCGTGGAGTCTAGAGCTTTAAACAGCAAAGCGCAGTCAATGGGGAGAATGCTGGCACCCACGGTAAGTTGTTATTAAAAAATCCCGGCACCCAATGTGTTAAGACTTCTGGTGATTAGTAGTTTCCTTGCCTACCTATGTTAAATGCACTTATTGTAAGTCGCTTTTGATAAAAGCTTCTGCTAAATGTATGCTAGTGGAGTGTAAAAGATGGAGTCCGCTTTAAACAATATGAACGCGTGTTTATTCACAAATGGGATGGTGTTACAAAAAAGATGGTTCTTTCTCTGTCTCTGCGTCTGCGTGTACACATTACAACAAGCTGTCTTCCTGTAATACCTCCTCTGGTGCACAGGCACATTTCCTACCGTGTATTATTCATTATGACAAAACCCTTCTTTGACCCGAGTCTAAGCCCCTTTTTCCCCTCTACACCAACTCTCTCCGCTGGAAGTTCACCCCCAGAATATGGACGCTATAGGGTTCAAGTGGTTAACATTTATTTGATCCCTTTCTTCATCATACTGTACCTTTATCCCAACATCTCTCATTACTTTACACAGGTGGAGACCTGTGTGTGTGTGTGTGTGTGTGTGTGTGTGTGTGTGTGTGTGTGTGTGTGTGTGTGTGTGTGTGTGTGTGTGTGTGTGTGTGTGTGTGTGTGTGTGTGTGTGTGTGTGTGTGTAAGCTGTCAGTGGGAGAGCCAGCCTGTGGAGTGTGTTGTGATTGGACCAGGGGGTTCTCAGGGGTGTAGTTGTAAATGAAGACGACAGGAAAGGGGGGAGGAGGGGGGGGGGGTTCCAGGTGTTGTGGTGTGTTTAATTACTCACCTGTGAGTCTAACGAGATGAACCGGCAGACCACACAAACACACACACACACACACACACACACACACACACACACACAGATGCACACGCTCACGTGCACACAAGCACACATACTGGTGGGACTAATTACCCAAACTCCACCACAGTGAGCACAGTGACGCAGCAGGGCTGACAAAAAGCTCATTTGCACGCTTGCATGCATGCACGTGCGCGCGCACACGCACACGCACATGCACACACACACACACACACACACACACACACACACACACACACACACACACACACACACACACACACACACACACACACACCTCCCACAATGCACTGGTGTCTAATTCATTACAACGCCGCGCTGTTCTTCCTCCGGCTGTCAGCTGACAGGAAAGACAGACGGAGGGGAGAGGGAGACGGAGAGGTAGAACAGAGGAGCGGAGTGAGAGACAGGTGAGAGGGAGACAGATACAGAGAGGGAGACAGATACAGAGAGGGAGACAGATACAGAGAGGGAGACAGATACAGAGAGGGAGACAGATACAGAGAGGGAGAGACAGGTACAGAGAGGGAGAGACAGGTACAGTACAGAGAGGGAGAGACAGGTTAGAGGGAGACAGATACAGAGAGGGAGACAGATACAGAGAGGGAGAGACAGACGGATAGACCAGTGCAGAGCAGAGAGACAGGCGTTGGTAGGCAGGTAGGAACCGTACTCAGTAAAATGAGAATGTACTCAGTACTACTCGGTAAAGAGTTCATTTATCCATTTGTAATTCTGAGAGTATACAAATGCACTGTATTTGTACGCTCTCAGAGTTAAAGGTATAGTATATATATATATATTTTGTTATACTGTTTACATAACAAAACCAAAAACAATGCCACAATTTTTTTTTAATCCATCATTTCTCTCTCTACCAGCCGTCATCAGACACTGCACTATGGTGTGGTGGTGTTTACCTGCAGAAACACACAGCCCTCTCTCTGTATTTTGGTGTTTTCACTGTTTGTTTTTTGGTAGACCAAAAACGTCCCCGTCTACCAAAACAAACTGTGAAAACACCAGTAATAGAGTATACAGAAGTCCTGACGTCACTCGTTCATCCCCAGCTGGGTCGTAAAGTCATTTCTCTATGGAGAATAACATTGGGTCATCTTAGAATCGTCTCATATAAGAATTGTGGTCCAAAAATAATCAAACTGTCTCTGCGATGTTGTCAGGGAGGTGGCTCTGTATCGTTTATGATAATCAGTCACTGATGTTTGATACAGTCTGTTTCTGGCGACAATTTTACTAATTTGGTAAAAAATAAAATGTTCTCATCGTCAGTTGATGCTTCGTATCCATATGAGTCAAACCGCCTGGATCATTTGTTTATTTTTGGAACACAGTTCTTATTTTACGCGATATTAAACACGTCTATAGGAATTCAGAACATTACGTCAGACTTCGGTGCTCTATATAGCGAGAGGGCTGTGTGTTTCTGCAAGTAAGCACCACTCCAGTGGCTGATAACTTTGTAAAATATATATATATGTATTGTTTTGTAAAGTAAACACAGGGCGTAGGAGCCAACATAATTTTCTTGTGTTGTTTTTATTTTTGTTTGGTTTTCCCACGCTTTGTTTTCTTTGCCTCATTTCTGTTAATTGATTGATTAGGTGCTGTGGTGGTGTCTCCTCGTTATCTTTTGATTTATGTCAGGTGGGTCAGGCAGCCAATCAGTGAGTGAGTGAAGAGGGGTGAGCTAGCCTAGGCTCCATATTTTCTGTTGACCGTTTACGTTTTGTTTGCCTTCAGTTTCATTTATTTCAGTACACTACACGTCTTAGACCTTCATAGTTTTTTAGTTGATAAATATCCTTAACGGCAAGAAGTGGTCGGGTCTTGTTTGGAGTTGCAAACGTGTCACAGATACATACCGAAGCTCAGCTTGTCAGTGTTAAATTTCGATTTAGTTTTAGTCTAGTCTTTTGAATAAAGTTCCATATAGTTTTAGTCCTATTTTAGTCAACTAATAGATAGTTGAATTTAGTCGACAAAAATATATTTTGGCAGGCCGTGATGGCGTCGCAATGCCTTATTTATACTTAGCTGTTTGACGAAAATAGCAGCTCACGCCGCGTTGTGAGCTTCCAGATCGGCTATTTTCGGAGCGAGACGCCTGTGAGCAACCAAACATAAAATTACTCCGCTAGTCCCTCCCTAACATTTCAGTCTAGTTTTTATTGTCAATATATTTAGTCACAGCTTTAGTCACCATAGATTAGTTTTTATTTCGATTTTGTTTCGTTTTCATCAGTGAAAAAAGTTAGTCGACGAACACATCGACAGAAATGAACACTGGTTTGTATTCATAGGGAAGAAGTAGTCGCTACTCGCTACACAGGGCAAAGTTACATAGCGGTACTATGCCTTTAAATTAAAGAGTGGTGCGGGTATAGGCAGGTGAGCTGGGCGGGGGGAGCCAGAGGTGTGCGTCTCCCCCCCAGAGAGCCAGGGGGAGCCGCAGGCAGCGCTACAGGTAACAAACACATCACTCACACACACAACACACAGCACACCTGTTCGCTGGACAGATGGTAAAACCCTGGGAGGGAAGGGAGGCAGCCAGAGCAATGAAGAAAGATGAAGCCCTCAGACCGGGGGAGGGGGAAGGGGAGGGAGACCAAAGACAGAGAGAAAGAAAGAAAGAAAGAAAGGGGTTGACGGGAAGACGAAGAGATAAGACATTATATTTGCCGTGGTTGGATTGTCAAAGGATTTGGAGAGAGGGCTATGGGAGCCCAAGAGCAGGGTTGGGTAATTGGGTTTTGCCCGATACCGGTGCTAAACCGGTGTTATTAAAATGGTACCGGTGCCTAAATGGCGCCAGAACCGATACTTTTCAATACAAAAAAATGGTGACTGACATCACAGGTTTTTCTCTTTTTCTTTTTGTCAAGGCAAATTTGAACGATGTCGTACGTTACTACAGGGGGAACGCTTGGCTTCATTCTGAGAGCCTGCTGACAGTGCTGCCTTACTTTGCACTGACTCTAGATCAGGCTAAATTAGTGTTTGTCAACCTGTGGTCCGGGGACCAGGGGGTCCCCAGAAAAATGTTTTAACATAGCGTGTTACTACTTAGCTTTGGCTATTCAAAAATAGCAGATATACAAGCTCATAGCGCGGCACCGAGTGCCACGCTATGAGCTTGTAGATCTGCTATTTTTGAAATTTTTGAAAATGAGTGCATATCTTTTGAACATATATATTTTTCAAAGCGAACATTTGTAACTCAAATCTTTGCTTCTGGGGGTCCCTGGCACAACATTTTCCGATGGGGGTCCGTGGCCAAATGTATATCAATTTAGGGGTCCTTGGCATGAAAAAGGTTGAAAACCACTTGCGTAAATCCTCACACAGCACTACAATACGGTACCCATTCGGTAGTATGCTACTATACCTGTAGTAGTATGGGACATGTGTGGTGCTTGCTTCTAGTATGGTACCGGTTCTCTATATTCAACCCCACCCAGGAGGAGGGGAGAGAGAGAGAGAGAGAGAGAGAGAGAGAGGGAGAGGGAGAGGGAGAGAGAGAAGAGGGCAGTGTCTGTTCTTCACCCGTCTGCTCAGCGTGGGTCCACAGAGAGGCGACAGAGCGATCTGCCAGCCTGTCTCATCCATCCATCCATCCATCCATCCCTCTTTTGATCTTTTTTTCCTGCACACCCAGTCCCATCTCTCTTTTCAATTATCTCTCACCGTCACTCAATCTCTCCATTTCCCTCTCTCTCTCTCTTTCTTTCTTTCTCCCTCTCTTTCTTTCTCCCTCATGATGATGAGGAAATCATCACGTCTCCATCAAAAGATTCAGATTGTGATTTTTCCTTCCCCCCTGCTGTGTGTGTGTGTGTGTGTGTGTGCGTGTGTGTGCGTTGCGTGTCTGGCTCTGATATGGGCACGCGTCCACGTGTTTGCCCGCAAATACACACAAACACGTGCGCATTTGGACGGCACCCCCAGCCATCT
>NC_137607.1:7014617-7019617 GCF_963280865.1 Gymnoscopelus braueri
GCTTTTTTTCCCTGTAAAATCGCTTGTAAATATTAGTAGCTGCGTAGTTGCGGGTTGCAACTGGTAAACCAGTGGTTATCAAACATTTTCATGTGAAGGACCCCCAGATGAATGTGTATTTGGCTGCGGACCCCCATCTGAAAATATTTTGTGCCAGGGACCCTCACACAAGATTTGTGTATTTAAAATGTTTTCAATTGCTTAGACCTGACCGCTTGTTTCTCTTGCAAAATCTGGCAACACTGGTCATGCATGCATGTCTATTTATTTTCCTGGGTGACTGATGTTCTGCTTCTGGGATGTTTTTTTTGGGGCAGAGAGCTGTGTGAACGCTGACATTCCATTGTTATATTGTAGACAAGTATTTGTATGTGTGCGTGGCTGTGTGCGACTGAGTGTTCGGCTGCTTGTGTCCGCCCAGTTGAGTGTGTGTGTGTGTGTGTGTGTGTGTGTGTGTGTGTGTGCGTGTGGTGCGTGTGCGTGTGCGTGTGTGTGTGTGTGCGTGTGTGTGTGCGTGTGCGTGTGCGTGTGCGTGTGTGTGTGTGTGTGTGTGTGAGAGAATTTGGACTGCCAGGTCGGTGGGAGTGCCCAGAATTCTCCATCAATGCCAATTAACACATGTGAGCAGAGCACAGGAGGCAGATGGGGCGTGCACAGTACACACACACACACACACACACACACACACACACACACACAGGGCCCAAGGGGGGGCAGCAGGGTGGAGGAGAGGGGAGGTCCACTGGGCCTAGCGGGTCGGTGGGTTGGTTAGAGGTGATGTAGTACGATGCTCTCTCAGCCCAGGCTGATGCTTTGTGGGTAATGTTTCATTAACTCATTCAAGACCTGAAGCCGATTCTACAAATGTCTTCTAAAATCCCAACAGTATTCTAAAAAAAAACGCATGTTTCTATATCAGTGGTTCTCAAACTTTTTCATGTCAGGGACCCCCACAATTATATGCTTTTGGCCACCGACCCCCCATCTGAAAATATGTTGTTCCAGGGACCCCCCAGTAAAGTAAAGATTTGAGTTAAAACTGTTCGCTTTTAGAATATATATTCAAAGATGTCCACACAATTTCACGATTTTTATAAAATAGCAGATCTACAAGGTCGTAGCGCGGCACTCGGTGCCGCGCTACGACCTTGTATATCTGCTATTTTTTGAATAGCCAAAAGTGTATTTTAGCTCAAATAAAAAAATGACACAGATGCGTTCCAGGTCTTAATGGGTTAACTCAACTGACGAATCCCTGCTGAACCCCTGCTCCTCCTGGCATCGTGCCCTTGAGCAAGACACTGAACCTCTAACTGCTCCCGACCAGCGGTGCCTTTGCATGTCTGTCTGTCTGTCTGCCTCTGTCATTGGTTGAGCTAAATGTGTGAGATAACCAAGGATTTTCAATTATTTTTAGATCCGCCGTCCCAATTTTCCGCCGCTATGCAGTATGTAGGTGTGAAAAGTGGTGTAAAGTAACTAAGTACATTTACTAAAGTACGATTTCGAGGTATTTTTTTACTTTACTGGAGTATTTCCAATTTTCAGTACTTAATACTTCTACTCCACTACATCTCAGAGGCTAATATTACACTTTTACTCCACTACAATTATTTGAAAACTTTAGTTACTAGTTACTTTGCAGATATAAATTATTACATCATAAAACATACATTAACCACTTTAGCCCTATTTTTGAAAATAGCCAATCTACAAGCTCACAACGCGTCGCATCGCGTCGCGACGCGTTGTGAGCTTGTAGATCTGCTATTTTCAAACATTATAGTACTTTTATTTTTGGTACATTTTGAGACCAATACTTTTGTACTTTTACTTAGGTACATTTTGAATTCCGGACTTTTACTTGTAACGGAAGGTACTTTGTAGATTTAGATTATTATATACAAAACATACATAATCCACTTCAGCCCACATAGTAGTGAAGCGTTTTGGATGAAGGTGCTGTATAAATGCAGACCATTTCTATTTACATGAAGACCATTTCACTGAACATAAAAGTGCATTTCTACATAACCATTTCTCTACAAAACGCAGAGCATCAGGTGAAGGAGGAGATTTATCCAGCCAGGCTCCGACAGTGTCCTTGATAATAGCTTAGATTAGAGAAACAGGATGCAGGATGGCGCCCCAAAAGCCTCTCTCTCCACAATTGTTTCCATGGGGCAACCATGGAACTCGAGGCCCCCGCGAGCAACAAAAAGGGCTCATTGGCATGCCAACTGTAGACTCCTGCTACCTTCGCCTGCCAAGACAGGAACATGACCTAACAAAACCTCTTCTCTTTCTCCTCTCTGTCTCTCTCTCTCTCTCTACGACGCAGCTCTCCGTGGGTGTGCGTGGGATGTTGTGTCAGGGCTAGAGCCCGTCCCCCCTCTCTCTCCCATGAGCCTGTGTGCCCACACACACACCTGGCGCCTCCACACGCACGCCCGGCGCCCACCACAGCACGCACGCACTCGGCGAGGCGACGACGACGACGAACGCTGCAGCGCGCCGTGAAGCCTCCCCCCTCCCCCCCCCGCCCCCCCCCCCCCGGCCCCCCCCGGACCCCCCCTCGGAGCCCAACGGAGGAGCCCGGCCCCCCCCCCCCAAGCGTAGCGGACGGAGGCTTAGCCCAGTTGGAGCCTGAGGATGTCAACAGAGACTGAGCTCCAGCCAGCGTCCAGGCCCAGCAGCGTCAGACGGGACTCCAGGAGGAAAGGTATGGGACACCATATATATATATATATATATATATATATATACATTACACACACACACACACACAGATACAGCTTTGTGTTTATGTACTCGTGGCTTGCGTGGTTTGTGCGGTCAAGAAGGTTTTGGGTGTGTTTCTACTAGGCCAGTGGTTCTAAAACCCAAATCTGAAAAATATTTTGTGTCAGGGACTTTTTCAAAATGAAACGAAGTGACGCGCTGTGAGCAAGTGAGCTTTTGTATATCTGATATTTTTTTAATAGCCAAAGTATATGAGAACCAATGTACTAGGCAATACAAATAAACAAGGTTTGCTGTATCCGAAGTCACTCCCTACTTATTAGATTATTATTATGGACTCATTGAATCCCACAATGCATTGTGAAAAGGAGGGTACAACCGAGGGTCATTATCGCAAAAAAAAACCTACGTACCATCATGCATTGTGCTAAAGAAAAAATGCAGACATTTCAGTTCACTATGTACCGTAATCCTCTACATAAAACCCACGTTGTGGTGAGCGAGGAAGAGGGAGAGAGAGAAAGAGGCGGGAGGGAAGGGGAGATGGAGAGAGAGAGAGAGAGAGAGAGAGAGAGCCTATTTCACCCCATCCATGCTGGGTGCTGGAACCTGAACACGCTTGATTGACATGTTGCAACCACAGGGCAAGCTGATAATGTGGCGTTAAGCGACTTGTCCGTTCAATAAATCCAGGAAGCTCTGTGCGAGGGAGTGTGTGTGTGTGTGTGTGTGTGTGTGTGTGTGTGTGTGTGTGTGTGTGTGTGTGTGTGTGTGTGTGCGTGTGTGCGTGTGCGTGTGCGTGTGAGTTTATCCTGCATTATTCTACACTTCCCACCTACAGGTATTTGACCTTTTTTGTTTGTTTTTATTTGGAATGGTGGGGAACTAGGAGGTCATAGACTCATAGCACACTGCATGTGCACAGGTCAAGGCATGGAGCTCTGTGATGCGTCTGGCGTTTAGCACTAGTGGTGTAAAGTAACTAAGTGCATTTACTCAAGTATTGTACTTGAATAAAATGTTGAGGTATTTGTACTTTACTGGAGTATTTCCAATTTTCAGCACTTTTACTTCTACTCCACTACATCTCAGAGGCAAATATTGTACTTTTACTCCACTACAATTATTTGAAAACTTTAGTTACTAGTTACTTTGTAAATTTGGATTATCATTGCAAAACATACATTACCAACTTACCGACCCTATGTACATTTTGGCCATTTGAAAATAGCCGATCTACAAAGCTCACAATGTCACGATGCGACGCATAGTAAGCTTGTAGATCTGCTATAACGATTCTCATCATTTGAAAACTTGTGTGAAAATGGACATTCTGCACCACAGGTACTTTTACTTTTGTTAAGTACATTTTGATACCAATACTTTTGTACTTTTACTCAAGTACATTTTTAATTCAGGACTTCTACTTTTACTCAAGTAAAGAATGTGAGTACTTTTTCCACCACTGCCCTTTTTCCCGACTCCACATTCAACGTGTTCAGGTCCTTTCCACCCATTATCCTGTTTATTGGCGACAGCGTGGGCAAGGGCGGCTGTTGTTGTCATTGTTGTTGTTGTCATTGTTGTTGTTGTCATTGTTGTTGTTGTCATTGTTGTCATTGTTGTTGTCGTAGCAGCGTTGTTGTACACAGTAGCAGATGCGGGGTTGTTACGGCATCTAAGCTAGCAAAACAGGTGCAATGGGGGGGATGTCACATCCACTAGCTAGCAAACAGACCCAGCTGTGCAGGGTGGGGTGGGGGGGGCGGGTGGGTGGGTGGGGGTGTAACTAGCAGGTGGATTAGAGCAGGTCTTCCGTAGGGGGCAAGGAGGAGCAGAGGTGATGCCAGGGGCCAGGCTGGCACTCCATCTAAACCCAGATGTCTGTCAGTGCCACCTGGCCCCCGGGCATGTGAGTGATGCCCCCCGGTATTCACTGAATCAGCTCTCTGATTGATAGGGTCGAGACTCTGGGCACGGTTTGCCCAGTGACATGTTATTGATGTGCAAGCAAAGCAAACACAGACACACGCACATGCACACACACGCGCGCATGCACGCACGCACGCCAGTGGTGGAAAGTAACTAAGTACATTTACTTAAGTACTGTACTTAAGTACAATTTTGAGGTATTTGTACTTTACTTGAGTATTTCCAATTTCCAATACATTTACTTCTACTCCACTACATCTCGGAGGCAAATGTTGTACTTTTACTCCACTACAATTATTCGAGAACTTCAGTTACTAGTTACTTTT
>NC_137607.1:7024617-7032117 GCF_963280865.1 Gymnoscopelus braueri
TAAGCGGAAAAGCAGCCTCCGGCATGATACCCCACTTAAGAGTGGATATTTGTGTTAATGGGAATGACTAATGGCTGGTTTCTAAGACAAAAACCTTTTTTTTCCTAATCCCCGCTATTAACACATTCCATGCCAGAGTTTAATCTCATAATGTACTCACCAGTGCCAGCGTTTTATTGTTGTTTTTTTGTTTTTATCATGTCGCCACAGACCTCGCTAAATAAGTTAAAAGTGCGCGTTCATTTGGTTCTAAACACACAGCGGATCCGTGAGAAACGTCCAGCGAAAACAGTTTCCAAATGCGAGCCGCCATCTTGAAGCTACAGCCGATACACGCTAAACAGTGATCAGCGAGGAGAAAAACAACAAACCGAGAAAATCGAGTTTTAAACAGGATCCCAGACAGGAAGCGGATACGATCGAAAAAACCGGAACCCGAATAATTCCGTTTCCGACCGAAAACCGGAAACGGAAATGGATCAAAAAAATTCGGAAAGTGCACCTTGGGCGATTAACATGGGAATCGGCGGTTCGCGTAGATCTACGCGACTGGCACGCTGCGGCTTTAAATAGGTTCGCGTAGATCTACGCGATTGGCATTCAATGTGTTAATAAAACATGGGGGGGGGGGGGGGGGCATGCAGCAACTACTGGAGCACGCACAGCCTTTACCGGACGTGCGTACACATGTTAAGGAGCCTAGCCGTCCCGAGTTTATGACTGATTTAGTAAGGTAAGGGCTCCCCTTTCAAATCACATGAAAAATAATTGGCTAATTAGAATAGCGGGGGGGGCGCTAACATCACGTTTGGTTGGCATTCTGAGCCATGGAAACAGAACGAGTGTTAGAATAATAAATTGATTTATGTTGACTGTTGGCCAGTGTTGATTTTGACAGAAAATATTGATTTAGTTTTAGTGATAAGGTCCTTACACACCGGGGCGATTTTTTCATGCGAATAATACGTTTTTTTTAAAAACCTTACAAAGTCAATGCAGGCTTCCACACCAGTTTCGCGGAGCGAAAAAAGCGTCTTTTAATTATTCGGAACGAGTCCGAATTTTGCGTATATTCTTATATTCGCCGGTGTGTAACCGCCTATAGTCTTTTGAATAAAATTAAATTTTGTTTTAGTCATATTTTAGTTCATCTGAAATTTTCTAGTTTTTGTCTAGTTTTAGTCGACTAAATCTACAGTTGATTTAGTCGACTAAAATGTATGTTGGCGGTGCCTTGATGGTGTCGTAATGGCTGATTTTACACTTGGTTGCATGCTGAAAATAGCAGATCTACAAGCTCACAACGCGTCGCAACGCAGCGCGTTGTGAGCGATCGGCTATTTTCAGAGCACAACACCCGAGCGCAACAAGCATCAAATGACTTGTCTTTTAGTTCTACTGGATCTCTTCTCCACTAGTCACTCCCTATAACATTTTAGTCTAGTTTTTATTTGTTGACGAAATTGTCAATATATTTAGTCTTAGTTTTAGTCATCGTAGCTTGGTTTTTATTTAGTTTCTATTTAGTTTTTTTTTGTGAAAAAAAGGTAGTTGACGAACACTTTTCGTCATAGTTTTAGTCAACGAAATCAACACTGCTGTTGACAATTGACATCTGGCAATGTCTACATGTAATAGCTGAACAGTAGGATAAATGCTCTTACACTATATATATGATCATTCTGAAGCATTGGCGGTAGGTTGGTTGATCTACATGCTCCCCTAGAGGAGGAACCGTGCTGATCTCGGAGACCCCATGGCCTTTTTCCTCTAGCGCCACCCATTAGGCCACAATGGACAGTTCAATATCATAATCTAAAGGGCGGAGTGCCATGAAACTTGCTGAGTGAAGTCATGCTCCCCCAGAGGATGTACATCATGTACCCTAACCATTTGGGGGACCCCGCAGCCTTTCCTCTCACGCCACCATCAGGCCAAAGTGTCAACTTTGGGTGGGACAATGTGGGGTCTCTGCTCTATACCTGTATGTAAAGTGACATAGCTCATACTGTAGACCGTGCCTATATGATCATTGTAGATGGACTGTACATATATTTATTCATGCAATCATCAGCAATAAATGTACAGCATATTCATTCATATATTGACAGTGCATTTATATGTATTCATAGACTGTTTACTAGAGCCCTGCATGAGACTGTTTTCTTAATCCGGCCCCCACTGGATTTCTGATCCTTACTGTCCACTCCTGCAATATTTGTGTTGTGGTCCACTGGTCCCAGCCCACCTGCATACACAAACATCACAATGTTTTTTTTACTGCCCACACGCCAGCAGCCAAGTTTAAACCGCCCACTTCCACCAGATGTGTGTTGGATACAGACTAGAGTCTCAAGGGCCAGAATGTTGACTCACACAATGTTCAAATGCTTCCGTCATACAGTCTGTGCAAAAGGAAAGGCTGTAAAAGATCCGGAAGTAAAGTGGAGGTCACGCCTCCTCCCCGCTTCCGTATTGAGTTTGCAGTCACGTAAATGTGTCGTATGTAAATAAAATAAGTCTAAAAATATATAGCTTTTTGCTTATCAGAAATGGGAATTCAAAAATGTGTTTAAAGACATTTTTAGATATATTTTCACGAACGGAATTGATGAACTGCTTTCGGTATAGGTGTAGTAGACTCCATACAGCATGTTGGAGATTGTGGAATAGTAGTCTGGCTACGCGAGACTAGATACAGAGATGACCATTTATTTCAGCACCACGGACAGAGACACAGTGAGTTACTGGGTTACCGATGGAGGAGGAAGCCATGCAAGGCACCAACCTGCTCATCGGGAGCAATTAGGGGTTCAGCGTCATGCTCAAGGATACTTCGACATTAACTCTTCTGGGGGAGCCAGGGATCGAACTGTAAACCTCACGGCTTCCATCCGGCCGCTCTACCGGCCACTCTACCCCTGAGCCACTGCCGCCCCTTAGACCAACGTACAGTCCTTCCCGCAGATGACCCGGGTTTGGGTCTGACAAGAAGCTCTTCGCATAGAAAACCACAGGCCATATCTATAGCATAGAAAACCACAGGCCATATCTTTAGCATAGAAAACCACAGGCCATATCTATAGCATAGAAAACCACAGGCCATATCTATAGCATAGAAAATAGGCTAAAACATGTCGCGCTGCGTCACGTTATAAAGCTTGCAGATTGGCTGGTGCCAGGAAATGCTTAAATAACACATTTCCTGATATATCTCAGTCTTTCTTAATGTGGCATCTGCGATGAATACAGGTTATTATCACCTCCACTGCTCTGTGTGTGTGTGTGTGTGTGTGTGTGTGTGTGTGTGTGTGTGTGTGTGTGCTGTGTGCGTGTGCGTGTGCGTGTGCTGTGTGTGTGGTGTGTGTGTGTGTGTGTGTGTGTGTGTGTGTGTGTGTCTCTGATTGTCTCTGGTGTGCGATTAGCAAACACATTATCTTCTCGGTGTGGATATTACGCACACATGCACAGTCTATCTACCACAATCACTGTAGTCATTTCCTCTCATATCTGCCCCTAGGGGGACTGCAGAGCACAAACAACAGCACCGCGCCGCGCGCGCTCGTGTGTGTGTGTGTGTGTGTGTGTGTGTGTGTGTGTGTGTGTGTGTGCACACGCCCCCGCGTGCATACAGTCTTCTGTATAGTATCAATACCGCACTGTAGAAATTTAAGTTAAAGTCCGGTATTCCAAATGTACAAAAGTATTGGCATCAAAATATACTTTATGCACCGAAAAGCAAAAGTAGACTCATTATGCAGAATGTGCCATTTCACAAGTTTTCAAAATGTTAACAAATGTTTTGAAAATAGACGACCTACAAGCGTGTAGCCATTTTCAAATAGCCAAAGTATCCGGCGGAAGTGGCTAATGTATGTTTTGTAATAATAATCAAAATCTGCAAAGTAACGTGTAACTAAAGTTTTCAAATAATTGTCGTGGAGTAAAAGTACAATATATGTCTCTGAGATGTTGTGGAGTAGAAGTAAAAGTATAGAAAAATGGACATACTGTAGTAAAGTAAAAGTATCTCGAAAGTACAGTACTTGAGTACATGTACTTAGTTACTTTCCATCACTGTGTGTGCGTGCCCACGCGTGTGTCCGTGTTCCGCAGATGGTAATCGGATCGGATCCGCTGAATCGATTGAACTCGCCTATAGTGATGATGTGTCGAGTTCTGTCAATCAAATCACTGGAGTGGAACTAACTGCTGTATAATCTCTATAAACAGACGACTGCACATGAATGCTAAACCATCGTTCAGACGGTATAGCCGGTGGCTTCCGAGACTGACTGAATTATTATATCAGTCATTTAATAATCTGGCTGGCGAGGACTCATGAGGGAAGAGATCTACCGTGGCCTAAGTCTCCGACTGGTGACGTCTCTTTTCCACAGCTCCTTATGCGTCTAATCATCCAACCGTTCAGTCAAGTCTTGCTTATAGCGACCCATCCATCCATCCATCCATCCATCCATTCAGTCAGGAACACTCACGTCATAAGTAGATTTAACCATTTATTGCAACACATGGAATACAGTTAAACTTGGCGTTAATGGCTCTGATGTTCCCTAAATCTTGCTAAGCAGCGTGCTAAGTAAAATGAGGGAACGCTATTCAAACATCATAATAAACTTGAGTCATACAAACTTGAATACAGTTTAACAGTGAAGCCATAGAACATTGAATTCAGGTTAGAGCCATGCAACAATGAATTTCAGTTTACTTTAGAGCAGGGGTATTCACCGTTTTCAGCCCAAGGACCCCCTAGCTGAGAGAGAGATGAAGCAGGGACCCCCCTCTATATTGTATAAAATTGTGTTTCAGAAAAAAAAATAGCCGATCTACGAGCTCACAACGCCTCGCAGCGCGAGGCGTTGTGAGCTTGTAGATCTGCTATTTTTTGGCTAAAATTCTCCTCAGAAAGGGATGCTAGGGTTCAAGTGGTTGATGTAAAAAAAAAATCCATATCACTTCAAAGATTTGGCGGCCCCCCTGTAGTAACTCTGAGGACCCCCTAGGGGTCCCGGACCCCCTGTTGAAGACCCCTGCTTTAAAGCCATGCACTCATGAATTTCAGTTTAACATTCAGTTTAAACGTTTTGAGTAAATGCAAGACTCTGAACTATAAGGCGGAGGCTGACAGCTGATTACGGCTGAGGGCCGTGTATGACTCCTGTCCCCTGCATGAACTAACGCGGTGCTTCATTTCATCAATCCGTTCACTTCCTCCCATCCACCCACTGGTCTGTATCTGAGGATAAGTCTAACTAACTCGTGCAATCAATGGCAATGCCCCAAAGCAATGGCATGAGATTTCATTGATTGCGCCATACCGACAGAAACTGAAGACAGACAAGTGCCATTTGTATTGTCTATTTCAGTGGCTACCAAACTTTTTCAGCTGAGACACAAAGTATAGATGATAATAAGTAGTAAAAGTAACCCCGATATTAAGTACTAAATGTTCTTAGTTACTTTACACCTCTGCCTACAGCAGGAGGTCTGAGCCCAGTGTGACCTACATCTTCACTAAAGCCTAATTTATGCACCGTTGCGTGACAGTATAAAATAGCAAATCTGCAAGCTCTCAGCATGGTCGCAGACGCGACGTGCCGTGAGCTTGTAGGTCTGCTATTTCCGGCACGATACGTTGAAGTGACTTGCCATCACTAGCTCCTGTCTCCATAGCAACAGTTTGCTCCCTGCTCATAATTGGCACAAAAGGAGAATGTCCCAATGTCGCACACACACACACACACATACACGCGCACGCACACACACACACACACACACACACACACATGTCTACACACACCTGTTGCTCACAGAACATTGCGATCAAAAACGAGACTTTAACCACTTAAACCACAGCATCCATATTCTGAGAAAACTTTCCCATTCGCAAAATAGAAAACAGTGAAAAACTGAAAATACACTAGTGTAGAGCCCTGAGGGACTCCGCTCAAAGTTGATGATAATGAACTTGAGCAGTGGTTCTCAACCTGTGGGTCGGGACCCCCCAGGGGGGTCCCACGTGATTTTTGGGGGTCCCCAGCTGACAGTGAAGTGACAAAAGAAAAAAGACCATTACTGCATCAAAAGTAATCAGCACACTATACTATATAACAACTGGTGAAACATTGGCCAAATTGTCAAGAAAGAGAAATAAAGAAACATTGTGAAAATGGCCGATCTAGATCGGGCTACTTTCACAATATTTATCTTTGGAATCGAGTCAAACTAAATGTAATGCCTCAACTCCTACAATTGCAAGTGCTTGTCCGGGTGGGGGGTCCCCATTTAAAATGTGATTAATTTTGGGGGGTCACGGCCTGAAAAGTTTGAGAACCACTGAACTAGTGAAGAAGGGCTGTGGGCTTCTCCACTTTCTCTCCCGTTATAATTCCATCACCCTTTCTCCCCTTAATCAGAGCATGTGTAACAGATATTAGTATGCACATTGTGAAGAGACGAGAGAGAGAGAGAGAGAGAGAGAGAGAGAGAGAGAGAGAGAGAGGAGAGAGAGAGAGAGAGAGAGAGAGAGAGAGAGAGAGAGAGAGAGAGAGAGAGGAGAGAGAGAGAGAGAGAGAGAGAGAGAGAGAGAGAGAGAGAGAGAGAGAGAAGGAGAGAGAGAGAGAGAGAGAGAGAGAGCGAGCAACAGGGGACAGACTTGAGTCAGAGACAGGAGTCTAGCCAGATGGCAGCTATAGTCTCTGTATCTGTCTGGTGTCTGTTCTGATTTTCTCATCCTCGTCTTTATCCCAGGACCCTGGAGAGAGAGAGGGAAATGATGGAGGAGATGGGTTGGGCGACGAGCGGGAGAGAGATGAGAAAGAGAGGAGAGATGAGACAGAGAGAGAGAGAGAGAGAGAGAGAGAGAGAGAGAGAGAGAGGAGAGAGAGAGAGAGGGTTTGAACACTTCAAGTGGGTCCACCGTATTTTGGCAGAGAGACGATGGCAGACATCAGAGGAGCCTTTGTTGTGCCACTTTTTTTTTCCTGCCCCTGTGAAAGGAAGGACTGTTGCATTTCAGAGGATGCTATACCTGTGTCTCTCTTTCTGCTTTGAAAACAAGAGCGCTCGGCTCTTCCACATTCGCACACACATATTTTTATTATTATTATAAAACCCTATACTTTGGCTATTTGAAAATAGCAGATTGTGACACATCGTGATACACGCTTGTGATGCTTTTTAAAAAAATACATTTAAAAAACTTGTGAAATGGGACATTCTGCATATGACTTCCTTTTGGTACAGGACCAGGTATATTTTGATGGCAATACTTTTGTACTTTTACTCAACAACATTTTTGATACAGGACTTTTACTCATTTATCAATGGAGTGTAAAAAACGGCAAAATGTGTTAACATAGCGTCACAATCATTTTAAGCTTTTATACTTTGGCTATTCAAAAATAGCAGATATACAAGCTCATAGCGCTGGCACCGAGTACATCTCTTGGTTGCTGTCATCCACTCCCATGGCTTTTC
>NC_137607.1:7039617-7044617 GCF_963280865.1 Gymnoscopelus braueri
TAACGCACGTATTTCCCACCTCCCCAGCTGGCCACAGAACATTTATATATATTATGATCGCGTGTCAGACCGTTGGTAAACACAAAGGGGATAACTGTATAACCGGAGCTTTCCGTTCGTTTTTTATACCGTGTGAGTTAACTGGTTTTGCCCTGGTTTTGGCTAGACATCACATTTTTCAAGATAAAACCGGAAACAGGAAACGGATGACGCTATTTCCGCATCCGGGTGAGTGGAAAGTGAGTGGAAAGGGAACCTGATGACGGATGTTACAGAGAACAGCGCGATCGTTTATTAAACAATTAAAAAGCTATTCGACGCGTCTAGCGCGTTGACGGCCAAGTGGACCAAGTAGCAATTGACTCGAAAACGGCTGTCAAATAGTTAATTTACGAAAAAACACAAAAAGTTAGAATATGGAGATAGGAGGTTTCTGCCCGACAGCGATGATATACTGTAGCACACGTTGCAGTTGCTGTGTAATTGAGTTGAAGCCAGTTTGTAGTTAACCGCGTAAATGCATACAGAGCCTTGACAGAGCAGCTTCTTTAAACAAAACGAAAACTCAAAATGAAACCTGGAAATGAGAGGCAAAAATAGACACAGCAACAACAACAACAACAACAACAACACCAACAACAACAACAACCAAAAACAATTTATTTGATGAGAGGCAGCAGAAACTTCATCATTCAATTCTGCTAACCGTTGCTTCTGCTAAACAACACATTCTCGTGTGTGTGTGTGAGTGTGTATGTGTGTGTGTGTGTGTGTGTGTGTGTGTGTTTTTGTTAGTTTGTGTGTGTGTGTGTGTGTGTGTGTGTGTGTGTGTGTGTGTGTGTGTGTGTGTGTGTGTGTGTGTGTGTGTGTGTGTGTGTGTGTGTGTGTGTGTGTGTGTGTGTGTGTGTGTATGTTTTTGTTAGTTTATGCGCGCGGCATGCATACGCGTGTGCATGTTTGCCCTGGTTGCCTGCCTGCTTGAGTGTGTGTGTGTGTGTGTGTGTGTGTGTGCGTGTGTGTGTGTGTGTTTGTCCCGGATCAATCTGTCAGAATTAAGAATGCGGCTGAAGGGGGTAAACTTGTTGTTTTCTTGGCGCGTGGCGCTGATGTATCTGGGTTGAGAAGAGAGTCTTGCTGCTCGATCAGAGCGAGCTCCCCGATAGGGGAGGAGAAGAATCCGTCAAAACGAGACATGTAGACAGACAACAACACACTCTACAGACAACAACACACTCTACAGACGACAACACACTCTACAGACAACAACACACTCTACAGACAACAACACACTCTACAGACAACAACACACTCTACAGACAACAACACACTCTACAGACAACAACACACTCTACAGACAACAACACACTCTACAGACAACAACACACTCTACAGACAACAACACACTCTACAGACGGCAGGCAGACACAATATGAGACAGTGAGAAGGACACACACACACACGCGCGAGCGCGCACACACGAAGAGTTTAATTAGAGAGCCTAACAGTTAACTGGTTGTTTTCCCTTATGTATCATTGAGTTGGTTTGTGGGTAGTTAGAGGCCTTGGGGGGGGGCGTTTCATCTGGATCACACACAAACACTTTCACACTCCACCGACCAGCACAAACAATGCTGGCCTTATGAACATGCACACCCACACCCACACGCACAAACACACGCGCGCACACACACAAACACACACCCATGGAGAATTGAATTCATGGATATTTTTGGGCTTTTGTCACATCCCTAAGACAATAATTTGATGACCAGCAGCGATTCCGGTAGGAAACACAAAGAGAGTCTTTGTGTTTCCTACTGGAACCGCTGCCTACCGGTCCACTGGTCATCAAATTATTGGCTTAGGAATGCGACAAAAACTAGAAAATATCCATGAATTCAAGTCTCCATGGGGTGACTAATCGATAGAAAAAAAAGTCATTTTGGGGGGGAACTATCCCTTTAACGTTACATGAATGAAGCATTATAATGTGTACGTGGATTTGAAAAGTGTTTGGCGTCTCTCAGCTGTCATGTGGGCCGTTCAGAGGAGCGTGGATGCAGTCTGTGATACAGGAACTACTGTACTTAAGAACAATTTTGAGGTGTTTGTACTTTACTTGAGTATATCCATTTTCCAATTCTTTTACTTCTACTCCACTTCATCTCAGAGGCAAATATTGTACTTTTACTACACTATACTTATTTGAAAGTTACTAGTTACTTTGTAGTTTCTAGTTACTTTGTAGATTTTGATTATTATTACAAAACATACACTAACCACTTTGGCCCCTACATACATTGCGGCCATTCCAAAAAAGCAGATCTACAAGCTCACAATGCGTCGCATTGCGACGTATTGTGAGCTTGTAGATAATATTTTCAAAATATTTTTATACATTTGAAAACTTGAAATGGGACATTCTCCATAATGAGTACTTTTGGTACTTTAAGTACATTTTGACTCCAATACTTTTGTACTTTTACTCAGCTACATTTTGAATTCTGGGACTTTTACTTGTAATGGAGTATTTGTACTTTGCAGTATTGATACTTTTTACTTAAGTAAAAATATTTGAGTACTTTTAGAAAGTAGGGGGGTTGAGGCAGGGTTGCTCCTCCTGAGAGAGAGAGAGAGAGAGAGAGAGAGAGAGAGAGAGAGAGAGAGAGAGAGAGAGAGACATGCACAAGTAAAAAGAGGAGTTAGAAGGTTACTGTCACCAGACGAACAGCTCCAGGCTTCCTTCAGGGGAAGGACCCACACCACAGGCACTCACCTGCCATCTATCTATCTGTGAAGAAGAGTGTGGGTGTGTGTGTGTGTGCTTGTATGACACATGGAACATTGTATTAATGTTTTTACAACTGTGAATATTACATTTGATATTGGCCTCCAGGCTCTGATATGCATTACTCCCTGCTCAGCACGATAGCAGACAACCATTTAAGAGCAGGGAGATATGCAAGGGATAATTGATGGGTCGCCGGTCATTATTGATAACGTGCCGATGCCGCTTATTACATGGCTACTTAACCCATTAAGACCTGAGGCCGCTTCTAAACATTTTCAAAATCCTAAAAAAAGAATCGGAAAAAAATATTTAAAAAATAATTTTCACGATTTTTCAAAAATAGCAGATCTACAAGCTCGTAGCGCGGCACTCGGTGCCGCGCTATGAGCTTGTATATCTGCTATTTTTGAATAGCCTAAAGAAATCTAGAAGTGACACAGATGCGTCCCAGGTATTAATGGGTTTTAATTCATAAATATATATAAATAAATTAACCCAAAAGTAACAAAAAAAGTATTTCCTTGCTTACGGCAATGAAAGTATTCCGTGAGTGTTGCGTTGGGCGGATACGCTCGCCTCGGAAAACAAGGAAGTGGAAAATACATTTTTGGTTATTGCATCGTCTATTTCTCGCTTCAAATGTTTGCAAAAACAGTCAGTTTAGTTGTAAATTAAATGTGTGTTTGTTTACATGGCTGTCATGTTGGATACAGCACAACATCAAGCAGCACAGGTTGATATGAGCAGGTGCTCTGAGTCTTTGTTTAGACAGCGGTCTGTTATTGAGCTCATCGGTCATTATACACTGATAACACACTGCTGTATTCAATGATTGACCAATCAGAATCAAGCATTCAACCAAGCCGTGTAATAAACATCTATAACAAACCCCCCCCCCCCCCCAGGGGAAACAGAACCCTTAGGGGAAAGCAGAGCCTACTGGTGGTGCTGGGGTGGTGGTGCTGGTGCTGGGGTGGTGGTGCTGGTGCTGGGGTGGTGGTGGTGGGAGCAGACAAAGCACATACAACATCAGTGGCAACACTGACAACGGGAGGAAGTGCAATGAATCATTAGACGGCCAATTGATCCCCTGTTTGACACGTCACGTACAGTACATCGCCCACATAGTGCTGCACATGCGTGTAAACCTCTTCCAGTGTATCTGCCTGAACTATAGTCTCGCCAGCTACGCCTCATCTGTGATTAGCATTTTACTGGTGGTTTTAAAGCTAAATATGATTCCGTTGCTGTCGGGCAGGAAGCTCTTTATCTCCATATTGTAACTTGTTGTGTTTTTTTTCAGGATTGCAATTAGGATGGGAAAAGATTCAAGTTAGGTTTAGGGTTATAGGCAGGTCATAGGGTTATTAGAGTGTATAGGTTTAGCCGTCGGGATTGGAGTTTCCCCATTTTACACTTAGTTGTGAGGCGATGTGATGCGTCGGAACATCAAATCAAATCAAATCAAGCTTTATTTATATAGCACATTTACAAACAGGCAAGCTGAACCAAAGTGCTGTACAGGCAAAATTAAAAACATCAATGCAAAACAACAGAGCAAGTTCACAAAAAATATTTAGCAACAAAGGAAAACATGAAAACACTATTAAAAGACAACATAAAAGAGGGAAGGACAAATAAGTATAAGTGGAAAGTTTAAATTACATAAATGGAAATTAGATGCTATTAAAAGCGAGTGAAAAAAGATGGGTTTTTAGTTTGGCTTTGAAAGCCCCGATCGATTGGGGGGATCGGATGTGGAGGGGCAGGCTGTTCCAGAGTCGCGGGGCCGTGGCCATGAAAGAGCGGTCACCCCTGGTCTTTTTAAAATTTCTGGTTGGAACTTCAAGTAAAAAATTTTCGGCAGACCTCAATTCCCTGGTTGGGACATATGGTTTAACAAGTGCGGAGAGGTAGGATGGAGCGAGCCCATTTAGTGATTTATAGACAAATAAAAACACCTTAAAATCAATTCTAAAATTCACGGGGAGCCAGTGTAGAGAGGCAAGGACAGGGGTAATATGCTCACGCCTTCTTGTACCTGTAAGGAGGCGGGCAGCAGCATTTTGAACTAGTTCAACATAGCCATACATAGCCGATCAACATAGCCGATCTACATGCGTCACTATGCGTTGCAGCGAGATGTGCTGTGAGCTTGTAGATCTTCAGTTTTTATTTTTTCGCTTGTTTTGGCTTCACCCATTTTCGA
>NC_137607.1:7047117-7052117 GCF_963280865.1 Gymnoscopelus braueri
TTCTACCGTGAAGATCCATAGGCTCACATTATCACACCAGACCCAAGAGGAGCAGTCCACTCAGAGAGTGGGCGGGGTCTATGGTTTGGAACCAGGCTACACTATACCACCAATGTAGCGCCGATCCGGCCGGGAGGCAAACCCGGGTTGCTATAGTTACAAGGCGCGTATACGTCACCAGTCGGCTAAAGAGCCAGGCTCGATAGCGAGCAGTAACACAGCACCAGTGGTGTAAAGTAACTAAGTACATTTACTCAAGTACTGTACTTAAGTACAATTTTGAGGTACTTTTAATTTACTAAAGTATTTCAAATTTTCTGTACTTTAACTTCTACTACATCTCAGAGGCAAATGTTGTACTTTTTACTCCACTACAATTATTTGAAAACTTCAGTTACTAGTTACTTTGTGGATTTTGTTTTATTATTACAAAACATACATTAACCACTTCAGCCCTATATACATTTCGGCCATTTGAAAATAGCAGATCTACAAGCTCACAATGCGTCGCATTGTGAGCTTGTAGATCTGCTATTTTCAAAGGATTTTTATTCATTTGAAAACTTGTGAAATGGGACATTCTGCATAATGAGTACTTTTGCCTTTGTACTTTAAGTATATTTTGGTACCAATACTTTCGTACTTTTACTCAATATATTTTGAATTCCGGACTTTTACTTGTAACAGAGTATTTCTAAATTGCAGTACTGATACTTTTATTTCAGTAAGAAATGTGAATACTGGTTCCATCACTGAGCAGCGCCCCACAAGCCTACATTATTGGCCATAACTCAGCTTTATACCAAGCTAGCAATCAAAGACTTCCCTCTTTGTCTTTCAACAGGGGGGAACACCCATTTGTGGAGTGCAGCGTTGCATTTTGGTGACAGACAGCGTGTGTTGGTTGTTCAAAGCATGTCAGCGTGTGTTTAGCGTGTAGCGTGTGTTTAGCGTGTTTGCTTGTGTGCCACTTTCTCAAGTTTAGGAACACCTGGACAAGACAAACTGTATGGTGGATGAAAGGGACGGGAGAGAGCTCTGTGTGTGTGTGTGTGTGTGTGTGTGTGTGTGTGTGTGTGTGTGTGTGTGTGTGTGTGTGTGTGTGTGTGTGTGTGTGTGTGTGTGTGTGTGTGTGTGTGTGTGCGCGCGCACGAGTGTGTGTGTGTGTGTGTGTGCACAAGTGTGTGTGTGTCTGTGTGTGTGTGTGTGTGTGTGTGTGTGTGTGTGTGTGTGTGTGTGTGTGTGTGTGTGTGTGTGTGTGTGTGTGTGTGTGTGTGTGTGTGTGTGTGTGTGTGTGTGTGTGCGCGCGTGTGTGTGTGTGTGCGTGCATTTGTGGGGGCCTAACTGCTGTGTTTTGGTATAAGGGAGGGGTTTATGTGTGTGTGCATGTCTATTTTTGTGTACGGGTCAGTGAGTGTGAGTGTGTACACGTGTGTATAGCTGTGTTTGTAGTTCATGTGTTTGTGAGGGTGTGTGTGCATTTGTTGGGTGTATGTATGTATGTGCTGGTTCTATTTCATGTGCTTGTATAAATGGTAAATGGTGCATTTATATAGCGCCTTTATCCAAAGCGCTTTACATAGATTGTGCATTACATTCACCCATTCACACACACATTCACACACACATTAACACACCGATGGCGGAGGAAACCATGCAAGGCACCAACCTGCTCATCGGGAGCAATTAGGGGTTCAGCTTCTTGCTCAAGGACACTTCGACACTAACTCTGGGGGAGCCCCCCAGCCCGGGATCAAACTGGGAACCTTGCGGTTCACTCTACCCGGCCACTCTACCCCTGAGCCACTGCCGTACGCATTTTGTTTCAATCGTTTTGTCTGTCTGTATGTGTGTGCGTACGTTCGTGCGTGTGTGCATGTCTGTGTGCGTGTCTGTGTGCGTGCACAAGATGCGGTACCCTTTGAAGTCTTAACGAAGGAGCTATTTTAGTTGGAATGTCCCAGCATGGTTTGCTTTTTGGTTTCATCTCCTACCGTCATCTGAGCCCGGCGGAGGCTTGGCGTGTTGGGGGAGAGAGAGAGGGGGGCGCTACCTCCGCTATCTGAGGCCTCATGCATCCACCAAACATCATGCTGCAGGTGCACTGCTTCTGTTCTGTCCCCTGGGAACACTGAGCTTCTTCACACAGTGTCAGGTTGTTGCAGGCTGTTACACTGTGGCGATGATTGTGTGATTGTGACCGAGAGTGTTTCTGCTCAACAATACGAGAACAATTAACTCATTCTTAAAGCTGAGTGAGTGTGCGTGCGTGCGTGCGTGCGTGCGTGCGTGCGTGCGTGCGTGCGTGCGTGCGTGCGTGCGCGTTTTTATTGATTTGTTATGGACAACAGATGGTGAGAATGGGACTTAGTTATAAAGACAAAGACTAGATTTGTTTACCTGGTATCCTATAGTCCTATAAATTGTGTGTGTGTCTGCGTGTTTGGAGCTGTGCGTGTGCGTGTGCGTGAACGTGTGCGTGTGCAATTTCTCGGGCAAAAAAAAGAAACCCGGTATAATATGACATTTCTTGTTACTTTGCCAAAGATGTGCTCCATATTTCCAAGAAAAACCGGGGACACTTAGAAAAAGATGAAATCTCACTGTAGCCAGCGGGCAAGTTTTTGAACTTGTAAGATGTGTGTCGTTGATTGATTCCCCCCCCCCCCTAAATAAGGAACAAAGCCTGTCCCTTATCAGTTCAATAAGGGTTCAATAAAGTCTCCAAATAAGGGACGATGGCAAGGCGAGGCGGTTGTTGATGAGGGAGCTTGTGTTATGTGTGACAAACAGTGGAGTGTTGTAGTTCATCTCCAGTGCAGTGGAAGGCCGTGGGCTGTGGGTGGACTGGGAGCACTCCATCACTAACTCTCCCTCTCTGACCTTCCTGCTGGAGCGCCCCGCGCTAATGCCTCAATATTTCATATGAATATGCTGCATTATCGTCATTATGCCTCTACTATACCCCTTTCCCTGGAACTCTCACGGTCTCTCATAGTCAAACACGCATGCGCACGCTACGGCTTTCACGACTAGAGACTTTTACTGGTCGACTAATTTGACCCAGTGGTAGTCAACAAGTCGATATTAGAGAAAGAAAAAATATATATATTTTTTTTGTTAATGCCATAGGCCTAACTATTATTATTATCCTCCTGCCTTTATTTTTATGCTGTTTTAAGGGAAGCGCTTCTGGCACAGCAGCACAGCAGCGTCTCCAAGGATCCTCAAAATGGGGTTATTGCCCAATAATAGCCTATTATTGGGCATACTTTTGACCCCCTTTTGATGAAAATAAAGGCAGGAGTAATGGGCCATTACTATGGCATTAAAACAATGGAAAAATAAACTAACCAACTATTCGACTAGTACCAACAAGGTCGACTAGTGGTTATACTAGTCGACTAGTCGACTAGTTGGTGAAAGCCCTAACACATTTTGACACCAAATGTTGATTTAGTTTTAGTCATAGTCTTTTGAATAAAACTCCATTTAGTTTTAGTCATATTTTAGTCATCTGAAATGTTTTAGTTTTAGTCTAGTTTTAGTCGACTAATCTAGAGTTGATTTTGTCGACAAAAATGCATTTTAGGCAGGCCTTGATGACGATGTTAAGCCTGATTTTACACTTGGTTGCATGCTGAAAATAGCAGATCTACAAGCTCACAACGCATCGCAGCGCGACGCGTTGTGAGCTTGTAGATCTGCTATTTTCAGAGCGCACAACACCCGAGTTCAACCAAACTGGCTGGATCTCTTCTCCACTAGTCCCTCCCTAACATTTTAGTCTCGTTTTTATTTGTTGACGAAATTGTCAATATATTTAGTCGTCATAGTTACGTTTTTATTTAGTTTTTGTCGGTGAAAAAAGGTAGTCGACGAACGTTTTCCGTCGCAGTTTTAGTCGACGAAATGAACACTGGCACACTCCCACATTTGTTTTACTATATCATAAAATCATTGGGCCTCATTCAGCAACGGTACTTAAGAGGAAATTTCTTCTTAAACCCACTTAAGAAGTTTTAAGAAGATTTTGGTATTCTCCAATGTTTTCTTAGCTGTGATATGTTCTTAGGTAAGAACAGAATCTATGCACACTTTCTTAAGAGGATTTTTTTTCTTAGACCCATTTAAGAGGTTTTTAAGGAAGATTTTGTAATACTCCAATGTTTCTTAGCTGTGATCTGTTCTCAGGTAAGAACAGAATCTACACACACTGATGAGCACTCTTAGGCTGGCCTTTGAGTTCTTAAGTGTGACATATTGTGCAAAAATAATTAATTCTCGAAGTTTCTTCAATTCTACAGTTGTATAAATATAGGATTTAAATTACAATAATATTTGTTATCATAATCTTTAGAGCAGTGGTTCTCAAAGTGTGGTCTGGGGACCCCCAGGGGTCCTTCAGGAGTTTCAGGGGTCCACAGCAAACGAAGAACAGTTTAATCACTTTAACCCTATTTTATCCTTTGTTTGAAAATAGCCGATCTACAAGCTCACAACACGTCCCATTACTGGCCATTTTGAGCTTGTAGATCGGCTATTTTCGAGACATTTGATAAATCTTGAAACATTTTCCCTGGCAGAAAATATTTTCAGGTGGGGTCTGCAGCCAAATGCATGTCAATTTGGGGGTCCTTGACATGAAAATGTTTTAGACGGGTCTGAAATTACAATCTAACCCAAACGGACCCGTTGAGTTGAAGCCCAAGCCCCATACCTACCCCATAACCCCCCACCCAACCCACCCTCATCACCCCCCATACCCCCACCCCCATATCCCCGACATTCGCCACACCCCCCATTTTCCAGTCCCCTTCCTACCTGAAAGCCCCCCCTATACCCACCCGTCATACCCAATCCCCATACATAGCCCCCTACAACCCCTCCTTTGCACCACCATATCACCCCAACACACCCCTATTTCCACCCCATTACATACCAAGCAGCTGCTACCTTAAAGACCCTCCATATCCACCCACCAGCTTTCATTAATAAAA
>NC_137607.1:7057117-7062117 GCF_963280865.1 Gymnoscopelus braueri
ATTTAAAAATAAATAAAGAGATGATTTCAAACAGGCCATGTTTGTCCTTTCCTTTTTTTCTGCCCTGTGATACACAGTCTGCTTTAGAGATTTAGTCACTTTGAAAGATGATCCATCCGCCATCAAATATTCATCACCGCCAGCGCATTGAAAACACTATTTTAACAGAATGCATTTGTTCACCGCCGGTGATATTTCAATTCCGAAAAGTATGTTTAAGTCTATCGTCGCCGTCGGGCAGAAACCTTGTATCTCCATATTTCATCTTTTTATTTTTTGGTGTACAACAGTGTGGCACATAAGTGGTGAAAATAGCAGATCTACAAGCTCACAAATGTTGTAGATCGACTATTTTCACTAGTTTAAGTCATTTTTTAAAATATGATCATACTGAAAGAAAAAACTCCCGCACACAACAACAACGTTTCAATCTATTAGACCTTCATCAGGTTATCCTTAAAATGAAGGTCTTCTCCTACTCACCTGTCGCCTTTAATTGTAGGTGTGCAAAATACTTGCTTTTTATTCAAATATAATCATAAATCATAAAAGAAACGGTTTCGGAGATACAAGGTGTCCACGGAACAGCAACACTATGCCTAAGTGTTGTGAAAACTCAGCCCATGTGAGGAGGAGGAAGAGGAGGAGGAAGAGGAGGAGGGAGGAGAGGCCATTGATCAAACCACTTCCCTCCTCTTTCATTCAGAGAGAAAATCCATCACACCTCTCCTTCTCTGTTCTCTTCTTTCTGCTGCCCTCTCTCTCTCTCTGTCCATATCTCTTTCTGTCTCTGTCTCTCCCCCTTCTCTCTCTCTCTCTCTTCCAATCTGTCTCTGTCACTCACTTACCTCTCTCATTCTGAACTCTACGACCTTCTCTTTGCTCCCTCCTGTTCTATCCTAACCTTTTTTCTTCTTTTTCACTTTTGCAACTTTTCTACAGTGTTTGAGTTACAGTATGAGTTCAAAGGAATTCTGGTTTAAAGGAAAACACGCTCGCTCAGGGTCAAATCCGGCGAGCTCGGAACGGTCGGCACCAGGTATTCCTAGACGTAACCTCAGTAAAACTATGGTTAAGCCTAACCTTATTCCTTTACGTAACCTCAGTAAAACTATGTCTAAACCTAACCTTATTCCTATACGTAACCTCAGTAAAAGTATGCCTAAACCTAACCTTATTCCTAAACTTAACCTCAGTAAAACTATGCCTAAACCTAACCTTATTCCTAAACTTAACCTCAGTAAAACTATGCCTAAACCTAACCTTATTCCTAAACATAAACCTCAGTAAAACTATGCCTAAACTAAACCTTATTCCTAAACTTAACTTCAGTAAAACTACAGTATGCCTAACCTTAGACTTATACCTATCCTTAACCTCAGTAAACACTTTCAAGAATACAAGAACCGTGAGTGGTCCGCAAACAAAGTGGGGGCGAGTGTGTTTTGGGCCGGCGTTCCGGTTTAAAGTAGGTGCAGAAATGAGGGTCCCAGGGGTGGGCAACCACCTACAGTAGTTGATGATCTACTAGGTGATCAGATTGGGCTATTGAGGTGATCAAATGCGTTGATTAAAAAACAACCATATTAACCATTGTTTTTTCCTGTTTGTCTGTCTGTCTTTGTGTCCTTAGGGAATAGCTGCTGCATTGCGGTCTAAAGGGGACCACAAGCAGAAGGTGTTTCTAACAGTGTCCTTTGGAGGGATCAAGATCTTTGATGAGAAGTCTGGGGTAAGCATGTGTGTGTTGTGTAAAGGTTGTGGGCCCCTGACAGCTGGGCTGCTGGGCCTCCTAATCATATTAATTAAACTGACACATAAACATTTTGAAACACACAGCTGTCCCTTCGGATGATGGGAACGATGTCACTTGTAAACACAGTTCTTTGGCAAGTTGATTTTACTGGCCACAAGGGGCAAAATGATACACAGTGCACGTTTAAAAAGCTTCAGAGTCATTTTGGACAACCAGGTAGGACATAAAATTGGCTAGTTGGGGCCCAGGTAGGCTCAGGTAGAACCCACTAAAAGCCCACATGGGCAAACCCAGGTGGGACCCACGTGGATCCCGCTGACATTGCCCACTTGGCGCCCATATAGTTCAGCCCACCTTGAAACCATATGGGAACCATGAACCGGGGCTCTTGCCAACGGTGAGCTTAACTAGTGAGTATTTTAGTCTGCCATGTGTGTGTCAGTATCAGAATCAGAATCATCTTCAGAGGTTTACAGGCGTAAAGATGTGGATGAAATTCGTTTCTGTGCAAAGCTCTATCGTTTTTGTTGTTTTCAGGAAGATAAAAGAAAAAGAAGAGGTGGGGAAAACATGTTGAGAATAGGCAAAAAGTCTAAGATATGTACATATAGAGTATACGCGCGTGTGTGTGTGTGTGTGTGTGTGGGGGTGTGTGTGTGTGTGTGTGTGTGTGTGTGTGTGTGTGTGTGTGTGTGTGTGTGTGAGTGTGTGTGTGTGTGTGTGTGTGTGTGTGTATGCAGTGTGTTGCCTGGGTTAATGAGGCCTCTCCGTGAGGAGGAGTGTCCCCGGGGGAAATCAGGAGAGCCTAATTGAAACCCTGAGAACAAGGCCCTGGCAGATGAGAGAACATGGCTGGTCCCATTGTCTCTCTCTCTCTCTCTCTCCAAACACTCCAAACAGCGCTCTTATGTATTACACTCCCACATTATGCACTTTCCCATCTGACACGCCGCCAGTTCCAGATCTATCTGTGGATCGATCTTGGCCTCCATTACTCCACTGCTTTTGTCTGTGCCTTTTTTTTTTTAATCTCTCTGTCTGTTGTCATCATGTCTCTGGGTGCAAAAGCTTTTACTGCATGATAGCGACAGCAGTGTCTTTCAACTAGTGTTCAGGGCATTATTTGGTGATGCCCTTAATCATGCTCTCAAACTAGAGACCATAGACAAAGACACAGGGATGTAAACAGAGTTTGATTGATTGATTGAATATTAACAGTTTGCAAAAAAGTGCAGAGGTACAGTTAAACAATAATGCTAAAAGGATGTGTATTCAATCCATCAAGACATAAAGACATACAATACTATACAAGAGATCATCAATACTAGGAGCAGTAAAAGTATACTTACAGAAAAACAGTGGGAGTTTATATTGGCAAGCTAGAAGGTCTAGTTGCAAATTGCAGACAGGTGCTCTGTTATGGCGGTTTTGAAGGAGGCTAGGGAGTCGCACTTTTTGATGCCTGGTGGTATAGGGATTCCACAGTTTGGTTGCATAATAGTAAAATGAATTCATCCCTAATGTTTGTGCCGAATCTGGGGGGGAATGAGATCAGTGGAGCTCCCTCTGGTGAGCCAGAGAGTAAAGCCTGCTACATGCTACAAAACAATCCAACCCGACGTCAGAACTTTGTAGCCTACCTATGTGTATGACTCATCCGAGAAAAAAAAGACAGACTTTCAAACTCATTTTGACTGCCAACCAAACTGAGATGATTCCCCTCCTCCCTGCTCAGTAATCTGATGGAATTAATCACAGCTGTGTAGCATTTGCTCTGTCTCCAGTGCTGGAGAAAGTTTGAGTTTATCTAGCAAGGATATTATAATACCTGGATATCGGATATTTGGGACATTTTGTATGTTTTTTTGTATATAAGTATGCTTCTCAATTTATTGTGTCAGTTTGTGTTTATGCATGGTTACTAGAGGGGGCCAGAGATCTTTGAATAACGCTGTTGTCGAGCAGACACCTCTTATTTCCATATTCTAACTTTTTGTGTTTTTTCACAAATTAACGCCCTACTTGATCTTACTACAGCGTCACACAAAAGTATCAAAAGTAGCAGATCTACAAGCTTGAAACGCGTGGGGAGCGACTGAAAAGTGACAGTTTTGGACATATGACGTTTCCACCCGACAGAGACGATAAACCCCTCAGCTGACGTCTGTTCCCCAACACTTTCACATTTGACAGAATAGCCGTGGTCTGAATGAATGAGTCATAGCGACCGAACAAACGTCGGCCAGTAAAGACATCTAGGGTGTGCTGACCAGGTGACTAGGTGACCACTGAAAGTTATGAGACCGGCCCAGACCGACGTCATTTTGTGGTTATCACCTTACCCAAACGGACAAAGTTCGGTCGTGGGAATAGTAGCATGTAGCCCCCTTAATGCTATGTTCAGACTGGATTTTGCTATTAAAATTTTGAACAGATTTTATTTTTATTTTTTTGTATCCCATGATTTTGTAACCCATTTTTTCACCCAGTGCCAATTGCCTAAGCAAGTAATCCTGGGGACTACTCTCCCTCTGCCAGGCTGGGGAGAGCCCCGAACTGAGCTCATGCTTCCTCCAATGCATGAGGAGAAAACAGACCGCTTCCCCGGTAGGACGTACATGTAGCGCGTGGAAGGAACACGTTATTCCAATGTGTCTCGGTGGCCGCCCTCAGGCTCTGGAACAATATGCCCATACACGTCAGAGCTGCCCAATCGATGGCTCGCGCCTATGTCGTTACGTGGCTACTACAGCGATCAACGCAGATAGGTCGACGATGTCCGAATACACATTATCCGATCTGATCACATGCAAATAACAGCGTGGACAGTCAGTCAGTCAGTCCTGAAGATCAGATTTTAAGAAGCAAATGGGATATGACTGCAGAGCCCTGAACACAGCCCGACAGACAGAACAGACAGAGAGATACAGAGAGAGAGAGAGAGACAGAGAGTGGGAGTGACTGCCGAGACGTTCAGCCATGTTGACAGTCTCATTCCCCGGCCGAGCATCAGTCAGCCGAGCGGACGGACGGACGGGGCGGGCGGACGGACGTATGGATGGATGAGCGGATGAGCGGATGGATGGATGGCCTCTCTCCCGCGGAGGAGGAGGGAAGGTCGGTGAGGAGGAGGATGGAGGGAGGCGTTGCTTGAGACGGAGAGAGAGGAGAGTGGAGACATTAATCTCTCAGAGGGCATGCTGGCATGTTCTCTCTCTTTTTTTTCCTCTTTCTTTCTCTCGCT
>NC_137607.1:7067117-7077721 GCF_963280865.1 Gymnoscopelus braueri
ATATCCCTGAGGGGACAATAAATACTATTATTATTATCATAAATTCAAACTCTGTGTGGAGTTTGCATGTTCTCCCCGTGTCTCTCAGGGTAGTTAATACCCTCACAAAAACATGTAGTAATCCTGGTTGCTATACCGCCTCCCCCATGACAGCCCGGGGCGCCTGATGGAGGGGAAAGGAATTGGTTGGAATAACGTGTTCCTTCCACGCACTACGTCCAACCATGGGAAACTCTCCCCTGTCAGGTGACAAAAAGGTCAGTTGGCTCTCATGCATTGCAGGAGGCATGAGCTCGGCCCTGGCCTCCCCAGGCTGGTGAGGGGAGTGTAGCGCCCAGGATCACAAAATTGGCACCGGGTGAAAAATAAGGGTTACAAAATCGTGGGATAAAAAAAATAATAATAATAAATGTGTGTGTGTGTGTGTGTGTGGAGGGGGGGGGGGGGGTGCTTGGAGGTACTTTGGTATTGATTTGATATTGAGGTATGTATTGATGACTCATCATATAACCCCCCCCCAGGTCCTTCAGCACCACCATGCGGTCCATGAGATCTCCTACATCGCCAAGGACATCACGGACCACCGGGCCTTTGGCTACGTCTGCGGGAAGGAAGGGAACCACCGCTTTGTGGCAATCAAGACTGCTCAATCGGTTAGTAGAGTGTGTGTGTGCGTGTGTGTGTGTGTGTGTGTGTGTGTGTGTGTGTGTGTGTGTGTGTGTGTGTGTGTGTGTGTGCGTGTGCGTGTGCGTGTACATTTTTTTTAAGTGTTAGGAGTGTTAGGCGGGAGGAGTATGACTGAGGGGGGCTCTGCGTCCTCCCGGTGGGGGCTCCTCACTCACTGGCAGGTGTGTTAGTAGGATTCAACAGCAGTGACAACACAGTGAGCACACACGACTGTGTGTGAGGAGGAATCAATGGGCATAACCACTAAATAGCTGAGGAAAAATAGGTAAAAAGCGAAACAAATGGCCTCACACCAGTGGTGTCAGTTCAGCAAAAGCTCAGGTATGGCAAGGTTACATTCAGTCATTCATTCTCATTTCAGAGATTTTCAGAATGGGCGTGTCTGAACAGGCCATTTCAGAATGGCAATGCAAGTGATGTCACTTGCCTTGCCATTGCATTGATGATGGCCAGACAGAATTGCTCAGTAGCCCCCCCCTGCCCAAAAGGACGTTTTGGTATTGCAGCTGAAAGTGCTGTATAAGCCAGAGACAATTGACTTGGGATGAGTATATCTGAGTGATGATTTAGGCTCAAACCTTTTGAAAAAGGTTTGAGGGACATACACCATATGATATTAAATATCAAATATTTTTTTAAATTCATGGTGTAGATCCTTTAAAATAAGGGACACCTATCCTGGGGCTCAAACCCCCCAAAACCCCCGAAATGCATAGAAAACTATTAGTGGTGTGCCGATATATCGTCCCGCGATATATCGCGATACGTGTTCGTGACGATAATGTATCGTTGATTTTTTTGATTTTCTTTTGCAACAACAGAAGTATTTGTTTGCATTTGCTCCCCCCCCCCCCCCATACATTTTCATAAGCTTTTTTTCCCCCCATATATTTTCATAATAAAAAAAGTGTCATATATCGTATCGTATTGATGTCGTGAGCCCAATATCGTATCGTATCGTTTCATTAAATTAGTGTATTGGCACACCCCTAAAAACTATGCATTATACCTATAATACAATATAAATACAATGGTCTTACACCTGCATTAGGCTACTATTCATGATTTTTTAATGTTATGGCAAGTTATGGCACCTGCCATACCTTGCCATACCCAATTGACGCCCCTGTGCCCCACTATCTGCCCTGTCCAATCTGTGAATCGTCCATTGGCACTAATAACTGTTTTGATGAATACACTAGGCTTTTTTTCTAGGCCTATACACGACGCCTCAGTGACAGTCACAGATGCATCAGCACACAGAGAAACAGTGCGCTGCAAAGCCACATTTTATAATTTGTCACATGGATAATTACAATCATGCGGTATGCAAAACGAGAACAAATTAACACCGAGGATTTTTACTGAGTAAAAGTATCTCCTCTGCTGCACCTTACGTCTGTATGTCTGTCTGCCATGATGCACACAGACATCAGTATGTCTGTCTGCCATGATGCACACAGATGGCAACATGCCCAGACAATATGCGGTGCCATCCATAACAAGAATAACCATAGTCGAGGCATGTGTGCAGTGGTGGAAAAAGTACTCACATCTTTTACTTAACCCATTAAGGCCTGAGTCCGATTCTTAAAAAGTTTTCTAAATCCTAACAGATTTTTGAAAAAAACATAAAAAATATTTTTTCACGATTTTTCAAAAATAGTAGATCTACAAGCTCGTAGCGCGGCACTCGGTGCCGCGCTATGAGCTTGTATATCTGCTATTTTTGAATAGCCAAAGACATCTAAAGTGACACAGATGCGTTCCAGGTATGAATGGGTTAAGTAAAAGTATCAATACTGCAGTGTAGAAATACTCTGTTACAAGTGAAAGTCCGGAATTCTAAATTTACTTGAGTAAAAGTACAAACGTATTGGTATCAAAATGTACTTAAAGTATCAAAAGTAAAAGTGCTCATTATGCAGAATGTCCCATTTCAAGTTTTCAAATGTATACACGAATCCACGGAGCGCTGCCCTGTAGGTGGCGCCGCCATCGCTGCGGTGTCACACTCGATCAGCTGTTGCTGCGCGGTGTCAGTCAGCTGCAGTCACTGACTGCTCACGTTACTCTTTTACCTGCTTTTTACTAACTTTTACCAACACTAACTTTACAAAGATGTACAGAAAATCGTGATGAACCTGTGTAGTTTATGGCTGCTCCACGTGAACAGACGGACAGAACCGCAGCAGCAGCTGACTTAGCCCTGAAACATGACTGTCATACCATGACAGTCATGGTGCCGAGTCCCCCTGGTCTAAAGTTGTGTTCGATTTTTTCACATTGCCGTCTCTCACATAAACATAAACGTTCAGATTTCAAATATAAAGTGCTTACCACCGAGCCACGGATGTTACAAGGCGACGCGGACCGCGATGAGTACCCGTATCTCCCGTATTGTTCAATAAAAAGCATTTTAATCCCATCGCCGGCCTTTTTTTTTTTTTTTTTTTTTTTTTTAATGTATCAGAGTGCAATACACCTCCCAACCATTAGTGTCGCATGGTTGAAAGTATCTGAGACAAATTGGAGAAATTGGCCGGCGATGGGCACTGCGATGCATTGTGAGCTTGTAGATCTGCTATTTTCAAATGGCCGAAATGCATATAGGGCTGAATCGGTTAATGTATATTTTGTAATAATAATCAAAATCTACAAAGTAACTAAAGTTTTCAAATAAATGTAGTGGAGTAAAAGTACAATATTTGCCTCTGAGATGTAGTGGAGTAGAAGTAAAAGTATTGGAAATTGGAAATACTCCAGTAAAGTAAAAAATACCTCAAAATTGTACTTAAGTACAGTACTTGAGTACATGTACTTAGTTACTTTACACCACTGCTTGTGGGTCATTACCAACCGTACGTTACCAACAATATGTCAGATAGCGAGTTAGAGATCTAATATGCAGTTTTAAAAAAGTTTAGTTTTTTAAATAGGGGTTATGTGAGTCTCCAGATTGTCTGTGTGTATGTGAATGAACATTTGTGTGTAGTGTGTAGTGCACACACACACACACACGGAGTGTGTTTGTTCCTCCTCTCAATAACTCTTGACATTTAGATAAAGGCCCTTAAAATTGAATTCATGTTCCTTTATGGTTTTTATCATAATAAATACGACAGCTTATTCTCTAGAGCTCCACTCTGTGTGTGTGTGCGTGTGTGTGCGCGTGCGTGCGTGCGTGCGTGCGTGCGTGCGTGCGTGCGTGCGTGCGTGCGTGTGAGAGGGAGAGAGAGAAATAGCGTGCGTGTGCGTGTGCGTGTGCATGCATGCGTGCGTGCATTTGTGCGTGCGCGTGTACTAGTACTGTGTCTTTCTGTGCGTTCCTTGATGTATGTGTCTATTACTGTGTGTGTGTGTGTGTGTGTGTGCGTGTGTGTGTGTGTGTGTGTGCGTGTGCGTATGCGTGCGTGTGTGTGTGTGTGTGTGTGTGCGTCTCCCAGCGCGTCGTGTACATTCACTAGCCGACATATGAGAGATATTGAGTGACCCCATCTTGGACCTGTTGTTATTATTGTGGTGAAGTCTGCTGCTGTTGTGTCAGTACGCTGGGGCTCCAGCTGGCTCTCTCTCTCTCCCTCCGTAGAGCGTATTGATTTCCCATAGTGAGTCGATGAGGGTTTGAGTGCGTGTCACCGCTTCTAATGGCACATCCATCCTCGCTGGGCCTGAACTCCTGCCACTTCTGACTCTGATATCCACAAGTACACACACACACAGAAACACACACAGAAACACACACAGAAACACAGTGGGACACCCAGCTCTCCTCCAGACTAGCCTGGGATTCAGACTGATTCTCTTTGTTCGGCTGATTTTCTTTTCTCACTTCGCTTCTCAGTAGGGATGGCCAACCGATAACCGTTAACCGTTAACCATTAAGAAATTGGCCACCGATTAATACTAACGATTAATCGTTAAAATCGTTTTTTTTTTTTTGCCGAAAATGTTTTAATTGTTTTTTGGCCAAGTCTACACCTGCAACCACTCGTAACTTCCACTTTATTCTTCTTATTCCTCGTCTTTGTATTGGTATTGTTTGTGTTGGAGCGCCTCAGTGCGGCTGCAGAGTTCATGTGCAACCTCTTCCAGAGAGAGATAGAGACACTAGAAACTCTGCTGGAGACACAAAACAAACTGTGTAGACTTGGCCCTTTGAAATAAAATGCATTTTTTTCTTAACGGTTATCGATTAATTAATCGGTAAGGCCTAACGGTAAACTGTTAATAAAATGTCTCCATTTGGCCATCCCTACTTCTCAGCAGTGTTGATTTTGTCGACTAAAACTATGACGAAAAATGTTGGTCGACTACCTTTTTTCACTGACGAAAACAAAATAAAAACAAAATAAAAACTAAGCTTTGATGACTAAAACCAAGGCTAAATATATTGACAATTTCGTCAACAAATAAAAACTGGACCAAAATGTTAGTGAGGGGTCTAGTGGAGAAGAGATCCAGTAGAACTAAAAGACAAGTCATTTTATGGTTGTTTTGCGCTCGGGTGTTGCATGCTGAAAATAGCCGATCTACAAGCTCACAACGCGTCGACGCGTTGTGAGCTTGTAGATCGGCTATTTTCAGCATGCTACCGAGTGTAAAATCAGCCATTAGGACACCATCAAGGCACCGCCAACATACATTTTTGTCGACTAAATCAACTGTAGATTTAGTCGACTATAATCTTATGATATTTAATCGACTAACACTAGACAAAAACTAAAACATTTCAGATGACTAAAATATGACTAAAACTAAATGGAATTTTATCCAAAAGACTGTGACTAAAACTAAATAAAAAATGTCTGTCAAAATCAACACTACTTCTCAGTCTGGTCATGGTTCTACTGGACTGGTATTTCCAAACGTCCCCAATGACTTAGGCAAGTCAGGAAGTGACTCCAATTTTACATTGGAAGCCACTGGTCCGGGGGGGGGGTTGGGTAAGGTTGGGTTTAAGGTTAGGGGTTGGGGTTGGGCATGCATGTGTTGTGTTGTGTGGATTTGGGTTAAAGGCATGGTGTCTGTTGGGTACTGTGTACGAGAATGCTACGCATGCGCACCAAAGTCCTTATGGTGGTGCCAGCCAACGGCAGAATAAACTAAATAGTGGTCTTCAAGAGACAAGAAGGTGGCCACACACACAAGGTAGCCAAAGTGGAAATATTTTATAGGACGCAGAGTAAACAAACCAACGTTTCGGGAGGTAACTGCCTTCTTCAGGGTATGGTATCTGTTAGGCCCTTACGGTGCGTTTTAACAGCGGGCGATTCAGGTTAGTATTTTCCGGAAGTGCATTATATGTCTATGAGAGCCGCGGCAACTACTGGCGATGAGGCGAAGTGGGCGGGGGGGCGATGTTGATCTGAAAAGATGGATTTAATTTATCTTTTGGACGATGTCGCCCGGCGATCGTCCGGAGACTCGCCCGCTGTTAAAACGTACAGTCACAGTTAGGGTTGGGCATATGTCCCTTAGGGTTAAGGTTAGGATAAGGCGATATCTCTGGAATGTAAGTCAATGCAGTATCCCCCCAAAAATTGGTGTGCTGTTGCTCCCTAATGGTTATGAATTATGCATAATGAACAATGAAGTGTGCCATGGTATGAAACCGCCTTGTACTGTTTGATGTTCAACAGCATTTGTAGTGACTCCAAGTCACTACAAATGAGTAGAGTACAATTTATCATACTGTGTGTGTGTGTGGGGGGGGTAAATGGGTGAGCAGAGACAGAGCTGTCTTTATTTTATGTGAGTCTTTTAGGGCAGAGTTTTTAGCCTGCAATTGGAAAAGAACTCGTGCTTTCACTGCTTTGATGTGAGATAACACAGCAGCCTCCATTCTGTTCTGGCAAAGATGAAGACTTAGAGAGTCGGGCCCTTAACTGGACAATTCTGGACTAAACTCTCAAAGTAATTGGCGTTTCACTTCCAAGTCCTCTGTGAAAGCCATTTCCAAAGCAAGCCTAAAAGCAGAGAAGGTGTCTGACTGTGTGTGTGTGTGTGTGTGTGTGTGTGTGTGTGTGTGTGTGTGTGTGTGTGTGTGCGTGTGCGTGTGTGCGTGCGTGCGTGCGTACGTTGTTCTTCTCACTCCTCTTGGCCCGCTGACAAGAAAAGGTGCTGATAACTCCACTTGGCACCGTCTCAGTGAGTGTTAGACGGGGACAGTGTGTGTGTGTGTGTGTGTGTGTGTGTGCGTGTGCGTGTGCGTGTGCGTGCGTGCGTGCGTGCGTGCGTGCGTGCGTGCGTGCGTGCGTGCGTGCGTGCGTGCGTGCGTGCGTGCGTGCGTGCATGCGTGCCTGTGTACTGTACGTGTACATGACAAAAGTAGCAGATCTACAAGCTCTACTTTTGATGCTAATGTAACGCTGTAGTAGAATCAAGTACTGTAGGGCATTAGTTTATGTAAAAACACAAAAAAATGATAAATATGGAGATAAGAAGTTTTTCTGCCCGACAACAACAATATTTTTTTTCGTAGATTAACACATTGATTGCCAGAGTTATTTCAGATTTTTTGCAGTTTATTGCCAGAGATTTTTCATTGAACACAAAAAAGTACTCAGGAGCCGAGATACAGACTTTTTAAGTTTTAAGTTAACAAGGAAGTGGATGGGAGTCTAGATCTTCGAAAAATCATATCTCCTTGGTCTTTGGGTCAAATTAAAAAAATAAAAATTAAATGTTTTTTTTTTTTGAAAAAAAATTGTTTTCTTAAAAACGAGTTAACTCGATCTTGGCAATCAAGTGATGGATTTTAAAAACGAGTAAAAACTAGTTAACTCGTTCTTGGCAATCAATGTGTTAATGCCCTACTTCATCAAAGAAGTGCGTCACACAAAAGTATTGAAAATAGCAGATCTACAAGCTCGTGCCGCAGTGCATTGTGAACAGACAAGGTTTGTTACAGCAATGATATACATGAGGAGGAAACTGCCTGGCATAACGATCAAATTGGGGAGAAAATGAAAAAGATCCAAAACACTTGATCTGCCTGCATACGCACGTTTATGTGTGTGTGCGTGCGTGTGCGTGCACGTGCGTATGCGTGTGCGCGCGCGTGTGTGTGTGTGTGGGTGTGTGTACACTGTGTGTGTTAATGTGTGTGCTGTGTTGTGTGGTGTGTCCCCAGGCTGAGCCAGTGATCCTGGACCTTCGGGATCTCTTTCAGCTCATCTATGAGATCAAGCAGAGAGAAGAGTTGGAGAAGAAGGCTCAGAAAGACAAGCAGTGTGAGCAGGCCGTCTATCAGGTACACAAAGTCTCACCGTTTAGCCTTTTGTGACTGGAGAGAGCATTCAAGTGGAAAAAGCCCAAATGAAACCATTTGCACACACTCAGAGAACCATTAAAGGTAGGGTCAGGGATTTTCTTTGGATACAATTAGTTTTAAATAGCTCTGTATTCTGATAGTAATCATTGATATAGACTAGAGTGTTTGTTCAGTAACAGGAGTCAGCATGTCTCTCCAGCTCTTTAGTAAACAGAAAATGCATTTTCAGGTCAGGATACCAATTTGAACCAATCAGGATTGAGAACTCAGACAGGACACATGTTAAACATGTTAAAGGTAGGGTAAGTGATATTTTTTGGTTAAAACAAAAAGTATTTTGTTAAAAGGTTAAAATACTATATTCTGATAGTAATCATTGCTATAGAGTGTTTGTTCAGTAACAGATGTCTCCCTGTCTCTCCAGCTCTTTAATAAACAGAAAATACATTTTTCGGTAGGTGTCAAAATCTCAGCCAATCAGGAGAAAGTACCCATTTTTAAGCTTAATTTGTATAGTGTTCCAGTTAAAATTTTGTCTGCTCATTTCTTAGTGTCATCACTTCCAATTTTACTTGTTTAATCTGTATCCTGATTGAGTTCTCTGTCCTGGTTGGATAACATTGGAAATGAAACTAAAAAAAAAAAAAAAAAAACTACAAAATACATTTTCTGTTTTATAAAGAGCTGGAGAGACATGGAGACTCTTTATATGGACAGGACACTCTATAGTAACGAGCACTATCAGAACATAGACCCATTTTGCAATTATTTGAATAATTGCAAATCACTTACACTACCTTTAAATTGGAAGTGATGACACAAAGAAATGAACAAAATTGGAACTGGAACACTATAAGAATGAAGCTGATAGATGGGTACTTTCTCCTGATATTTTGTCATCTACCTGAAAATGTATTTTCTGTTTATTAACACATTGACTGCCAGAGTTTTTCAGAAAAGTCTGTAGCCTCTGCCAGGGTTTTGAACGATTTTGGTACCTTTTCGCATAGCCACAGAATATTTTTCTCTAGTATGATTGATCCCCAGAAAATTTCTAATCACAGATGAGATTCAGGTGTGGTTTCACAAATGTCAACGAGGTCAATTTGACCTTGTTGTCATGTGTTGTTTGATGTTTGAAAATAGCTCAAAACCAGTAGTTTCAAACCAAAAAACATTTTGAATTGTTTGTCCGTTTCAATTTTAACATTGAAGTGGATGGAGCAGCAAATCTTTGGAAATTGTTATCTCCTTATTCGTTTGGAATATCGAAAGAGTGTCAATTATAAATAATTAGAAAATCTTTTTAGATTTTTTTTGACATGAAATCTATATATATATATATGTATGTATGAGGCCTACAGTATATGGCCAAAAATGTATCCATTTCCGCCCTGAGATTGGGAGGTCGGGGTTAAATTCTCCGTCCGGGTCAGACTAAAGACTATAATAATGGGACCCCATGCCTCCCTGCTTGACACTCAGCATCAAGAGTTGGATTGGGGGTTTAAGTCCCTGTGACATACTAGCGTCATGTCCAGGAGGTGCACTAGTACATCAAGCCGTTTCACACTACAGAAACAGGAGATAGGCTCCTGACCTAATGGGCCACATGGTTCGGCAAGGCTTACTTCTACTTATAGCCAAAACTCTCCCTGTTAACGTGTGTGCCAATGTTGTGCTTTTTTTTATCGCAAAATGCACAATTCTCTCAAATATTGCACATAATCTAAATGGTGCATTTATATAGTGCTTTTATACCGCCCCTCTACCGGGTTATGCTTTTCGTTTACGCATTGTGCGTATTTCTCTCCACCTCATTGCATAAATACTGTATCATTAGCAGTGAGAGTCAGAGAGACTCTTAGGAAAGTCTTGAAAGCAACAAATCAAATTAGCCAGTTGGTTGGTGCCTCCGCTTCCACGCCTAGCGTTAGCGCTTTGCTAGCAGTGTGTCCATACATCTCCTTTATCTGCGTTGTCTCCTCTATTGCCTTTTTCATTCGTCTCTGTCGCGGTGGAAACCTCATATGTCCAAAACTGTTACTTTTCAGGATTCAAATTCAAATGCATCAAAAGTAGCAGATCTACAAGCTCAAAACGCGTCGCTTCGCGCCGCGTTTCGAGCTTGTAGATCTGCTACTTTTGATGCTTTTGTGTGACGCTGGAGTATGATCAAGTGGGTCGTTAATTTACGAAAGAACACAAAAAGTTAGAATATGGAGATAAGAGGTTTCTGCCCGACAGCAATGGATTCCTTCCTAACTTCCCACCCCCCCCCCCTCTCTCTCTCTCTCTCTCTCCGTCTCTCTCTGCCTCTCTCTCTCTCTCTGCGTGTGATAAATGCCGAACGATTACCGTAACTGCTGTTTTGTTCTGCTGCGCTGTACGCCCACACTGTCCTCTCCTCTGCCGTAACTCTGTCCACCTCTCTCTCTCTCTCTCTCTCTCTCTCTCTCTCTCTCTCTCTCTCTCTCTCTCTCTCTCTCCTCTACCTTTCTTCACCTCCCTCTTGTGATCCCTTTCTCCGCCTCCCCACGCTTGCTGACGAACCACCAGACAATACTGGAGGAGGACCTCGAAGATCCCGTCTACCAGGTAACTTTCTTTACCTTGACCAATCAGATTCGCTGCTCTCTCT
>NC_137607.1:7077921-7097921 GCF_963280865.1 Gymnoscopelus braueri
TGTGTGTGTGTGTGTGTGTGTGTGTGTGTGTGTGTGTGTGTGTGTGTGTGTGTGTGTTGTGTGTGTGTGTGTGTGTGTGTGTGTGTGTGTGTGTGTGTGTGTGTGTGTGTGTGTGTGTGTACGGTCGCGGGGGTGCGTGCAAGTGTGACCTGTACATATATGTCTTTGATGGACGATTCTATTTCCTTCTCACTCCCTCTTTCTCACTCGACCTCTGTGTGAATCAACAAACAGCTACTCGTGCGTGCGCGCATGTGTGCGTGCGTGCATGTGTGTGTGAGCAGCACACGCCTTTGTTCTCATCTCACCCATCACTCACTTAACACACTGGTTGTGGTTGCAGAATGGCCATCAACAGACTCATCCTCATCCTCCTCACCATCATCATCATCATCATCATCCCTCACAACAACAACAACAACTAGAACCATCAAAACAACACCAAGCGTCTCAGAAGCCAGCAGTGGCAGACCTGCTGGGTTTAGACCTGGAATGGTGACTCAGGTAAGCTTGCATCGACATACGAAAATCGTTGCTGTCAGGGCAGAAACCTTCTTCATGTTCTGACATTTTGTGTTTTTTCGTAAATTAACGTCCCTACTTGACACAAAAGCATCAAAAGCAGCAGATCTACAAGCTCGAAACGCAGTGCGTTTCGAGCTTGTAGATCTGCTACTTTTGATGCTTTTGAATTTGAATCCTGAAAAGTAACTGTTTCGGACGTATGAGGTTTACACCCGACAGAGACGAAATGCTTTACAACAATGTCCAATTTGTGCCTAAACCGCATAGACTGTTAAAAAAAATTGACGAAGGGAGCTGTGACGTCACCCATTGGTTCCTACAGACCCGTTTTGAGGTCACTATTTCACAGAATTCGAATTCCACCATCATGGAATTTCTGGTCCCGAAAAGCTAGCGGAAAACAAATGCTATTGGGGAGAAGATCAGTGAGGGGAGGGTCTTCAATCTGTAGAACCAGTAGAAACCAGAGAAGCATACCCTACTTTATGATCAAATAAAAAAAATAATGGGAGCATAATTTACAAGAAAAAAACACATGATAATTGAAAAGAACTAGCGACTGAATGCATAAAGTATTTATACCAATGTTTACTACAGTAATGAAATCAAGTGGTAAAGTCCGGTCAAATACCCATTGAGTTTAATGGCGTGAAACGTCTTCTGCAACAGCAGCAGGGGGAAATAGCGACACCCTCTACAGGCCATTAATGAGAACTGCAGCGTTGTCATTATTTCCGCATTGGCTTCATTCTATAGCAGATCTACAAGCTCACAGCGCGTCACTTCGTATCGAACTGCGAGCTTGTACACTCTGCTATTTTTGAATTAAAAAAAAATAGATTTTGAAAGTGTTTTTTTTAACACAAATCTTCTCTTCTGGGGGGGGGGGTCCCTGGCACAAAAACTTTTCAGATCCAAATATATATCAATTTGGCTGTCCTTGGCACAACAAAGTTTGAGTCTGCTCCGTGCTACTGTAGAACATTCTGTACGAACTCACAAGCATGACACAGACTAGATAAATTAAACAGTTATACATGGATTTGCTGCTCGTAGGGCAGAACTGCTCGTAGGGCAGAGCTTGCTCGTAGGGCAGAACTGCTCGTATAGGGCAGAACTGCACGTATAGGGCAGAACTGCTCGTAGTTCTGCCCTATGAGCAGAACTACTCTGCTCTTTACAGTAGGGCAGAACTGCTCGTAGGGCAGAACTGCTCGTAGGGCAGAACTTGCTCGTAGGGCAGAACTGCTCGTAGGGCAGAACTGCTCGTAGGGCAGAACTTGCTCATAGGGCAGAACTGCTCGTAGGGCAGAACTTGCTCGTAGGGCAGAACTTGCTCGTAGGGCAGAACTGCTCGTAGGGCAGAACTGCTCGTAGGGCAGAACTTGCTCGTAGGGCAGAACTGCTCGTAGGGCAGAACTTGCTCGTAGGGCAGAACTGCTCGTAGGGCAGAACCTAAAAGACACACAGAAATATTAAGAAAATGATGCAATACATATCGTCGCTGTCTGGCAGAAACCTCCTATCTCCATATTCTAACTTTTTTTTGCCTTAAATTAGTGCTTTACTTGATCATACTACAGCGTCACACAAGAGCATCAAAAGTCGCAGATCGGCCCTGGTGTAAAGTAACTAAGTACATTTACTCAAGTACTGTACTTAAGTACAATTTCGAGGTATTTTTACTTTACTGGAGTATTTCCAAATTTTTTTACTTTTACTTCTACCCCATTACATCTCAGAGGCAAATATTGTACTTTTACTCCACTACAATTATTTAAAAACTGTAGTTAATAGTTACTTTGTAGGTTTTGATTATTAATATAAAACATACATGAACCACTTCAGCCCTATATACATTTCAGCCATTTGAAAATAGCCGATCTACAAGCTCACAATGTGCCGCGATGCGACGCATTGTGAGCTTGTAGATCTGCTGTTTTCAAAAAGATTTTTATACATTTCAAAACTTGTGCAATGGGACATTCTGCACAATGAGTACTTTCTACTTGTGGTACTTTAAGTACATTTTGATACCAATACTTTTGTACTTTCACTCAAGTACATTTTTAATTCCGGACTTTTACTTGTAACAGAGTATTTCTACATTGCAGTATTGATACTTTTACTTAAGTAAAAAAAAATAGTACTTTTTCCAGGGTTTCGAGCTTGTGTATATGCTACTATTGCTATTTTTGAATCCTGGAAAAGTTGACAGTTTTGGACATATGAGGTTTCCACCCAAAGGAGGCGATATACAACCCTTCATTGAATGCCATGCTGCTGACGTAGTGAAAACCTAATGCTACTACAGGAGGAGGCTGGGGAGGTGGAGAGGGAGGAGCCTGATCACTGAAACGCTGTCAGTGTGTTTAGCAGCGAGACGTGTTGTCGAGCATGTAATAGTGAATGACAAGTCTGCTTAAATAGACTGTGTAGGTCGAGCCATTAGGAGCGTGGGCTGTATGAGCGTGGGACCAGCTTAACTATAGCCTGCCTGAGGTAAGGAAGGGAGGATAAAAGGAAGCACTAAAAAGCCTAGAAAATTTGCAGCATGTTAAAATCAGTATAATTTCATTAACACATTCCATGCCAGAGTTTAATCTCATAATGTACTCACCAGTGCCAGCGTTTTATTGTTGTTTTTTTCATGTCGCCACAGACCTCGCTAAATAAGTTAAAAGTGCGCGTTCATTTGGTTCTAAACACACAGCGGATCTGTGAGAAACGGCCAGCGAAAAAAGTTTCCAAATCCGAGCCGCCATCTTGAAGATACAGTGGATCAACGCTAAACAGTGATCAGCGCCCATACCCTAGGTGGGGTTGGCGAAAGGGCCTACTCTGTGTGGAGTTTGCATGTTCTCCCCGTGTCTCCTAGGGTAGTTAATACCCTCACAAAAACATGTAGTAATCCTGGTCACTATACCGCCTCCCCCATGACAGCCGGGGCGCCTGATGGAGGGGAAGGGAACTGGTTGGAATAACGTGTTCCTTCCACACGCTACGTCCAACCAGGGAAACTCCCCCCTGTCAGGTGACAAGAAGGTCAGTTGGCTCTCATGCCTGAAGGAAGCATGAGCTCGGCCCTGGCCTCCCTACTGTGGGGTGACAGGTGTAATACTGGTGTAGGGCTGGTGTAGTGCCCAGGATCACTTAGGAAATTGGCACCGGGTGAAAAAAATGGGTTACAAAAATCGCGGGAAAAAAATTTAAGTAAAAAAAAAAAAAAAAAAACAGTGATCAGCGAGGAGAAAAACAACAACCGAGAAAATCGAGTTTTAAACAGGATCCCAGACAGGAAGCGGATACGATCGAAAAAACCGGAACCCGGATAATTCTGTTTCCGACCGGAAACCGGAAACGTAAATGGATCAAAAAAATTCGGAAAGTGCACCTGGGGAAATTTCAATGGGAATCGGCGGTTCGCGTAGATCTACGCGATTGGCACGCTGCGGCTTTAAATAGGTTCGCGTAGATCTACGCGATTGGCATTCAATGTGTTAAAAGAAGTCCTAAATAAATCAATGCTACTGTAGCGTCCGAGGCTGTCAGGCTTACAGTAGCTGTAGGCTTTAGACTCTCTTTATAAGGACAAGAACCAAGGAACTTCTCTCTTTGGAGCGCCAACAGAGCCACTCCAATTATTCCACACGAGACGGCAGCCCGCCAGAATAATAATAATAATACAGTCGCACCGTTTACGCCGTCACCCTGTGTCCCCTCCCTCTCAGGCATGACCAATCAATCCCTGCGCCTACATCCCCGTCCCCCCTTACAAAGAAGAAATGTCCCCATTTCCATGGAACCTGTACAACACATTCATGTGTTATACCCTTCTTCTTTTTTTCAAACAAAACAAATACACCGTCCAGCAAGGAAACATAACACAAAAGCAGTGGTGTAAAGTAACTAAGTACATTTACTCAAGTACTGTACTTAAGTACAATTTTGAGGTATTTTTTACTTTACTGGAGTATTTCCAATTTGCAGTACTTTTACTTCTACTCCACTACATCTCAGAGGCAAATATTGTACTTTTACTACAATTATTTGAAAACTTTAGTTACTAGTTAACTTGTAGATTTTGATTATTATTACAAAAGACACATTACCCACTTCAGCCCTATAATATTTCAGCCATTTGAAAAATAGCAGATCTACAAGCTCACAATGCGTCGCTATGCGACGCATTGTGAGCTTGTAGATCTGCTATTTTCAAAAGATTTGTATACATTTGAAAACTTGTGAAATGGGACATTACTTTTGTACTTTTACTCAAGTAAATTCTGAATTTCTGACTTTTACTTGTAACAGAGTATTTCTACATTGCAGTATTGATGCTTTTACTTAAGTTAAAAAAAAATTGCACTTTTTTCACCACTGCACAAAAGAGGACCAATGGAAAAAAAAATATGTCTCTTTATCCAGGCTCGATGGCGAGCAGCAACGCAGCACCCTACAAACCTACACTGCTGCTTCCATCATCTCAGTAAATGGTATTTCCAGGTCTAGATGACTCCCCTCATAAGACATCTCTCTCTCTCTGCTGGGTACCTCAGCAGAGAGAGAGCCACAAGGTTCTACATCCATAAAGGTTACTCTGGCGCAGAGAGTACGTTGACCTTTACAAATGCCCCCTCTTCAACTACCTCTTGTGTCCCCGCGTGACCCCCCTGCCCCCCCCGCTCCTCTCATCTGAGTGGTCCTCGGTTGTTATCCTGACCGTTACGAGAAGAGAATGAGCGCCGGCATCCGTGACCCCTTGACCCCTGTCAGTCATGATTAAAACACAAGGCCCCTCACGTCGCCATAGTAACCACATGGAGAGAAATATGGGGTACGAAAGGCAGGACGTTTTGCGAGCGTGTGTGTGTGTGTGTGTGTGTGTGTGTGTGTGTGTGTGTGTGTGTGTGTGTGTGCGTGTGCGTGTGTGCGTGTGTGTGTGTGTGTGCGCGTGCTTGTGATTTCCCCACCTGCTCCAATTAAGAGGTCCTTTCAGGAGGTTGATGAATAACAACAGAGCCCTTTTCACACCTGCCATTTTGGACTCTTTATGAGGGCATGATTGCGTAATGTTGCGTTATCAGTGGGGCTCCAACTTTTTCATGTCAAGGACCCCCAAAATGTAATGTATTTGGACTCCGACCCCCATTTCAAAATATTTAATTCCAGGGACCAACAGTTTCTCGCCCGACAGTTTCTCGCCCGACAGATATTAGACTGTGTACATTTCCCAAAAGGAATTGCATGTATTTCATTCAGTCTGACCAGAGGCATGGATAAAACCTATCCACAACACTGGCCATGAAGATGAATGGCCAGAGTGGGGATATCAAAAGCAGAGGTATGGATTTACCCCTCCAAATCCAACCCTAGCTAAACCCACAGGGATCAATACAAGTTACCAAAACAACTACAAAAACAAAACAACTACAACAACTGGAGTCTGTAAAGTAAATAAATAGCCCTCAAACTTGTAGTCCCACTGGTTTCAAATGGATCGTCTGTAAAAAAAAAAAAAAAACTAAAAACAACTCTGGGTTGAATTATTGACACAGAGTAAAGCTGAGCTTCGACAATCAATAACCAACCAACCACAGTGAGAGAATGTCTCCAGTTTAACTAACAGTAGAGAGAGGCGTGTTGTGTAATATTTCTGTTTCTCATTCCAATCCCGTGGACATATTATTCTTATCGGTTCCACTGGGATAGCATTAACCCATTCAATCCGGGAACTCATCTGTGTGTCATTTTAGACTTGAGCTATAACCATTGTTTTGTACTTTGGCTATTCAAAAATAGCAGATCTACAAGCTCATAGCTACGGGAGCTACAAGCTATGATTCTTGTAGATCTGCTATTTTTTTTAAATCTTTGTGCAAATCTTCGAATACATATATATTTTTAAACTTCTGGAGGTCCAAAATATTTGACAAATGTTCGCTTTAAAAAATATGTATTCAAAGATTTACACAAATTTGTCAATGGTGCTCCAACTTTTTCATGTCAAGGACCCCCAATATGATATGTATTTGGCCGCGGACCCCCATCTCAAAATATTTTGTTCCAGGGACCCCCCAGAAGCAAAGATGTGCGTTAATGTTAAGAATATATATATTCAAAGATTTGCACACATTTTCAAACATTTTCAAAAATAGCCGATCTACAAGCTCATATGAGCTTGTGGATCTGCTATTTTTTTAATAGCCAAAGACATCTAAAAATGACAGAGATGCGTTTCCCGGGTTTGAATGGGTTAACCGCATTGTTTGGGATATCTTTTGGACATCTATAGCGTATCTCCTGGGTGAGTCGATCTCTTATCTAAGTGTAGCCGAGATTTCTCGCTGCAACAAATACTCCGTATTACAGCCTCACTTACAGTATCTCCCCCCCCTCTCGTCTGTCTCTTTCATAAAGGCCCCATGCAGCTATACACCCCATTCAGAGCTATACGGCTGTGACAGAAAAAGGAAAAAAAAATCAACTCCTCGGGCTGTGCCTGATAACGTTATCTAGATAGATGCAAATAGAACTTTGTGGGTTCTATGTGTGTGACCCGTGAGTTTAAAAGAAGAAATAAGATATTCAAAGAACACTCATTATCTTTTTTAGAAGAAATTATCCGGCGTATCCGTGATTTATGCAAATCTTCCGAGTCCGACCGTGTGTTCATGGCTTTAAAAAAAAAAAAAAAGAAGAATCCTTTCATTGACTATAAATAGCGTTTTTTATTCACTTCGCCCATCGGGGCTAAAGATATTATTAATGTAAGAAGGGGGGAGAGAGATATTAAAGAGAAGGATCGTGGCGAGAGAGAGAGAGAGAGAGAAAGGCGGAGTTATATATCGGGTGGAAACCTCATATGTCCAAAAGTGTTACTTTTCAGGATTCAAATAGAAAAGCTTCAAAAGCAGCAGATCTACAAGCTCGAAACGCGTCGCTTCGCGCCGCGTTTCGAGCTTGTAGATCTGCTACTTTTGATGCTTTTGCGTGACGCTGTAGTATGATCAAGTAGGGCGTTGATTTACGAAAAAAAACACAAAACGTTAGAACGTGGAGATAAGAGGTTTCTGCCCGACTGCAACGATAGCCTATATACCGTGAAAAAAAAACAGAGGGATCAGGGATTCAGATCAGAAGGAAAAGGTGTCGCTCTTTGATTTGAATGGTACCCTGACACTGCTGGTGGTGGGTTGGGTAAAAGGAGGGCAGCAGCAGTAGTATATAGCCTAGAACGGGGGTTCTCAAACTTTTCAGGCTGCGACCCCCTTAAATAATCACATTTGAACTGGGGACCCCCCCCCACACCCTGACAAGCACTTGGAATTGTAGGAGTTGAAGCAATACATTTAGTTTGACTCGGTTCCACAGATAAATAGTGTGATAATAGCTGATCTAGCGTCACACAAAAGTATCAAACATTTTGCTATTTTTAAATTTGAGGCTTCCACCACAGAGGATACATTTTTTCATCATTATGAAGATTTTTTTTCCTCTCTTTTCCAATTTACCCCGCTGGCGCCCCCTGGTGGCCCCCACTTTGAAAACCACTGGCCTAGAGGTCAGACACCAAAAGGTCACTGGTTCATGACCCCTGGACCTGCTATAGGGTCATCTGTGTGAAGGAAGTGTAGTGCAGTGCAGTACGATGTGTCTCCTTGAGCAAAGGCTTTTAACTAGGGTTGGGGGTTAATCGATCCACGTAAGAATTGCTATTCTTATCTTCTACGATTCTTTCTATACACGTAACACGTTTTTGTAAAGTTTCAATCATCTGCTCAGCAGCCAGCCTAAGCCTACCAATTTAATGTATGTAACAGCATTTGAATGATTTGTATTCGAATTGATATTCTGTCAATCACTGAGGATTGAGCAATTCTTAAATCTCAGTGATTAAAACCGTATGCAAGTTTAGCATGAATAAATATTACCTCATCTCAGGCTTGACCTTTGTGTATTTACAATTACTGCAATCAGTTGATAAAACGTATTCATATACAGTATACAGTGAAAACCCAAAAGATTATACACACTTTGCTTTCACGCCTTAAAGGTAGGGTAAGTGATATTTTTGGGTAAAATGTTTGGTTTTGTTAAAAAGGTTAAAGTACTATATTCTGATAGTAATCATTGCTACAGAGCGTTTGTTCGGTCACAGGGGTCTCTCCAGCTCTTTAGTTAAACAGAATATAGTACATTTTCAGGTAGGTGACAAACTTTAAGCCAATCAGGAGAGAGCACTGAAAATGCATTTTAAATAAACTAAATAAAAAACTAAGCTATGATGACTAGAACTAAGACTAAATATATTGACAATTTCGTCAACAAATAAAAACTAGACTAAAATGTTAGTGAGGGACTTAGTGGAGAAGAGATCCAGTAGAACTAAAAGACAAGTCGTTTTATGTTTGGTTGTGCTCGGGGGTTGCGCTCTGAAAATAGCCGATCTACAAGCTCACAACACGTCGCACTGCGACGCGTTGTGAGCTTGTAGATCGGCTATTTTCAGCATGCAACCAAGAGTAAAATCAGCCATCAAGTCAGCGCCAAAATACATTTTAGTCGACTAAATCAACTGTAGATTTAGTCGACTAAAATCTTATGATATTTAGTGGACTAAAACTAGACAAAAACTAAAACATTTCAGGTGACTGAAATATGACTAAAACTAAACGGAATTGTATTAAAAAGACTATGACTAAAACTACATAAAAATATGCTGTCAAAATCAACACGAGCCTTGAATGAATAAGAGTACGGTTTCCAAACTGTTGGTTGAAAGCGCTTGACCTCGGAGCAGGTCAAGCAGCTTTTTATAAACATGTGTTTAAGTATGCCATCATTCCATGTCATGTCAACCCATCCTCCCATCACTTCACCCCTCTCTCTGTCACCCTGTGTGTGTGTGTGTGTGTGTGTGTGTGTGTGTGCGTGCGTGTGTGTGTGTGTGTCACCGTGCCCTAGGCCAGAGGTAGGTACCTGGACCTATACTAAGTTAAGCATGTTGTTGACGTGTTGCGTGTTGTTGATGCATGCTGCACCGGAATCCAAGCATGTGCCGTTGTCTCCGTGTGTGTCTGGTGATTCTTGGCCGTGAACGCTCTCTTTCTCTGATTTGCAGAATATCAACCAATTAGAGCTTTTTGGAGACATGTCCACGCCCCCTGACATCACCTCGCCATCGGTAAGTATAGCTTCCTGTGAGCATTTTGAAGTGGCTTGAACCGTTTGACGGGGGGAGGAGGTTATACTGTATATCGGTGCTGTCAGCCGGAAACCTCTTATCTCCATATTTTTTACTTGTTGTGTTTTTTCGTAAATTAACGCCTACAGCGTCACACAAAAGCATCAAAAGTAGCAGATCCACCAGCTCAAAACGCGGCGCGACGCGTTTTGAGCTTGTGGATCTGCTACTTTTGCTATTCTTACATTTCAATCCTGAAAAGTAACAGTTTTGGACATATGAGGTTTCCACCCAACAGAGACAATATTCACTGAAGCATCAACATACTAAGCAACACCAAAAGCTTTAACCACTTAGGGAAACGAACCTGAGTTCTACACTAAATCTCTACCCAATCTACAAGCTCAAAACGTGTCGCAAGGTGCCATGTTTTGAGCTTGTAGATCTATAAAAAGCTATTTTTTTTGGAGTGAATGATCCCCCCCAGGATAGGCATGCTGTGGGGCTCAAATGGTTAAAGTGGCCATCATTTAAAATAAAACAAAAGCACCTTTTGGCCTAAAGGGCGGTGCTAGAGGGAAGGGTATCGTCAGAGCTAAAAGCATGCCTCCTGGGGAGAATCGGCGTTTCCATTAATGTGTACTTTTCCTCTCTTTTCCCTCAAACCTTGACCCCCCTGTACCCCCCGAACCGTAACCTGCACAGACCCCCGCCTCTCCAGCCAACACCCTCGACCCCTCCCTGGGCCTGCAGCCCCCCTCGGAGCTCTTTGCTCCCTTCAACCCTGCCTCCGTGCCCTCAGGTATGGACCCCCCCCACCCCCCCTCTATACTCACACAAGCACCGGGGCAGAAACGACTATACGGTAGTGGGGGGGCGGCGGTGGGCAAGATCAGGAGATTCAGTGGGAAAGACTAGGGATGTACGATGAATCGGTCATCATATCGCCGTTGGCAATATCGACCTTACAAATGCAATATCCAACATCATAATAATACATCGGTTTGAACCGATATTTTACTTTTTTAATACTTGAAAGCTGCAGATTCAAGCAGTGTTTTCTGAGGAAAGCTTTCAGAACGGTCAACAAGTTGGACAAATGTAAAATAAAATACTAACTTGTAAAACTTGTAAATGAAATTGGCTAAATGGCAGACAGATTCTGCTATAAACAGCAGAGTCTGTCAGCACCACTGCCCTAAACATTAGGGGTGTGCCGATATATCGTCCCGCGATATATCGCGATACGTTTTCGTGACGATATGTATAGTTTTGGAAAAAAAAAATATCGTTTTGATTATTATTATTTTTTTTACAATAATAATAATCAGGCATGCAAACAGCCCCGAGGTGAAAAGGTTGACAACATGTTTTTTTTTCTTCGGGTCAGATGTCACACTATTGCCCTATTTGGATTCAAAACGGCTATTGTAGCTGAAAAGCTACAAGTTTGCGTCTGAATAATGCAAAAACAGAATTATTTGTTTGCATTTTTTCTCCCCCATATATTTTCATAATAAAAAAGTGCGTATCGTATCGTATCGAAATCGTATCGAAATTGTGAGCCAAATATCGTATCGTATCGTTTGGTGAAATTAGTGTATCGGCACACCCCTACTAAACATGTAGTGTTGTTGTTAGAAGGAATAAACACAGAAGCACCCGGCAGGAAGTGGACTAAGAAAGGGGAGGAGCCAAAGCGAGTTCCTGTTTCTAAACAAAAAAGGAGGTGGTGCCCCCAGAGGCAAAAACAAAATAACTTTTTTTTGAGAGAGAGAGAGAGAGAGAGAGAGAGAGAGAGAGAGAGAGAGAGAGAGAGAGAGAGAGAGAGAGAGAGAGAGAGAGAGAGAGAGAGAGAGAGAGAAAGGAGAGAAGGGGTGTCATGTTGAGGCTGTGTGTGCTGAATATGAAACAAGTCATTAGTTTGCCTGCCACAGACACGCCTCTGATTTACCTTGCAGTTCTGTGGTGGTGACTGTGGCTGGTCAGAGGCAAGGCGATAAAACACTACGGGATGAGCTCAGCTCGCCGATAGAGCCTCCTTCATATGCATGTGGTCGCGTGCGCGTGTGTGTGTGTGTGTGTGTGTGTGCGTGTGCGTGTGCGTGTGCGTGTGCGTGTGTGTGTGCGTGAGCGTGAGTGTGTGTGTGTGTGTGTGTGCGTGCCTCCAAGTTATCCCCTCTTCCCCTTCTCTCCTCTCCTCATCTGCTCTGCTCTTGCTCCTCACCAGAGTTGCCAGATTTGACAAGAGAAATAAGCGACCAGGTCTATGAAAACAAGCCCACAAGAGGCGACTAACACATGAGCACTTTCAACCAATATACGCTATTTTTTACAAAGAAATCGGGGGGTCCCTGACATCAAATATTTTCAGATGGGGATCTTACATATTAATTTGAGGGTTCCTTGACATGAAAATGTTTGAGAACCCCTGGTTTAAACAACTTTTAGGAAGCAAGCCCAAATAAGTAACTACACTTTAGAAACAAGCCCCAAAAAAACAGCAACACCGCAACTACCAATATTTACAAGCGACTTTTACAGAAAAACAAGCCCAAAGTCGCTTGAGCAGACATGGCAACACTGCCTTCAGCCCTCCTCTCATCCCTTAACCCCTCTCTCTCTCTCTCTCTCTCTCTCTCTCTCTCTCTCTCTGTCTCTGTGGGGCTCGCTCTGTCTCTCTCCATCTCTCGGTGCATATGTCAGGGCTGGTTATAGATGTCAGCCTCTCTCTCTGCTGCGTGGCTGTAGGTATAACTGGAGAACAGACAGGAGAATAGCGGCAGTGTGTGTAATAGAATAAAAAGCTTCAGAGAGAGGGCTTTAATGAGTGTGTGTGTGTGTGTGTGTGTGTGTGTGTGTGTGTGTGTGTGTGTGTGTGTGTGTGTGTGTGTGTGTGTGTGTGTGTGTGTGTGTGTGTGTGTGTGTGTGTGTGTGTGTGTGTGTGTGTGTGTGTGTGTGTGTGTGTGTGTGTGTGCGTGTGTGTGTGTGTGTGTGTGTGTGCGCGTGTATGCGTGTGTGTGTGTGTGTGTGTGTGTGAGAGCGAGTTCTATAGCCTTTTCATAATGACTCTGCCTCATTGTGGAGGCTAATTATGATAGTTCACCGTGACCATTAGGAGACACCGCATTAGCCGCGGGCGAAAGTGGACCAACGCTCTCTCTCTCTATGGTGATGCATGGGTTATTATCTGTGTGTGTGTGTGTGTGTGTGTGTGTGTGTGTGTGTGTGTGTGTGTGTGTGTGTGTGTGTGTGCGTGTGTGTGTGTGTGTGTGTGTGTCTGAGGGGGAAATAGGGGTGCATGCATATGCACACAGCGCATACTTTGCATATCATTGTTTCTAGTTTTCTTGCTTGTCCCTTCTTCTCTTCCTTGCTACTGTAGGTTAGCCTTGAAGTAATATATGAATATCTATGATTATCTGTGAACTGTGGTGGACAAAGTATAATACTCGGGTAAATGCTCAAGTATTCAAAAGTTCAAATTACGAACCACATTTTCAGAAATTATCAGAAATGTTCTGAAATCTTAAAAAATCACACCCTGTGTGAAGTGGGCGGTGTCTTGCTAGCTAATCCCAATACTGAATGGAGTCAACCAATCATGTACAAAGAATAAATACATTTATTGAAACACTCTTTATGATGGAAGAAACCATAACTTAAAAAAAACAAATGTATTGTTTTTTTAAAGTTATGGTTTCTTATATAGGGCTATGCACATGTGTCATGTGACACTGGCCAATCACAGTCCTGAATAGACTGTGATTGGCCAATCACGGTGAAGGGTTAGGCGGGGTACATTTTTGGCCAATCACAGCGCAGGATTTGTTGTACAAATATCCAAACCTCACCTATAGGGGTGGTTTCACCGCACAAAAAAAAAAAAAAAAAAGATCTATAAGCTTCAGGTCAAAATGTGTGTCAGATCCTGTGTCTAGGTGAGACATGACCTTTGACACTATCTAAATGTCTCAATAGAAGAGCAAGGAGGAAAAATACAACCACCCCAATTGTAGTTAGTTGGTTTATTTATTTCGGTCATGATTTAACATAAACAGTTGAACATACAGAACAACAAAGGCAACAAGATAACTGTTGGCCGAAAAGGTACGGGCTGAAGCCGAAGCTTATTATGTCCACTTTATTACTATTTAGATTAATTGTCACAAATTAAACAGAGTATCTACGAAGCTGCAAGTCTTACAGATCAGAACAAATGAAACAGAACAAAAAGAAACATATTTGGCATTGCATCGATTATACCGGAAAAAAACCCAAAACAATTAGTTAACACTTGGTTACATGCATAGAGTTAAAAAATCACACCCAGTGTGAAGTGGGCTGTGTGGTCATCACAGTGGCCATCACAGTGATGGAAGCTCACTTCAAAAAAATAATAGATTTTTTGAAGTGCATAGTCCTATTTATAGGTTATTAATGTCATCATGTGTCTCGCTAGCCAATCACAGTGCTGAATAGAGTCAGCCAATAGAGTCAGCCAATCACAGTACAGCTAGGGGTGTACTAATGAGCCAATCACAATACAGCTAATGAGGTGTCCCAACCCCACTTATAGGGGCGGCTACACCGCCCAAAAATAATAGAGAGGGCACCGGATATCCCCTCCTATCCACTTGCATTGAATTGCTCACCCAGCGCATGGGCCGAAATCACCCCTTCTTCCGGGTTGGAAATGTGATGGGCGGGGCCTATTTGAGCTCGTGCGCGAGCTCGTGAGTCGAGCCCATTGGTCGAAACCGTTTTCGCTCGTTCATGTTCGGTGGCCCCAGCTGCAGTACCTATGAATGGCCAGCATGTCCAATGCGCTTCAATGCAAACACTGGGTTCTGGGGGCTTGGTTACATGTCCACTAGAGATGCGTGGATGGCCTCTCACGTCACCCGAATCCGCATGTACAAATTAATTATCCACCCGTTATCCAACCGCAATAATTATATTATCCAATTTAAATATCCGCATCTGCACCAACCGTTTTTCCCGTATGTCAAAATATTATTATTTTCTGGTATTCCCCATTAGTTTTAGTATTAGTTGTGCGATGCGATCACAAAATGCATTGATTTAGCCTATGGAATGTCGGTGCGTCTTTTTTCTTTTTTTTAAACCGGTGCTGCGCTGAACATACAGACTCTGTGCGGCATCCAACATACAGGCATCCAATATACATGCGGCATCCAACATACAGAGCGCACTGCTCTTCAGCGCAGCAGAGCAGCACCGGTTTTAAAAAAAAGAAAAAAGACGCACCGACATTCCATAGGTTAAATCAATGCATTTTGTGATCGCATCGCACAGAGGCTGCTCTACACACTCACACAGACACAAGCACGCAGAGATTTAGCTATTTTATGGATAGATATATTAGATGTCATTAATTTATTTACCACAATATTTCACCCGCGGTTTATCCGATATTAATTAATAATTATATTTGATTGACCCGAATCCACCCAAACTGCGGTTAACTGCGGCAACCGCGGCTAAAACCGCGATCCGCGCATCTCTAATGTCCACCAATCTGTGAATCTATAAAGATATATATTTTTGTTCCCTCCCCACCAGGTTATGTGACGATGGGAGCGGTGCCTCCGGGCCACTGGTCCCAGCAGGCGGCGGCGGCGTTCGCCGCCCAGACCCCGCTGGCGTTCGGCGTCCAGTCCCCGCTGGTGGGCCCGGGCGTGGGCGTGGCCCTGCCCGGCGGCCATCAGCCTCTGATCTGGGGCCACCAGGCCAACCTCTTCCCCGCCACGCAGCAGCAGTGGGCGGCCATGGCGGCCAGCGGCGCCTTCTCCCCCGCGGCCTACCTCCCCCACGCCGGCACTTTGCCACACCCCCACCACGCCGCCATGTTCCACCAGGCCTACGCCCCCCTCGCCGCCGCCGCGGTCGACCCGGCCGGCGGCGGCGAGAGCTGCTGCCAACCGGGGACTTCGGCGGCCGGCGGCGCCTCCGCCGCTCCCTCGCCGTCCGCCGGGTCCAGTCCGCAGCGCGACGGAGAGCGGGCGAAGAAGATGGGGAAGGAGATGTTCAAGGTATATGGGTTTCAGCTTCAAAAGAAAAAAGACACAATCGATGAATTGATCGTTAAAATATGCATGCTCTATAGAAAATGCATTCTGGATCAGGGCCCACATTTTCAAGTGGGCCCTGGTCCAGAGAAGGTTAAGAACCACTTCAATAACAATTTGCTCTTCAGGAGCGGGATGTAATCCCCTCTGATCCCTTTGAAAAGGCAGCTAAATCTCTCTCTGCGTACTGCCTGTGTCCCAGGATGCCCCACAGCATCACGCCCCTCTCCTCACTGTCACCTCTGTAGAGAGTGTATCTGTATGTAGACAGACAGACAGACAGACAGACAGACAGACAGACAGACAGACAGACAGACAGACAGACAGACAGACAGACAGACAGACAGACAGACAGACAGACCGGAATGCTGATGACTGCAGGTTTCCTTTCCGCACCTAGAACTGGTATCTTGACCTCACGTAACTTCAAGTCAAAGCTTATAGGATTATAGGTTCATAGGTTTGGTACAGTTATTACACTGGCCCCGGGGCGCAGTCCCAAGAAGGAGACAAGAAAGAGATAAGACAAAGAAGTCTATTCTAGGACAACAAGAACTGACAGTCGGGTCACAACAGGAGGGAGTAGAAACTAAACACAGACAGACAGACAGACAGACAGACAGACAGGCAGACAGACAGACAGACAGACAGACAGACAGACAGACAGACAGACAGACAGACAGACAGACAGACAGACAGACAGACAGACAGACAGACAGACAGACAGACAGACAGACAGACAGACAGACAGACAGACAGACAGACAGACAGACAGACAGATAAAGCAGGCACCCCCACTATATTGTATGAAATTGTGTTTCAGATTTTTTTTTTTTTTTTTTTTTTGGTCTGCTTTTTTTCCTCCCCTCTACACCTATACCTCTTTGCCAAAAATAGCCGATCTACAAGCTCTGCGAGGTGTTGTGAGCTTGTAGATCTGCTATTTTCGGTTAAAATGTTCCCCTCAGAATAGGGATGCTAGGGTTCAAGTGGTTAATGTAAAACATAATAATCATATCACACAACGATTTGGTGGCCCCCCCCCTGTAGTAACTCTGTGGACCCCCTAGGGGTCCCGGACCCCCTGTTGAAGACCCCTGCTCTACAGTGAAAAGGTGGGTCTTTGGGCATGTTTTTAAAAGAAGTGAGATTAAAAGATACGTGAAGATCTTTGCTCATTTACAGAGAAGTACACCGGGCCGTCCTGTTTGTATCCAAACTATAATCTCAACAACAGTGTTGATTTTGACAGCAAATTTTTATTTCATTTTAGTCATAGTGTTTTGAATAAAATTCCATTTAGTTTTAGTCATATTTTAGTCATCTGAAATGTCTTAGTTTTTGTCTAGTTTCAGTCGACTAAATATCATCATATTATAGTCGACTAAATCGACAGTTGATTTAGTCGACTAAAATGTATGTTGGCGGTGCCTTGATGGCGTCGTAATGGCCGATTTTACACCCGGTTGCATGCTGAAAATAGCCGATCTACAAGCTCACAACGCGTCGCAGCGCGACGCGTTGTGAGCTTGTAAATCTGCTATTTTCAGAGCGCAACACCCGAGCGCAACCAAACATAAAACGACTTGTCTTTTAGTTCTACTGGATCTCTTCTCCACTAGTCACTCCCTAACATTTTTGTCTAGTTTTTATTTGTTGACGGAATTGTCAATATATTTAGTCTTAGTTTTAGTCATCATAGCTTAGTTTTTATGTAGTTTTTATGTAGTTTTTATGTAGTTTTCGTCATTGAAAAATTTTAGTTTTATTCGACAAAATCAACACTGCTCAACACCCCCCCCCCCTTAATTGCCCTTCTCCTGCACTCTTGTAGGATTTCCAGCTGGCCAAGCCCCCGGCCATGCCGGCCAGGGAGGGCAAGCAGCAGCCCGGCCTAGCGGGCACCTCGGAGGCGTTCAGCCACTACTTCTGCCGCGTGGGCACGGCCCAGGACACCGACGACTGTGACGACTTCGACATCTCTCAGATGAACCTGACGCCGCTCACCTCCACCACGCCCTCCACCAACTCTCGTAAGAGACCCAGATATTATTTGTTTCTCACTGTGTGTGTATATATATATATATATATATATATATATATATAGTTTTTATATTATTATTTCTTCTCTTACTTAACCCATTTAGTCCGGGAACGCATATATACTGTGTCATTTTAGATATTTAGCTTTAACCATTATTTTGTACTTTGGGCTATTCAAAAATAGCAGATATACAAGCTCATAGCGCGACACCGAGTGCCGCTCTATGAGCTTGTAGATCTGCTATTTTTGCAAAATTGTGAACATTTGTGCAAATCTTATATATATGTTTTTTAAAGCGAACATTTTTAACTCAAATCTTTGCTTCTGGGGATTCTACAAAATGTCTTCTAAAGTTTTTTTTTTTTTTTTTTAACTTAAAATGTTGCTATAATAACAGTGTGTTTTTTTTTCTTCAAAAATAGCACTATGAGCTTGTAGATCTCCTATAAATTACACCGGTCTTAATGAGTTAATATGTTATGTCTTCTAGGATGTCCCCGCAACATTTTGTTGCTTGTACTTGTATGTAAGTCAGTGACAAATAAAACCTTCTTGTTTCTTGATTCTCTTGATAAAGTAAAACACACTCTGACACACACACACACACACACGCACACACACACACACACACACACACACACACACACACACACACACACACACACACACACACACACACACACAGTGCGGCCGTAGCTGAATGAGTAGAGCAGTGGTTCGCAAAAGTTGGGTTCTGACCTGCTTTCTTCTTTCTCCCCCCCCCCTCCCTCCCACCAGCGCCCACCCCAGCACCGAGGCAGAGTTCCCCTTCAAAGTCCTCGGCCTCCCATGTCAGTGACCCCCCCACAGACGCCACAGACCCTCCCACGGATGACTCGTTCGGGGAGGTGGAGGGCAGCCCAAGTCGCAGTGGAGAGGAAGATGTAAGTGTGCGTGTGTGCGTGCGTGCGTGCGTGTGCATATGCGTGTGTCTAATAACTCTCTCTACTATATATACAGTATATAAATTATATATATATGGTATAATACACCATAACCTGAGCAGTGTGTTCATTCACACCTGCTGATAAATAGCCCTTGTAGCAGTGTTGGCGGGCCAGGTAATCACTCTCACTGATTAGGTGCTGCTACGTGTGTGTGTGTGTGTGTGTGTGTGTGTGTGTGTGTGTGTGTGTGTGTGTGTGTGTGTGTGTGTGTGTGTGTGTGTGTGTGTGTGTGTGTGTGTGTGTGTGTGTGTGTGTGTGTGTGTGTGTGTGTGTGTGTGTGTGTGTGTGTGTGTGTGGTTGGAGATTGTAAACGCACAGAACTATATGTGCGCGTGTGTAGATACGTGCATTTTAGCGCATGTGTGTGTGCGTGCGTGTGTGTGGTCAACATTGCGTTAAATTAGCCGGAGGAATTGTCAGAGACATCATTAAGCTGTTATTAATACCCGCTACGTAGCCTCCATACATCACCAGCTCATCTCCAGTGAGATGGACGAGGGATAGGGGCTCCATTCCTCTTCCAGGGGCAATTAATATTTATTTTACCAGCAGCACCTCCAACCTGAGACAGCCGAGGAGAGAGAGAGAGAGAGAGAGAGAGAGAGAGAGAGAGAGATTAAGAGCAGATGAGATTATTATAAAGAGGGTTTTTTTCAGCCAGCAGGGAGGAAGATCCCCTCATCTCAGTCATAAAGTCCTTGTGGAATGAACGACCTTCAACAGATAGGCTACGTGACTCTTAGTTAACGAGTATCAGCTGTCTTTCTTTCTTTCTTTCTTTCTTTCTTTCTTTCTTTCTTTCTTTCTTTTTTTCAAAAAATCTGCTATTTTTTCAAATGTTATTTCTTTCTTTCTTTTTTCAGATATATAAAAAAAAAAAGCAGATGTACAAGCTCACAGCGTGGCACGAAGTGACGCGCTGTGAGCTTGTATATCTGCTATTTTTTAATAGCCAACGTATAAATGGATAAAGTGGTTAATTATTGTGATGCTATGGTTAAGATGATTGTGATGCCCCCATCCCCCTCTCTCTCTCACTCAGTAAAATCCTCTGTGTTGCTTTATCAATTTGTACATACAAAGTGCAGTAGACAACATTCAGCCACTAGATGTCGCACTTACACCGCCTCTGTTCGCGTAAGGTTCGTTATTTCCCCGATTCGCGT
>NC_137607.1:7100421-7105660 GCF_963280865.1 Gymnoscopelus braueri
CCCAAAAAAAATCTTATTTTCTATCAATTACACACCCCCATGAAGCCTTGAATCCATGGAGACGTTTTAGTTTTTTGTCACATTCCTGAGCCAATAATATCGATGACGGGGGAGGCTGGTCATCAGGAGACTCAATTGAGTCCTCCGGTCATCAAATTATTGCTCGGGAATGTGAACGGAAACTAGAAAAATCTCCATGAATTCAAGGCTTCATGCGGTGTGTAATTGATATAAGATAAGTACCTTTTTAAGTCCTTTAGCTGTTCCCTTCAACGATTCCGGTGTGTTTTAAAAAAATATATATATTTTGGCCTTCTTCATTTATTTATGGACTCTTACAGGTCTGTAACTCTGAGAGTGTGCAAATGGGTCAATTTGGTTCCATTTGCACACTCTCAGAGTATGGTGGTCCTTGAAATAAATAAAAAAAGGTTTGAGAACCTTATTGTAAATCTATAGCAGACGTGTCCCCAGTCCATGTACTGTACCAGCTCTGACAGTGTGATAATAAAAAAAAAAACGGTTCCAAATGTGATGGAACCGATTCCGGTTTCCTCGGGTTCCTTCCGGATCCCAACCCTAGGAGAACTTCTCTCTGTTGTTCCACCTCATCTACCCCCTTCTCCTTCTCACCTCTCTGTCGTCTTGTCCCCGTCGGATCTGTGCTTATACTGCTCACAGTACGTCTACATCTGTTCTCCTACACCCAGGGCGGCCTTTCCTATGTTTCACCCGTTTCAATTGAAACGGGCCCCGAACCTCAGGGGGCCCCCGAATGTTCTTGAAAAAAAAAAAAAAAAAAAGTTTAGATTTTTTTTTTTTTCAAAATACAATTTTAGATTTTTTCGCAGGGGGGTGGGGGGGTGCATAGGGGGCCACATATTAGCTCTTGAAACGGGCCCCCAGATCACTAAGGCCGCCCCTGCCTACACCTTTCATCCTCCTCCCTCTGCTGTCACGCGTAACCGTTTCGACGGCACGCATTTGACTGCATGTTGATGTGTGTGTGTGTGTGTGTGTGTGTGTGTGTTCGTCATGGTGATGTGGTGATGTGTGCCTGTGTCTCTGTGCGGTATATGGCTCACGTACTGTATGCATAAGTATGAAGCATGTGCGAGCGCGTTTGAGTGTCTTTGTTGTCACCGACATCCCACGGAGGCACGTATTGTAAGCACGCCGAGCGGGCATTGTGAAGCCGCAATGCCTCGCTTTACATGTATAGGGGTTTCCAATCAGCATGTGTAACGTGGTTCGACAACGTGCATGCCCTTGGATTTTCCTGCTTTGAACATGCTCCCGTGCGCTAATTTGTGTGCGTGTGTGCCGCCCTTTGTTGATGATGTGTCCCTAATTACATCCTGTTCCCTGTTTTGCGGCGCTCTTTGTCAGCACAAAAGCCGACCAAAAGTATGTGATATTACCAACAGGGTTACGACGGGGGAAACAGGATGTCTATTGTCTATGTTCAATGTTTGGTTTTTATGTAAAACAGTCTTCTCCTTGTCCCTCTCGATGCATTATGTATGTTTTTGTGAGATTCAGTGTCACACGCTGCATGCGTGTCGCCCGCATCCTTTTTTTTTTTACGGAGCTATGAATTGATGGAGCCAGAACCGCCCAGCATAGACAATGAGGATGCATGGGGGCTTGAAGAAGTGATGTGTGCACTTCTTAACCCATTAAGACCTGGAACGCATGTTTTTTTGATTTGAGCTAAAAAGCATTATTTACACTTTTGGGCTATTCAAAAATAGCAGATATACAAGCTCATAGCGCGGCACCGAGTGCCACGCTACGAGCTTGTAGATCTGCTATTTTTGAAAAATCGTGAAAATGTGTGCAAATCTTTGAAATATATATATTTTTAAAGCGAACATTTTAACTCAAATCTTTGTTTCTGGGGGGTCCCTGGAACAAAATTTTGATGGGGGTCCGTGGCCAAATACATATAATTTTGGGGGTCCTTGAATTTTTGAGCACCACTGATATAGAAACATACGTTTTTCAGAATACCGTTGGGATTAGGAGAATCCCAACGGTATCGGCTTCAGGTCTCAATGGGTTAAGCTGTAAATATTCGTAACATTCACAGTGCGGAAGTGCGTAAAACTGTGTGTCCTGTAAGCAGCTTTATAAACCTAGACTTATATAGCATCATCTATTAGGAAAACAACATACTGTACGCCTACACAGAAAAAAAATCTCAGTCTTAACGGGACTCTCAGAGTATGACCATTTTTTTACACTCTCAGAAGAGACCTATTAGACACGTACACATCGTCTCTGTCGGGTGGAAACCTCGTATGTCCAAGACTGTTACTTTTCAGGATTCAAATTCAAAAGTGTCAAAAGTAGCAGATCTACAAGCTCGAAACGCGTCGCTTCGCGCCGCGTTTCGAGCTTGTGAATCTGCTACTTTTGAAGTAGGGCGTTAATTTACGAATAAACACAAAAAGTTAGAATATGGAGATAAGTGGTTTCTGCCCGACAGCAACGATATAATGTCTGATATAATGTGTGTGCCTGCGTGTATCTTTGTGTTTACAGTCATGCAAATTTCCTCCACCCACTCCCCCTGCACCCCCCACTTCTCAGAAAAAACTCAAAAAGTTAGAACGTGGACGTAATATGGAGATTTCTGCTCGACGGCGACGACGTACAGTCTGAAACACATTATTCACTCATTTACATGCTTGAACACATACTGTATACAGACAACGAACGCAAACACCCCCACACACACACACACACACACACACACACACACACACACACACACACACACACACACACACACACACACACGAAGAAAACGCCACGTAGATCCCTGCCTCCCCACCCTGCGTCATCACCCACCGTCCCCCCCACCCCCACGGGGGACGCATCTGTGTAACCACTTTATCCATATTTTATACTTTTGGCTATTAAAAAATAGCAGATCTACAAGTTATGAGCTTGTAGATCTGCTATTTTTTTTTTAAATCGTGTTTTTTTTTTTGCAAATCTTTGAATATATATCTATAAAGCAATTGTTTTTTACTCAAATCTTTGCTTCTGGGGGTCCCTGGATTTATTTATTTTTAGATGGGGGTCCGCAGCCAAATACATATCGTTGTGGGGCTCCTTGACACTGACATTAATATTATAGCAACATAAGTGTTTCAGAAAACTGTTTTAAACTGATTTAGAAGACATTTGTAGAATCCCCAGAAGCAATAACATTTTAGCTAGAAATGCTCGCTTTAAATATATATATATTCAAAGATTTGCACAACATTTTTCACGATTAAAAAAAAATTGCAGATCTACAAGCTCATAGCGCGGCACTCGGTGCCGCGCTATGAGCTTGTAGATCTGCTATTTTTGAATAGCCCAACGAAATCTAAAAATGACACACAGATGCGTTCTCAGGTCTTAAAGAGTTAATGATAGCTGCTGGCACTCGGTCCGTTCGCTGGGGAACATTTTAATGATTGTGTTTTCATCAGTTAATACCGGGGTGCCAGGTTTAATGACTGCCCGGACATAATTGGCATTAATTAAAAAACACAAGATGCCTTGAAGTCCTGTTAATCCTCACAAGGCAGAGAGAGAGAGGGGGTTTTGGCCGCCGTCCCTAGCATCATGCAGAAAGCTAGGCCGCTAGGCTAGAGGGGCAGAAGGCCTGTTTTTTTGCTGGGGCCGGGCCAACAAAAAAAAAAAAAGCGGGGAGGGATAAATTGTGGAGGTGTTGAGTTTGGCTCTGGTATTGACAGCACCGCAGCCTGTTCAAAGATGTTTTTTTTTTTCCCTCCCTCTGCGGTATAGTATAGTATAGGCGGGAGGCCCACACTTTGGTCGCGGTCCAATGAAGCTACACCCACATATGGTGTTTACCTGCTCAATCACAACTACTTTAGACATCCTCGAAGACATAACACAGTGCGCACGCACACCAGTGGTGGAAAAAGTAGTAAAACTCTCTACTTAAGTAAAAGTACCAATACTGCAGTATAAAAATACTCTGTTACAAGTAAAAGTCCAGAATTAAAAATGTACTTGAGTAAAAGTACAAAAGTATTGGCATCAAAATGTACTTAAAGTACCAAAAGTAAAAGTACTAAATATTTGAAAATAGCCGATCTAAAGCTCACAACGCGTCGCATCGCGACGCGTTGTGAGCTTGTAGATCTGCTATAGGCCTGCTATAGGCCTATAGCTGCTATAGGCTTGTAGATCTGCTATAGGCCTGCTATAGGCCTATATAGGCCTATATAGCCTATGTATAAAATATGGCTAAAGTGGTTAATGTATGTTTTATGATATAATAATTTATATCTGAAAAGTAACTAGTAACTAAAGTTTTCAAATAATTGTAGTGGAGTAAAAGTACAATATTTGCCTCTGAGATGTAGTGGAGTAGAAGTAAAAGTATTGGAAATTGGAAATACTCAAGTAAAGTACAAATACCTCAAAATTATACTTAAGTACAGTACTTAAGTAAATGTACTTAGTTACTTTCCACCACTGCGGGAGGCCCACACTTTGGTCGCGGTCCAATGAAAGCTACACCCACATATGGTGTTTACCTGCTCAATCACAACTACTTTAGACATCCTCGAAGACATAACACAGTGCGCACGCACACACGCGGAAAAACGCACAAGCACGCGCGCGCGCCAGCCACACCTGTGCGTTCGAAAACCCAGCCGATTGCACTTGCGACGGCCACCTCAGCCACCTGTGCCCACGGCTGAGCCAAGGCTGTTGTGCGCGTGTCTCTGTGTGTGTATGTGTGTGTGTGTGTGTGCGTGCACACTGTTGGCTGCGATGGTCTGTTTTGCCTCCTGTCCTCCTCCCACACTAAGGTCCAGACAGACCTGTTCGGGTGGAAACCTCATATGTCCAAAACTGTTTGTTCTCAGGAAAACAACAAAAGTATCAGATCCAAAAGTATCAGATCCAAAAGTATCAGATCCAACAGTATCAGATCTACAAGCTCGAAACGCGACGCTTCGCGCCGCGTTTCGAGCTTGTGGATCTGCTACTTTTGATACTTTTGTGTGACGCTATAGTATTTACGAAAAAACACAAAAAGTTAGAATATGGAGATAAGAGGTTTCTGCCCTCGACAACGAGCGATATGTTTGGACCAGTGGGAGCGCAAGTGTTTTAGTTTTTTTCTTCTTTCATTTTTGTGTGTGTGTGTGTGTGTGTGTGTGTGTGTGTGTGTGTGTGTGTGGAGGGGGTGATCTCATCA
>NC_137607.1:7105860-7110860 GCF_963280865.1 Gymnoscopelus braueri
AAAAAACGGTTCCAAATGTGATGGAACCGATTCCGGTTCCTCGGGTTCCTTCCGGATCCCAACCCTTAGGAGAACTCTCTCTCTGTTGTTCCACCTCATCTACCCCTTCTCCTTCTCACCTCTCTGTCGTCTTGTCCCTGTCGGATCTGTACTTATACTGCTTACAGTACATCTGTTCTCCTCCACATTTCATCGTCTTCCCTCTGCCGTCACACGTAACCGCTTCGACGGCGCGCGTTTGACTGCATGTTGATGTGTGTGTGTGTGTCGCAGTGGTGGAAAAAGTACTCAAATTCTTTACTTAAGTAAAAGTACCAATACTGCAATATAAAAATACTCTGTTACAAGTAAAAGTCCAGAATTAAAAATGTACTTGAGTAAAAGTACAAAAGTATTGGCATCAAAATGTACTTAAAGTACCAAAAGTAAAAGTACTAAATTTTTGAAAATAGCAGATCTACAAGCTCACAACGCGTCGCAAAGCTCACAACGCGTCGCGATGCGACGCGTTGTGAGCTTGTAGATCTGCTATTTTCAAATAGCCTAGGTATAAAATAGGGCTAAAGTGGTTAATGTATGTTTCATTATATCATAATTTATATCTGACAAAGTAACTAGTAACTAAAGTTTTCAAATAATTGTAGTGGAGTAAAAGTACAATATTTGCATCTGAGATGTAGTGGAGTAGAAGTAAAAGTATTGGAAATTGGAAATACTCAAGTAAAGTACAAATACCTCAAAATTGTACTTAAGTACAGTACTTAAGTAAATGTACTTAGTTACTTTCCACCACTGTGTGTGTGTGTGTTCGTCATGGTGATGTGTGCCTGTGTCTCTGTGTGGTATATGGCTCACATACTGTATGCATAAGTATGAAGCATGTGCGAGCGCGTTTCAGTTTCTTTGTTGTCACCGACATCCCACGGAGGCGCGTAATGTAAGCACGCCGAGCGGCATTGTGAAGCCGCAATGCCTCGCTTTTACATGTATAGGGCTTTCCAATCAGCATGTGTAACATGGTTCGACAACGTGCATGCCCTTGGATTTTTCTGCTTTGAACATGCTCCCGTGCGCTAATTTGTTGCGCGTGTGCCGTCCCTTTGTTGATGATGTGTTCCTAATTACATCCTGTTCCCTGTTTGCGGCGCTCTTTGTCAGCACAAAAGCCGACCAAAAGTATGTGATATTACCAACAGGGTTTACGACGGGGGAAACAGGATGTCTATTGTCTATGTTCAATGTTTGGTTTTTTATGTAAAACTGAAGTCTTCTCCTTGTCCCTCTCGATGCATTATGTATGTTTTTGTGAGATTCAGTGTCACACGCTGCATGCGTGTCGCCCGCATCCTTTTTCTTTTTTTTTTACGGAGCTATGAATTGATGGAGCCAGAACCGCCCAGCATAGACAATGAGGATGCATGGGGGCTTGAAGAAGTGATGTGTGCACTTCTTAACCCATTAAGACCTGGAACGCATGTTTTTTTTATTTGAGCTAAAAAGCATTATTTTACACTTTGGGCTATTCAAAAATAGCAGATATACAAGCTCATAGCGCGGCACCGAGTGCCGCGCTACGAGCTTGTAGATCTGCTATTTTTGAAAAATCGTGAAAATGTGTGCAAATCTTTGAAATATATATATTTTTAAAGCGAACATTTTTAACTCAAATCTTTGTTTCTGGGGGTCCCTGGAACAAAATTTTGATGGGGGTCCGTGGCCAAATACATATAATTTTGGGGGTCCTTGACATGAAAAATTTTGAGCACCACTGATATAGAAACATACGTTTTTCAGAATACTGTTGGGATTAGGAGAATCCCAACGGTATCGGCTTCAGGTCTCAATGGGTTAAGCTGTAAATATTCGTAACATTCACAGTGCGGAAGTGCGTAAAACTGTGTGTCCTGTAAGCAGCTTTATAAACCTAGACTAGCTATAGCATCATCTATTAGGAAAACAACATACTGTACGCCTACACAGAAAAAAATCCTCAGTCTTAACGGGACTCTCAGAGTATGACCATACGCTCTCAGAAGAGACCTATTAGACACATACACATCGTCTCTGTCGGGTGGAAACCTCGTATGTCCAAGACTGTTACTTTTCAGGATTCAAATTCAAAAGTGTCAAAAGTAGCAGATCTACAAGCTCGAAACGCGTCGCTTCGCGCCGCGTTTCGAGCTTGTGAATCTGCTACTTTTGACGTGGGGCGTTAATTTACGAATAGACACAAAAAGTTAGAATATGGAGATAAGTGGTTTCTGCCCGACAGCAACGATATAATGTTTGATATAATGTGTGTGCCTGCGTGTATCTTTGTGTTTACAGTCATGCAAATTTCCTCCACCCACTCCCCCCCTGCACCCCCCACTTCTCAGAAAAAAACTCCAAAAGTTAGAACGTGGACGTAATATGGAGATTACTGCTCGACGGCGACGACATACAGTCTGAAACACATTATTCACACTCGTTTACATGCAACGAACACATACTGTATACAGACAACGAACGCAAACACCCCCACACACACACACACACACACACACACACACACACACGAAGAAAACGCCATGTTAGATCCCTGCCTCCCCACCCTGCGTCATCACCCACACACACACACACAGCTCCTCCACTGTTGGCTGCTTAATGATAGCTGCTGGCACTCGGTCCGTTCGCTGGGGAACATTTTAATGATTGTGTTTTCATCAGTTAATACCGGGGTGCCAGGTTTAATGACTGCCCGGACATAATTGGCATTAATTAAAAAACACAAGATGCCTTGAAGTCCTGTTAATCCTCACAAGGCAGAGAGAGAGGGGGTTTTGGCCGCCGTCCCTAGCATCGTGCAGAAAGCTAGGCCGCTAGGCTAGAGGGGCAGAAGGCCTGTTTTTTTTTTCTGGGCCGGGCCAACAACAAAAAAAAGCGGGGAGGGATAAATTGTGGAGGTGTTGAGGTTTGGCTCTGGTATTGACAGCACCGCAGCCTGTTCAAAGATGGTTTTTTTTCCCCCTCCCTCTGCGGTATATAGTCCATGAGCCAGACAAGATTTCATTATCGAAAGAGTGGGCAAAACCAAACCTATATTAAATTGTTCATAGGGTCAATACGAGTAAATAAATATATGATAACCTCACCACAGGAGCAGCTTTTTCATGGTTATCACACATTTTGTCATTTTCCCCATACGTACATGACAGGTGAAAAAATGACAAAATTTAAAAAAGAGTTATCATAATGAAACTTCCTGAGTTGATTACTTACATGAAGACAATGATTTATCGTATTACAAGTTTTCTGAAATTGTATATTTAAATATGCAAATTAGGCATTTAGTCCATGAGCCAGAGCCCCAAAATTGAGCCAGATATTGAATATTCCCTCGTTAAAAACCTTTGACTCCAACATCTTAACAAAATGAAATAAGTATGTTGACTCTAGCTTTGTCCAATGTTCCAACGTTGATTCTGGAAAGTTATGCAAATTTGGGCATATTTTCCTAATGCCTAATTTGCATATTTAAATATACAATTTCAGAAAACTTGTAATACGATAAATCATTGTCTTCATGTAAGTAATCAACTCAGGAAGTTTCATTATGATAACTCTTTTTAAAATTTTGTCATTTTTTCACCTGTCATGTACGTATGGGGAAAATTACAAAATGTGTGATAACCATGAAAAAGCTGCTCCTGTGGAAAGGTTATCATATATTTATTTACTCGTATTGACCCTATGAACAATTTAATATAGGTTTGGTTTTGCCCACTCTTTCGATAATCATTGCTCAATTTTGGGGCTCTGGCTCATGGACTAATAGTATAGTATAGGCGGGAGGCCCACACTTTGGTCGCGGTCCAATGAAGCTACACCCACATATGGTGTTTACCTGCTCAATCACAACTACTTTAGACATCCTCGAAGACACAACACAGTGCGCACGCACACACGCGTAAACGCACAAGCACGCGCGCGCCAGCCAGCCACACCTGTGCGTTCGAAAAACCCAGCCGAGTGAGTGCACTTTGCGACGGCCACCACCTCAGCCACCTGTGCCCACGGCTGAGCCAAGGCTGTTGTGCGCGTGTCTCTGTGTGTGTGTGTGTGTGTGTGTGTGTGCGTGCACACTGTTGGCTGCGATGGTCTGTTTTGCCTCCTGTCCTCCTCCCACAGTAAAGGTCCAGACAGACCTGTTCGGTGGAAACCTCCTATGTCCAAAACTGTCAGTTCTCAGGAAAACAACAAAAGTATCAGATCCAAAAGTATCAGATCCAAAAGTATCAGATCTACAAGCTCGAAACGCGACGCTTCGCGCCGCGTTTCGAGCTTGTGGATCTGATACTTTTGATGCTTTTGTGTGACGCTGTAGTATTTACGAAAAAACACAAAAAGTTAGAATATGGAGATAAGAGGTTTCTGCCCCCGACAACGAGCGATATGTTTGGACCAGTGGGAGCGCAAGTGTTTTAGTTTTTTTCTTCTTTCATTTGTGTGTGTGTGTGTGTGTGTGTGTGTGTGTGTGTGTGTGTTTGGAGGGGGTGATCTCATCATGTCCAGCTCATGCTGTCGGGTCTCAGCCGTGAAATGGTCTGTTTCCACGGTTCACTGAGCAATCTCACATCGCTCCGCTGGCACCGAGGAGAGCCCAGGGCCCCCGTCTCATACACACACACACACACACACACACACACACACACATTACAGTACAACACACACACACACATGCAGGCTAGCACACACAATCTCATACACACACACACAACCGGTCACCCACTCACACACACACGCGCCGACCGTCCCCGATGTTTTGGCCACGGGCCTATGGGTGTTCTCGCTGGACTATCAGTCATCCCCCTCGTCCCCACCGTGCCCCGTCCACTCGCCTCATCTCTCCCCTCTGTCGGGTAGGATTGATGAGGGACCGGGCTGGAGGCCTTGTTGGCACCGGCGGCTGGGCTTGGATGACGCAGTGTGACAGGGTGACAGGGCTGGTATAGAGGCTG
>NC_137607.1:7118360-7263360 GCF_963280865.1 Gymnoscopelus braueri
GTCTCCACTCGCCACCAACAGCGCGAGCTGTGTGTGCGCGAGATACAGAAGTATGAAATGACATTTTGTCAGCCCACGGTTTTTTTTTTATCCCGGTTCGGGGAGCCCAACCGAACCGAACTCACGTCGGCTGTTCTATCAACTTTAACAGGAGTATGCAGCTATACCTTAACACTGAAGCCCTCTGTACTGTCCTGTACTGTCCTTTTCTCTTCTCTCCCTATCCCCCGACATTACACAATATCCCCCTTAATCCTCCTACCTTTACCTGAACAATTATTTACACTGCACTTATACGTACTACACCAGCCATGTTGTCTGTATGTCCCTCAGCTGCTCTTCCCCCTGGCCTTGTGTTCCTCCCTTATTGGGCCTGTTGTACCCCCAACCAACCATAATCCTGTGCTCTTAACGTCCTGTACACACACCATCCCCACCCTGTTGTGCCTCAAACTTGATTGTTCCATACACTCTCCCAATATATCTCCCCACAACCCTCTTAATCCGGCAACGTGATCCCCAATTTCCTGCACCTGTGTTTCTGTAACCTAAGTTAACCCGTTTAGATCGGGAACGCGTCTGTTTGTCATTTTTAGATTTCTTTGGGCTATTCAAAAATAGCAGATATACAAGCTCATAGCGCGGCACCGAGTGCCGCGCTATGAACTTGTAGATCTGCTATTTTTTTTTTTATCCTGAAAATTCTTGAATATATATTATGTTTTTTAAAGCGAACATTTGTAACTGTCAAATGTCTCAACAAATGTCTTAATTTTTCTGAAAAACGTAGTGTCGCTATATCAGTGGTGCTCAAACTTTTTCATGTCGTGGACCCCCCAAATGTATGTTTTTGGCCACCGATCCCCATCAAAATATGTTGTTCCCCAGAAGCAATTGAGTTAAAAAATTAAAAATGTAAAAGTCTTTGAATACATATATGAATAGCTACTGCTATTTTTGAAAAATCTTGAACATTTAATGTTCAAGTTTTTTCAAAAATAGCAGATCTACAAGCTCATAGCGCGGCACTCAGTGCCACACTATGAGCTTGTAGATCTGCTATTTTTGAACGGCCAAAGTATAAAAATTAATTGTCATAGCTCAAATCTAAAAATGTCACAGATGCCTTCCCGGTCTTAATGGGTTAACCCAGTGATGAAGCATGTCCTCTTAAAACCACACTTACACACCATGGTCCGATCCTATAACTGCCCCCTCTGTACGCCAACCCTTCCCTCCTCTGTTGCAACCCTATTCTCTGGTACCACCGGTCCTCAACAGGGGTCCTTGAGGTGGGTTCCAGTGGGGCAGTGTTGATTTCGTCGACTAAAACTATGACGAAAAATGTTCGTCGACAAACCTTTTTTTCACTGACGAAAACTGAATAAAGAGTAAATAAAAACTAAGCTATGATGACTAAAACTAAGACTAGATATATTGACAATTTTGTCAAGAAATACAAACAAGACTAAAATGTTAGTGAGGGACGAGTGGAGAAGAGATCCAGTAGAACTAAAAGACAAGTCATTTTATGTTTGGTTGCGCTCGGGTGTCGTGCTCTGAAAATAGCAGATCTACAAGCTCACAACGCGTCGCGCTGCGACACGTTGTGAACTTGTAGATTCGGCTATTTTCAGCATGAAACCAAGTGTAAAATCAGCCATTACATTAAAACTAAAATGGAATTTTATTCAAAAGACTATGACTAAAACTAAATCTAAATTTGCTGTCAAAATCAACACTTCCAGGGGGTCCCCAGCTAAATGATTTATAGCCAGGAACCAGAAATACTGTAGGTTAACTTGCAACCCTGTAGCGTCAATACTCAAAAACAGCTGGCCACTGAAGTACACAATGTGACACCCCCCCCCCCCCCCTCTTACACACACAGACAGCTCTGCCTGTCCAAATGTTTGTCTGTCTGTCCACCTGTCTGTCTGTCTGACTGTCTGTCGGTGGTCAGGTGCCATACTGCTGCTGTCTGTGTGTGTGTCTGTCAGTCCGTCTGTCTGTCTTATCTGTCTTATCTGTCTGTGTCTCTGTCCGTGCCGAAGCAGCCTCTGCTTAGAAGTACGCCAACTGTGACGCCAATAATGGCTCTCCCTATTTTATGGCCAGAGTCCCCACCATTTCACTCCAGAAACTTTTTTGGACTAAAGACGTTGATTAACAAAAGAAAATGGACAAAGATAGAACGTGAGCAGAGAAAAAAAAAAAGGGGGAAAAGCATCGCTGTTTGAGTACATAAACATTTCTAGACTCTGTTTTAACTTTACCTCAGCTAACGGTTTCTTAAATGTAAATTGACACATTATTTTTATCTTTATGAATACATTCTACAAGTGGGTTTTTAGACAATTTTTCTTTTTGGTCCTCTCTTGATTTACGTATTCCACCATGTATTACTGTTACAAATAAACACATCCCAAATTACTAATATGCTATGCTCATGTGTCTGTGCTGTTGTTTCCTGTCCACTGTGTGTGTGTGTGTGTGTGTGTGTGTGTGTGTGTGCGCGTGTGTGTGTGCGTGTGTGTGTGTGTGTGTGTGTGCACGTGTGTGTGTGCTAAATTATTTATTGTCAGGAACCAAATGGACTGGTTCCATTAATACGTTGGTTTTACGATTTAAAGATTAAAAAAAAGTGTTGCCAGATCTGCTTATTATAATTTCCCCACAAGATTTTATTTGAAAATAGCCGATCTACAAGCTCACAACGCGTCGCATCGCGACGCGTTGTGAGCTTGTAGATCTGCTATTTACAAATAGCTGATGTATATGTTAAAGTGCTCATGTGGCCCATAGTCGCTTATTTTGGGCTGGTTTTCCTAGACCTGGTTGCTTGTTTCTCTCACAGAATCTGGCAACACTGTCCAGGGACCCTTACAGGTCTGTAACTCTTTTAGAGTGTACAAATGGAACCAAATGGACCATTACGGGTCCATTTGGTTCCATTCCATTTGTACACTCTCAGAGTTATGGGGGGTCCTTGAAATTAAAACGTTCGATAACCACTGGCCTAATGCACATCAAACTGTGCGTCCTTTAATTAGTTAAAAAGGTTGAGAATCACTGCTCAATAGGTTACCAGAGATATGGGCAGTTGCAGTGGTGGAAAAAAGTACTCTCATGTTTTAATTAAGTAAAAGTATCAATACTGCAATGTAGAAATACTCTGTTACAAGTAAAAGTCCGGAATAAAACATTTACTTGAGTAAAAGTACAAAGGTACTGGTATCAAAATGTACTTAAAGTACCAAAAGTAGAAAGTACTCATTATGCAGAATGTCCCATTTCACAAGTTTTCAAATGTAGAAAAATCTTTTGAAAATAGCAGATCTACAAGCTCACAATGCGTCGCGATGCGACGCATTGTGAGCTTGTAGATCTGCGACGCATTGTGAGCTTGTAGATCTGCTATTTTCAAAAGATTTTTCTTAAATTTTTTTTTTTAAATGGCCGAAATGTATATAGGATGTTTTGTAATAATCAAACTCTACAAAGTAACTAAAGTTTAAAAATAATTGTAATGGAGTAAAAGTACAATATTTGCCTCTGAGATGTCCAGTAAAGTAAAAGATATACCTCAAAATTGTACTTAAGTACAGTACTTGAGTAAATATACTTAGTTACTTTACACCACTGGGTATTTGGTGTGTGGAAGTTGGGTCCCCATGTGTGTGAGCTTGTGCAGATAAGAGTGTGTGTGTGTGTGTGTGTGTGTGTGTGTGTGTGTGTGTGTGTGTGTGTGTGTGTGTGTGTGTGTGTGTGTGTGTGTGCCAGAGAGAGTGATAGAGACTAATGGTCTGTGCCTGCCGAGGTGACCCCAGTGTGTCAGGAAGGCGGGGCGCGCCACACTACTTTGTAATTGAACAAAGCCTTTAATGGGCTGTCACGTCCCGCTAGCCTGACAGCCTCTTAATGCAGGCTGTCATAAGCTTTATTAGCACCCAGCTACACAAGCAGGGCCTTGGGCCATGCAGTCTTTCTCTCACTATATTTACTTTTTTTGGAAACAAAAGCAGAAGAACTGCTGATCAAAGGGGATGAACTGGAAACGTTTTATTTATTTTTATTTTAAATATACAGAAATAGAGAGATCTAATGAATGGCCCCCATCAGAATTGAAGTGTATCTGTCTCAGTACTGTTATTATGACCCTGGCCTAAGGGGACCAGGGGCCTGTTCCTCAAAAGGTGAATTAAAAAAGCCTGGCCTTAAGCCAAATCTAGGCTTGACAAAGTCGGGTCCGAAAAGCCTCGTTTATTCCGTTCCTCAGACGCCAAGCCAGGCTGAAAAGGAGCAACTTTGTCGAGCTAGGCTATGTCAAGACAGGCTGTGTCCAGCCAGGATAATGAAGCCAGGCTGAATGGGCGGCGATTGGCCTGCGACGTATTTCTATAAAAGACCATGAACTCGAGCGCAGATTCCTTGAACTTGACCAATCACGGAGTCCAAAACCAGAGCAGCGTTCTTCTCTGTGGCTGAATAGCAGCACTGCAGCAGCTCATGAAATCATACAAGGAAGTAAAATGTATTTAAGCAAGAAAGGAAACGCGACCGCAATAAATAGATCCAGGGAGAAAGCATGGCAAAGTATTGCAAGCACACACAGTGTGTGTGTGTGTGTGTGTGTGTGTGTGTGTGTGTGTGTGTGTGTGTGTGTGTGTGTGTGTGTTTGAGACGGACGGGCAACGGGACGAACGGGAACGGGACGGGACGGGGGGGGGGGGGGTGTACTGCGACAGGGGGCCGTGACGGGATGAGTGGGGGGGACGGGACGAGACACGCAATAAATAACATGATGTAACTCCAAAGGTGGACAAGAAATAAAAAATTATTTCTCCATTGACTAGAAATTGATAATTTAAAATATGCTCCTCATTGACTTACAAAGAGGCTCCTTTAAACCCATAACTAATAATTTATATATATATATATATATATATATATATATATATATATATATATATATATATATATATATAAATGATTAGTTACGGGTATATGTTTTTTATAATATTAAAAAAAAAATGTAATATATTATCAAACATCTAACAACAAGATGAACTATAGTGTTAACTATAACAGAGTGACAATTACATATCACATGAGTCATTGTGAAACAATTATGATTATGATTCATGGTCACACACTATTTCAGTAATTAATTTGATTATATCTTATTGTATTTATTTCATTTTATTTGAATGCAGGGTCATTAAAATGAGTCCATATACAAACACATGTTTTGAATTAACTGTGGAAAAACTTGAAGAACAAGGCACTAGATTAAGTAAGCTTGGCTGTTAGCCTGCTCCTGACCAGGCTAACTTCACAGCTAAATTGCCATGGTAACTAAGCTAGGCTTGCTTCAATTCTCTTTTGAGGAATCGGATAAGGCTAAACTTAGCCAGGGTGAACTGGCTAAACTAATCTTCAAGATAATTCACCTTTTGAGGAACCGACTCAGCTCTAATCCTGGCTAAATTAAGCCAGGATAGGTGGAAAAGCCAGGCTTTAGCTCTAATTCACCTTTTGAGGAACAGGCCCCTGGTTGTTTATTCCTCTCGCAAATTCTGGCAACCGCAACAGCGCACGTGGGGATTTAACATGGACAATTTGGACATCATACACCCGACGTTTGGTTTCTAAGCTCTAGCCTTTGATTGCCTTTCAATAAAACCACTTTTGATAGACAACATATCACCTACATGTTACTGATTAGAGAGAATTTTCTATTTTTGAAATCAGTTCATTATTTCCTACGTAGTCGATGAATAAAACTGACGTGTGTAATTTGGAGAGCATTGCATGACGCACAAATTTTCTTCTTTGAATAGACTATCATCTTAATCAATGCATTTCAGTACGGTGCCATCAGCTAGAATATGCGTATGTGTGACGTGTTGTTTTGGCTCGGCCCTTTCCGAGGCGGTGGGAGGGATGGGTCTTATTAAATTGTGACAAAGTAGAGGCTGTACTGTCCTTGCTATGTGTACATTAGTGTACATAGTTACAGTCAGCCAAACTCCTTTCAAAAATGTCATGGGAGTCAGGAAATAGCATCCAAGCTCCTGTGTTTTATTGTCACACTTGTACATCAAGAAATGGAGTAAAACTATGAAAAAGAAAGAAAAAGACAGGCTGTAACAAACTAACAAACAAACAAGCAAGCAAGCAGGTAAACACACTGAGCTAATCTACACACAATGAATGTAAAATAAATCAATTATGCATGAAATACACCCTACAAAGTTGCCTACAAATCAGAAACTAGCCTCCTGTCATAAGAAAAGGAACAGATCCCACTTACAGACAATGCAGTCGACGGCTCAACAAGAGATGGTGAAATGAGGAATATCAGAGCACACACATAATCAAGAGCACATTTACACCACTCCTAGGGTAGTTAATACCCTCACAAAAACATGTAGTAATCCTGGTCACTATACTGCCTGGTCAGCCGGGGCGCCTGATGGAGGGGAAGGGAACTGGCTGGAATAACGTGTTCCTTCCACGCACTACGTCCAACCAGGAAAACTCCCCCCTGTCAGAGTGTCAGGTGACAAGAAGGTCAGTTGACTCCCATGCATTGAAGGAGGCATGAGCTCGGCCCTGGCCTCCCTAGGCTGGTGGCGGGAGTGTAGTGCCCAGGATCACTTAGCAAATTGGCACCGGGTGAAAAAAGGGTTACAAAATCGAGGGATAGAAATTATAAGTAAAAAAAATAAAAATAAGGAGCACATTTACACCTGTGTGCTTATCCTAATCAGGAGGAAAATACAGTTCACCTGTTGTATAAAATAAATTGAATGGCCAGTAGGTGGCTCTGGCAACACTTGCCATTAGAGGTCAGAACAGAGGCCATTGGGTTACTCTCCCTTTAACAGAGGATTGTAAACGTGGAGCTCAGTTTAAGGTGTGATTTATTCTACATCCAGTTTGGATTAACAGTGGATTAATGCAATGGAGTCAAACCTATAGCCAAGTGGTCAGAGCAGTTTTAAGACACTGAATGAATGTAATCTCTGTACAGAAAACAGCAGACAAATCAGAGATCATGTGGTGTAGTATTACAGTGCCTCCACCAGATGGTGCATATGGACTGTGGTTAAAAGGGGTTAAAATGGTTTGATTCAGTCCTGGGGGAGGTGAGGACATTTTGTACCCCATTTTAGAGGTATCTCTCTCCCCAGACGAGCCCTGCATCACCGCCTCCTCCAGTCATCCCGGTTCTCCATACATCTGGCCAGCTCATCTGTACTTTGCGCTCCTGCATCTTTCTTGAGTACGTCCACTTATGTTAGTGTGCAACGTCCTCGTGACCGGTGCCCGTGTGTTGTTGGTTCCCACAGCACCAATTTGCTGGCTGGCAGCTCTTCATGTCTTTGGCAGTGTCCTGCTAGTCTCATTTACCTGGATGCTATTTTCTCGCTCATCCTAGCCTAGGTGTTCCCTCATACAGATTCTTGTTCGTAACATGTTCACTATAGCCTACAGTCAAGCTTTTTTTTTTATATATACTTTTTTTTTTTCATGTGAGTAGTCATGTGACTACAAGGACAAAGCAAAACAAAGACTAGAACAAATAAGGCACCAAATTAACACAAAGTAGAACCCGAAGAGAACAAAGACGACAAAAATGGAGAAAAAGAAAAACAAGGTAAAGAGGCACATAAAAACTAAGCCATGTTCAAGTTCATATTCTTTACCACTCCTTTTCTCCAACTAAAACATCAGAGCAAACATATCGTTAATTAAGTCAGTACTTCATCAAGTGCCTGATAATAAAACAGTACCGTGTTAAAAGTGCTCCCACCATTTGGTTGTTGACTCTTTCCTTATATATTTCCAATGGTATTCTATACTGTGCTTTTAGTTAGGCTGAGGTGCTAAGTCCTCATAGCTTGCATTATGGTCCCCCATACAGTCAAGCTTACGCCTGATTCGAAGAGGACGCGACTGTCATGCATAGTCCTTTCTGGGCACGACAGGCCAGGTCTTTCAAGAAGAACACCTGCTGTACAGTTTAAAGCAAATGTGTATCTGTCAAACTCATCCTAGACTTCATGCATGACTCACCAGTCGAACATTCTGCTGTTGAATCCAACATATTAATTGAAAAGATCATGTGTAAAACAAACAAAATGTGAATTCACAACACTGATAGTGCTGTCAAACAAGTCTATGAAATCTATGAAAAAGTTCTGCAACACTATTTTATTTTGTTCACTTACAAAGAAGGATATCTGTCAAAAAATACTTCTGTTCATGCATGACTCACCGACAATCTTGTTTCCTGGTATTGAATTTATTTCAGTTAGACACTCAATGAACAAAATACAGTGGTGCAGTGGTAAGAAATGTCTCTCTCATCATGATTTATGTGCGTGGGGATCACATTTTAAACAAGCTTAGTGCTTTATGAGCCTTCCAGTTTAGTAGACCTTGTATTGCGAATTTGTACTTCCATGTACTGTTGTTCTCATGTCTTACTAAATAAAGTACATCAATCAATCAATCAATCAATCAATCAATCAATCAATCAATCAATCAATCTCATAGCAGAGTTTGGGAGTTTGAGCCTGGGCCTGGGATATTGTTTTTTCCCCCCGATTTGTAACTGGCTCTAATCTTTCACAGACGAGCTTGCAAGATAATGAAGAAAATGTACAATTCTCATAAGCTTGTAGCCAGAGCCAGGTCTCCCCAAATGTAGCTCTAAGCGCAAATTCAATAAAGAAGATCTAAGGCTTTATGGGAGCGCATCGCTATTGTCTGCGTCACTTCCGTTCCCACGCTGTCAGTATCTTTCCATTCACAGATCTAGCGAGCACGCAATCGGCAGCCAGCCAATCAGCGATCGGGCTCCACTCTGTCAAATATCACTGTCTGTCAAATATCACTCTCCTTTCAGTCGGCGAACAGCAAGCATCATTACACGGGCATGAGGTTGCATTATATCAAATCAGTATTTCTAAGCATTCTATTAGTGCTCATCATGTCTGACTCAGACGATGACATTACCAGAGAAATAGCGCTGCACGGCGACATTGTGTTTGACGCTACAGCACAGCAGCCTAGGAGAAGTCCCAGGCTATCTAGGCAGCCGGAGAGATATGATTCGGTTGAGTTACACCAGCAGTTGGTTCCTCATAATGTGAACCCAGCACCGGGGTTAACCGCCTCTCAAATTCAAAGCTTAACCGATCTAGCCTTGGCTCATGCTGCATCTGGCCCTGTTGCTGCCATAAACGCTGCTTCTACACCTGCAGCTGCACCCGAACCTGGTCCTGCTCCTGCATCCACGTCTGCTCATGCTACTACATCTGTGTCTGCTCCGGCTGGTGCCGACCCAAAGCCAACTCGGGGGAGAAAGAGGACCAGGAAGGCTTCTCCACCTCCACCGCAACCAAGCCCAAGGCCCAGCGGAAGCGGTGTCATTCAGTTCCAGCCCAGAGCCAGCGATATGCAGATCATTCTAGACAACCTCCATGCCATTAATTCTCGGCTGTCATCTTTAGAGAATGGGGCTGCCGCTACCGTTCATGCGCCTCCGGCTCCACAGGCTGTCGCTGCCGCTACCGTTCATGCGCCTCCGGCTCCACAGGCTGTGGAGCCACCACAGCACGTTGCAGTTATTCAGCAGCCCGCCGGGGCAAATATTCTCTCACCAGAGGAGCCACCTCAGTATTCCCTAGCCTCTGCTGTTCGCCATACAGTCCAAGGTAGAGCCTATATACCTCAAGCTTCTTACATGTCCCCCCGCTTAAGAGCAAAAATTGTTCAAGGCAAGGACATCAATTTGATCAAAATCTTACTGCCCTCTCCCGAGTGTGACAGGAGAATTGCCAAAGGCGATCAGTTCGCTGCTGTGTTAAAAAACACTGATCCCCGGCTGTCAAGGGATTTGTCTATTGGGGAATTTTTAGTGGCTTTCGGCATTTATCGTAATGTCATGTGCTCTGCGTTTCCCGACAGGAGACAAGAGTTTGACTCTTATCTAGCACTAATCGGGGATTTAAATTTAAAATATGGTAGGAACATATTTTATCAGTACCACAAGGCTCTCTCCAGCAAGTCGGCTCTGTACGTATCCCAGTACAACACGATCATTGACTGGTCATTCCTCGATACTGAATTACTCGTGCTGTTAACCGGGGGCCAGCAGGCACTGTCTTGCGCTACTTGCGGTGACATGGGTCATTCAGCCTCGCTCTGCCCCAGAGTGCCATTCCAGTATCCCTCACCATCTATGGCATCACCGCCCGAGGGTGTTCCCGGGTCTCTACCAACCACAGGGTCTAAAGTTGATAGTTTCGGACGGAAGGTGGTTATGATTAACAACAAGCAGTTTGCAATAATTTCAATTTCAATGTTTGCTCGTATCCACATTGCGTTTTCCTCCATGTTTGTAGCGGATGTGGGGAGGCGCATCCCAAGTCCGTTTGCCCCCGCACGCCATCCCGCCCCCGTCCTCCTCGGAAAGGGAAGTAGGATGGTTCCAAGAACTGCTGCGGGTCCACCCTTCAACCCCAATAAATGTCAGCGTGCTGGCTGGTGAACTGGCTGAACATCAAGACCATGTCTTTTTTGACCATTTAATTACGGGTTTGTCTCAGGGTTTCAGAGTAGGTGTAATCTCAGATGTGAGTGAATCATTTGTATGTAAAAATCTGAAATCAGCATCCGAAGAGCCTGAAATAGTTTCTCAATTACTGGAGAAGGAGTTAAAAAAGGGGTATTTAATCGGGCCTTTTCATGATTCTCCTTTTCCTGTGTTTCGCACAAGCCCTGTTGGCATCGCTACTAGGAAATATTCGGGAAAGAAAAGGCTCATTTTCGATTTATCTGCTCCTCGTTCAGGCCCAGTGGCCAGCATAAACAGCCTTATCCCATTAGAACCATTTTCCCTGAATTACGCAACGGTGGATAATGCCATCAGGCTTATTAAGCTAGCGGGCCAGGGTGCCTGGCTTTCAAAGGCGGACATAACGGACGCATTTAAAATAGTGCCCATCCACCCTTCTCAGTGGCATCTTTTTGGCATTAAATGGGAGTCCAAATTCTATTTCGCTGTAAGATTGACCTTCGGATGCCGAAGTAGCCCGGCTTTATTCAACATGGTTTCAGAAGCGCTCTGCTGGATAATGTTAAATAGACTTCGTTTGCCATCCGTCGTGCATTTGCTCGATGATTTTCTACTTGTCGATTCGCCCAAGGACCATTCTGGTTCTTCCCTGGCCAAATTAAAGTGTGCATTTGCCGCTATAGGCATCCCTCTGTCAGAGGAGAAAACACTCGGCCCAGTAACTAGCCTTGAGTTCCTCGGCATCACGCTGGACAGCACTGTCATGAAGGCTTCCTTGCCAGAGGAAAAGCTACTTCGAATCCGCGAAATTACTCAATCTTTCATTTCCAGCACAGTAATTTCAAAACGCCAATTATTGTCTCTGCTTGGTCACTTTAATTTCGCAATGCGTGTTATTCCCCAAGGCCGGTCCTTCATCTCGAGACTACTGGATCTGGCTTCATCTGTGCCTAACTTGTTTGATTCGGTGTCTCTTGATGAAGGGTGCAGGTCCGACATTCGCTTCTGGTCCGACTTACTTAGCAATTGGAATGGAGTTTCTTTTTTCTACGATGACATAGTGCATTCATCCGATTCTATTCAATTTTTCACGGATGCAGCGCCATCCGTGGGTTTTGGGGGGTTTTATCAAGGTCAGTGGTTCGCAAGCGAATGGCCATGTCAATTTGCTGATCTTCAGCCCTCATCTGCTCTATCTGAAATATATCCCGTCGTAGTGGCATGTTCAATTTGGGGTTCTTCGTGGTGTCGCAAGCGCATAACCGTGCTTTGTGACAATGAAGCAGTGGTTAGCATCATTAATAGGGGGCGTTCTGCTTCGCCCGACATTATGATGTTCATGCGGCGCCTCACTTGGCTAGCAGTTATTCATAATTTCATTATTACTGCGCGCCACGTTCCTGGTCATTTGAACGTAATAGCCGATTCTCTTTCTCGTTTTAAATTTCAGGTTTTCCGCAGGCTATGCCCGGATGCCTCTCCAACCTCAACTCCTGTTCCCCCCTACACGGAGTTAATCCTCTCTTAGGCAAATTGCTCGAGTCTGCTAGGTCATATATGAGGAAAGGTTTAGCTGACAGCACAATTGCTTCTTATGATTTTGCTTGGAAAACATTTGCTTTCTTTTGCCTGTCTGTTAATGTGCCACTTTTTCCCGTTCAAATCACAACCGTTTGTACATTTATTTGCTTTTGTAAGGATGTGAAAAAGTTAAGCCCTCCCTATATTCGTAGCTTAATCGCTGGGGTTCAATTTAATGCTAGGTGTAATGATCCTTCCTTTCCTAGCTTATTTTCGCATCCTTCAATAAAACTGATATTGAAAGGCATTGCTAAAGCGTCCCCTCCTGTCTCTGACAATAGACGCCCCATTACTCTTTCCATTCTTCACGCCATGATTAATGCATTAAGGCTCGGCATGTTTACTCCTTATGTTGATTCTTTATTGGAGAGTGTTTTTCTTCTTGCTTTTTATGGGTTTTTAAGAAGTGGGGAATTTACTACTCCAAACCTTGTGTTTAATTCTGATAAAGATGTATCTCTTGCCGATTTAGTTTTTCATCCCGATTATTATATGCTAAGTCTTAAACATTCTAAATCGAAAGGTGCTTGCTCTATAATCATAGCTCGCATCAATTCTTCATTTTGTCCATACATTTCCATGATTAAGTATCTTAATCTCAGGGTTCCATCCCTTCAGTCAGGCCCCCTTTTTCTAACCCCTGATTATAAGCCTTTATCTAAAGCTTGGTTTATTAATCATTTAAGGCTAGTGCTTCTCAAGTGTAGATTTTCTCCTGAGCATTATTCAGGCCATTCTTTTAGAATAGGTGCTGCCACTTCTGCTGCCAGTCAAGGGATCTCTACAGCTTCTCTCCAGCAACTGGGGAGATGGTCCTCGTCTGCATATTCATCTTACATTCGTCCAGACGCTGCTTCTATTCTTTCTGCTCAAAAATCATTCAAGCCCTGATTTCTATTGGTGAGTACAACATTCTGCATATAGCTGGTGGTGGTCCATGTCTTGCTAATCATGTTCGCTCATATGTCTCTCGCCTCCCTATATCTGTCTAATTTCTAAAAGCTTTCTATTTATCTCTTAGTTTTGTCATTGCTGGCAACATTTCTGTTAAACCATCTGGTCAATCCATGAGTCATCTCAGGCCGTAGCCATTGCTGGAGTACGTTTTAATCATCGTTTGCAATATGTTTGCTAAAACAGTTTTCACGAGTCATCTCATGCTTTAGCCATCGTTGGCTGCATGTTTTAGTCATTGCTGACTTCATTCCTGCTGACCTGGCCAGTCATTACTATTCTATTCTCTTTCATCTCTATGGCCATCCCCTGTGTCGTAGCCATTGCTGGCCGCATTTCTGTTGACCGCAGTGGTCATTTCTCAAGCCATTCCATGGCTCTTGCATTGTTTAGCTATTGCTGGCTAACTCAGCTCATGTAGAGCCATCCCATGCGCTTTAGCCATTGCTGGCTGCATTCCGTGACTCAGTGGTCATTTCATAAGTCATTATATGGCTCTCGCATCATTCTAGCCATTGCTGGCTAGTGGGCCATTCACGGGTGTAACTTTCCTCTCTTAAACTCTTTTCTTTTATTTTGGGGCTTTCTTTCCTATTCATCTATGCACGTTAAAATGCGATGGAGTCTAATCGCCAAATCTATTTAAGTTTTGTAATAAACATTCTTGTATCAAATTGGCGTGATCTCTCTTTTATTGAAATGTAGCTCTAAGCGCAAATTCAATAAAGAAGATCTAAGGCTTTATGGGAGCGCATCGCTATTGTCTGCGTCACTTCCGTTCCCACGCTGTCAGTATCTTTCCATTCACAGATCTAGCGAGCACGCAATCGGCAGCCAGCCAATCAGCGATCGGGCTCCACTCTGTCAAATATCACTGCCGCTAAACTGTCATTCTCCTTTCAGTCGGCGAACAGCAACCCACCTCCATCCCCAGCTCCACCTCAGATGTTCAAGAGCCGAAGGGAGGTCGATTCTTCTGCACTGCCACCACCAGCGTCTAGACTCCATGGGGGCTTTCTTTCCTATTCATCTATGCAGGTTAAAATGCGATGGAGTCTAATCGCCAAATCTATTTAAGTTTTGTAATAAACATTCTTGTATCAAATTGGCGTGATCTCTCTTTTATTGAAATCTTGAAAGGGTGCCGTGTCACAAATCCTCACAGACAAAACTGTGAACAATGCAGTGTCCAAATGAACAAACTGACATCAATTTGACAGTAGAATTGTGGAGGTAAACATGAGTCAAGTAGTTGGTTTTGTATCAAACCCTTTCCTCAGTATTGACATAGAATCAGTTAAAATGCAGGAGGTGTTCACATTACCTACAGATTGACATGGAGATTGCTGAAATTCAATGTGACAAAAAAGAAAATCAATCAAACAGAACATCTAAATGTGAATATTCATTGAAATGTGTGACTCAATAGTATGCATTGAAGAGAATATATCTGTAATATAAATGTATTTCCCTGTGAGTTTTAATTTGTAAAAAAGAAAAGTGTAAGCATTTCTATTTTTCCTAAAAGTTTGGCATTTTTATGAATACTTTCCTAATATTTTGCCATTGATTACCGTGTTTATTATCCGTGTTTATTCTCATTTAGACTACAGAGCCAAAGGTTAAGTATTCCTAAGTATTGATGGTTAATTGTCTGAAAATGCACATTAACATGAATCAAACATATTAATAGAAACAATTAAAAACAAAACAAAAAATACATCAATTTACACAACACTGATCATAGAGCTGTCAAACAAGTATATGAAGCTATCTATGAAATCTGCAACACAGTTTCATACAATAGAGAGATAAAGCAGGGACCCCATGTACTATGTCAGCTATGTAGATCTGCTATTTTCGACAAGTGACACCATTGTAGGACAAAGTATGAATGAGTTAATAATCCAAAAAAGGTACAAAGTACACATACTCATAAGGCCCCGTAAGAAAGATTTGTGTTTAAAACTTTCAAAAATATTAAGAAATTGTCCAAAAAAAAATCAAGATTCTTCAAAACGTTTTGAAACTATTTTTAGAGTTCGAACCCAGTACCTTTGGATCATGTAGAGAGTGTCTTTACACAGTGAGCTATTGAACTAGATCCTATCTGGAAGCCAAATGGATTCATCACAAAAAAGCCAGAGGCTTGTTTCCAAACTGCTCCATAAACAATCCAGACAAGCAACAGCACACAAACAACGATATATATAAAAATATAAATAAATTCAACTGCATATCTTGATATATTTGATATAAAACAAATTTTGAAGCAGGCAGCATGGTAGGTCACTGTGTTAATACACCGTCTACATGATCCAAAGGTCATGGGTTCAAATCCTGCTTCTGAGAAGCATGTTTTGAACACTAACATCCAGAAACTACACTTAAAAGCACTAAAAGAAACATGTGTAAATGTGTGTAGGTGCCGTAGGGCAGAGGATAGTTGGTGGACACCTCTGTAAATTACTTACTGCAAATAGGGCCACACACGGCGACCAGGGCCACAGGTTCAATTCCCGTCTCTGCAAGCAAGGCCACAGGTTCAAGTCCAGCCTATAGGGAGGCACCGAAGCCAGTACTCATCGATGTACTCAGTACAGTGGGGGTGGTGGTGGGGCAGTGTTGCTCCCCACTGTTTCCAGACAGTAAAGTTAGAGAGGGTTATGACACACAAGAAAACACACACCTGAATTTTTATGTAACAAACCACACACACACACACGCACGCGCACGCGCTTTTGAACGGCGTGGTTGTGACATCACATATGTATAGCAGCAGACTGGGATCAATTCACTGCGGGTTGATTGATACGGAAACTGTCTGTGAGTGTGTCTGAAGCCAAGAGATTCAAATGCTGCAGGGTGGGGTGGGGGTGGCTGGGACGTACCACTAAGGTTTAAATAGGCTATGGGACATTTGGAAGCAGCCGACACTGCACAGTCTTTCTTCTCTCAGCAGGAGGCGCAATTTCTCTCTTTCTCTCAGACTGGAATTTATTTCACATTTTGGAAATAATTCCCCCCTAATATCTGTGAAGTTAGGACACTGTGTGTGTTATCACAATGACATCGCACCCTGTCTGTCTGTCTTTCATAGTGACAAACTATAGTCAGTCAAGGTAAACTGTTTACTGTCTGTTTCTAGCTTGTGTTGTTTGAGTGTAAAATATCATTCCAATAAGTGATAACATTTTAACAGCACAAATATTGTATGGTGATCCCTGACACAAACTATTTTCAGATGGGGGTCCTTCACATGAAAGAAAATTTGGAACCACGTGGTTTAAAAAAACATCAGGAAGCAAAGCCCCAAATAAGCAACTACACAAGGCCCAAAGTATGGAGACATGGCAACACTAGTAAACAGGAAAGCCAGAGTAAACAGATTTGCCACAGTTAACATGGTTAGTGAGATAACCTGAGTGTATAGTGTATACTATAGTGTATAGTGGGTGGCCTTTTGTTTGTTTTGTTATTTGGTTGATCATGTATTAGAGTAGGTAAGATCCATGTATTTTTGTTAAAGGTAAGCATAGTATTTTACCCATGTCTGTTCAAATTAGACAATAAACCACTGTATTTTGGATTTTAAACTGGTGTTGACTGGTTGTGATTGGGGACTGGGGGAGGAGGGAATCCATTTTTATTTTATACCTGGTGACCCCTAGGCCGGGTCGTAACAGTTACATAAATGCTCATTCAATCATCCAGATATTATTATTATTATCATCAATATTCTGAGACTGTGATACACATGGATGTATAGTGTGCCTTGAGATGTTCGGGTACAGGAAATGATGATTTAAAATTGATTGATATTTCTTCACTAGACATAAACCACAAAAGTTTTCTGTTCTTGTACATTTCCTCTGTCTAAAGGTGTTTGTGTTAAGTCCAGCATTGATTCTCTCCACTGACCGTAAAACAAAGAATATCAGAGAATGTAAAAGATGCATCTTGTTAAAGGTCTTCTTTCACTGAGAATGTCTGTTTCTTCAATAATCCAGATAGTTTTATTACAAAACTGAATATTATGTGATACAGTGTGGTTTTTATCATATACTGCATGTGCCATATATGGACAAAACACATCACTCACCTTCTAGATGTATTATAGTCTACACTACAACATCAGCAAAACAAATTCCCTTGTGGATAAAGGACATGCATTTAATCTAGTAAAATAATCTTTGAAACATACAAAAGACTGTCAACAGTGCTTTTCAATACGTGTTTATTGACGGGACGAATATGAGCCTTATGGAGGCCAACAAACACTCATCTCTATAATGTAATGGTACCAGTGTTACATAGTATAGAGCAGAAAACCACTGAACATCGTGCGGTTGTGTGAGCTATCATAGAGCCTGTTCCCACTAGGTAAACGCATGTAAACTACGTCTCCCACCTCCAGCTCTATGATCATTCCATTAGATATAGATTCATCACTACCATCTGCATTGTATCCATGGTTATGAAAGAGTCTCTGCTCATTTTTATACATCTGGATCTGGAAATACCCTGATAAGGAGGCACTAAATGCATTGAATCTGAAGAGATAGGCTCCTTTCTTTGGTGATGTGAAGATACCTGCATGTGAGAGACAACTGTGTGAATAAAGCATATTGTGGAAAACAAGACGTGGTTTTCACTTTTAAAACAGTGGTTCTCAACTTGGGGTCTGGGGACCCCTAACGGTCCTTGAGGGGGTTCCGGGGTCCCCAGCAAAATGTGTTAAAATAGCATCAAAATCAGTTTAACCACCGTAACCCTATTTTATACTCAGGCTATGAGGTATAGCACATCTACAAGCTCACAACACATTGTGATGAGACAGTTTGCGAGCTTGTAGATCTGCTATTTTCAAAATATTTAGAAAAATCTTGAAGAATTGTGAAACATTTTGAATGATCTTTAGATGGGGGTCTACGGTCAATTTGGAGGTCTTTGACATGAAAATGTTTGAGAACCATTGTTTTAAAACATTGTTAATTAAAATGACATGATATTAAACTTTTCTCATCTCATCCTGTCTATTGGTTTAAATAGGAAACACACCTTGAAGTTGTACATGTACTGTAATATTTATTTTAATGTCTGGTAGTCTGGTAGATTGTAAGTTGTGGAAACAAATAGATTGTTTAATTGACATGAAATAATCACCACCTACCTGTAACTGGATTGTAAGCGTTGCCGATGTTAGTGAAGACCTTGGTGTAGACCAGAGTGGTGTCAACATTAAATGGTCCAACGTATCCAGAATCAGTCAAACCAACAGAGAAGGCCACCTTTGGTTTGTCTGTAACACAGGAGCATTATCATAGTGTTTATAATATTATATAATATATACTATTAAGCAAATATACCAATCAAATGTTTTAAAACTGTTGTCTTACAGTATAATAGATTACATCCAAATAGCAACTTCAACAAGACAAAGCAGTCAAATGAAACAGTAGCTACAGTACTCAATAGAACATTATTGTTTCTAGTGGTATTCTTGTGAATTTTTGAATATTCAGTAAGTTGACAAAATTCAGTAAGAGTGGGACAGGCATTCTGAGATACAGGAGTGGGGCAAAACATTCAAAGCTGCATTGAAGTAGTAGGCCTTTGAATGTTTTAATTTTTAAATAAAACAGGAAGCCAGTGTTTAGTGTTGCTAAAGATCTTGCTGCAACAACTCAGTCATTATCTCTCAACTACAAATACCTATCTAATAAAAGGTCGAGGAAAAGAAGAGAACCAATTTCATGCGTTTCCATTAGTTCATTTTTATTTATTTTTTTCAGTCACTGTAATGTCCAATAATATTTCCAGATGGATAACCGTTGCGTTTGCAGGCTTTCATTCACCTACATTAATTGATCAGACCCTCATTTTGATAGTGTAGGAAGGCAAAGTCACTACTTTGGTTTAGACCAGCTAAGTGTAATATAATACTGCGAGTGTGACATCATTAATAACCACTATACTGTTGACCGGGGTCCCCCAGGGCTCTATACTAGGTTTGCTACGCTAGTAATTCCTCTACACCAAATCTCTTTGCGAAATATAGCAGATCTGCAAGCTCACAAGATATCACGTTGAGGCGGGTTGTGAGCTTGTAGATCTGCTATTGTTTGTCAGAGAATTGGGATGCTAGGGTTCTGTTTAACTATGGACACTTAAATTCACTTGATTTGTAGTTTCAAGTATGTCTTCTATGCATTTTTGGGGAATAACATTTTCAGTATTCAGTCTTCATTTTAGAACATAATGTTTGTATATACTTACTCCACAGTTCCTCTACTTGGCTCTCAGTTGCAGTTAGCTCTGTTTGTATGGTAGACAGCTGAGCACCATGGGCTGAAATCAACACAATATTAGTATTAGTCAATCATAAATACTCGTGCAGTATCATCAGCGCCAGCCGCTTCTACAGTACAAGCAATATAAGCGGTCGCTTAGGGCCACAACCACTAGGGGTGGCCACATCCAAAAAAAAGAAAAGAAGCAATGTCATGTATTGTATCCAACAACTAGCGTTATTATTTTAATATTAAATACAAATGTTTGGGGGGGGGGCACCAAAAAACATCTTGCTTAGGGCCACGATCTTAGGGCCGGTCCTGAGTATCATTTTAGTGGATAAACTTTCCCATGTGGATTATAGGGATCAAATATACAATAAATGACATTATCAAAACAGTATCTATTCTCTGGGTTCAACTGAAGTAATTAACACTAAAGTAAGTCATTTGTCAACACTGCCTGCTTCTACCCATGCTCCCACTGTTCAAATTACCTTCACTTTCCTTCTTCAAGTCCAACACCTGGCCCTCACTGACTCCCAGTCTGGTCGAAATGGCACTCAATTTCACAGCCATTTCTGAAACATATCACAGAGACACATGTATGTTAAACATTCTAAACACATTTCAGCCTGGACTTTTACAACTCCTTCAAGCTCCATTTTAAAGGAATAGTTCACCCCAAAAAAACATATTTTCTATCAATTACACACCCCACGAAACCTTGAATTCATGGAGATTTTTTTTTTTTGTAGCATTCCTAAGCCAATAATTTGATGACAGTGTGAATTTCCGGTAGGAGTCTCCTTTGTATCTCCTACCGGATACATTAGCCGGTAGGTGACAGTAATGAAATTATTGGCTTAGGAAAATGACAACAAAAATTCTCCATGAATTCAAGGCCTCATGGGGTGTGTAATTGATAGAATTAGTAAAAGTATTTTTTGGGGTGAACTGCTCCTTTAACTCATATTTTGCATAACAAGCATATATTGCCTCTTAACCATCCTAACCTTCATTTTCTTTTGCCATTCCTTCCATCTCGTTTTTGGTGACACTCAGCTCCACCCGAAGATCAGTCACCAAGTTCCTCTGCTCGTTGGCTTCTCCCTCGCTGGCTGCTACCCTGGCCTCCATGTTCCTCAGTTTCTCTCTGGTCTCTGCTCTCATTTCTACCACGGTGGCCCCCAGGCTATGCACCATGTCTCTCACTGCTTTCAGCTCAGCCCAGAGGTCCGGTTGCAAGAGGGTACCTGGTTCAACATGGCTCTCTATCTCCTTGACCCATCCACTCTCTACCTGAGCCCCAGCCTCAGACAGGCAGAACAGTAAAACAAGCACAGCCCCACAGCCCTTCATTCTGAAACAGAGTCTCGCAGAATATTGGGCAAATTCATGTCCTTATATACCCATAAACCTGATAAACCAACATTGGTTTACCCAGTGGAAAGTTAATGTGCAAGCGGGACATTAAATAAAGTCAAGGACCATCTGAGAGTTTCAACATGTGGTACAAGATAAGATGACCTGGTTCTGAAAAGAGCGGTTGTGAATTTATTTAATGTAATCAGCTGCTGACCATTATGGGTCCATTTGGTTCCATTTAGTTCACTCACAGAGTTATGGGGGTCCTTGAAATTAAAACGTTTGAGAACGTGAGTCCTAGTGGGAGGTAGTGAAGCAGCATCTCTAAGTTTGCTGTCACCTTATGATTTGAGTCAGTGATGGACAGGTGGTTTTACCCTAAAATAAAATAAAAATACTTGATACAGTATTTTAACATAATCACCTCCATAACGTTTATTTTCATTGGATGAGATTAATTCTCAAATACAATTAAAACCTAATCCAGTGAGATTTCCCACAATACTAAAATATGCAAATGACTTAGGGACAACTGCATCTCCTGTCAAATAGTACCTTTGGATCACACACACACACACACACACACACACACACACACACACACACACACACACACACACACACACACACACACACACACACACACACACACACACACACACACACACACACACACACACACACACCTTGAATTTTCTAACACAGACTGACAAGACACTCTCAGTAAAATGAAGGGTAATGACAGGGAACCGAGTCTATAGATACATCCACACCAAGCAAATGTATCCCTATAGGGGACACAGGTCAACAAGGTATACAGACACACAATGCAGCTTGTAGGTCTGCTCTTTACACCGAATGTAAACATTTCATTAAAGCCTCTCTGACACAGCTTGGTACTGTAGCAATTATATGAGCACAATATTTGATGGATGCTTACAGAGGAGATGTCACCTGGTGTGGTTCACTTACTGTCATGGTCTCAAAAAACAAGAGTTGTCTCAGAGCTTTGGATATCGTCGGACATTTGTAGTGGTGTTAAAGGTAGGGTAAGTGATTTGCAATTATTCAAATAATTGCAAAATGGGTCTATGTTCTGATAGTGCTCGTTACTATAGAGTGTCCTGTCCATATAAAAAGTCTCCATGTCTCTCCAGCTCTTTATAAAACAGAAAATGTATTTTGTAGTTTCATTTCCAATTTTATCCAACCAGGACAGAGAACTCAATCAGGATATAGATTAAACAAGTGAAATTGGAAGTGATGACACTAAGAAATGAGCAGACAAAATTTTAACTGGAACACTTTACAAATTAAGCTTAAAAATTGGTACTTTCTCCTGATTGGCTGAGATTTTGACACCTACCGAAAAATGTATTTTCTGTTTATTAAAGAGCTGGAGAGACAGGGAGACATCTGTTACTGAACAAACACTCTATAGCAATGATTACTATCAGAATATAGTATTTTAACCTTTTAACAAAATACTTTTTGTTTTAACCAAAAAATATCACTTACCCTACCTTTAAGTACATTAACGTAAGTACTGTACTTTACTGGAGTATTTCCCATTTTCAATACATTTACTTCTACTCCACTACATCTCAGAGGAAAATATTGTACTCTTACTCCACTACAACTATTTGACAGCTTTAGTTACTAGTTACTTTGCAGATTTAAATTATTATCACAAAACATATATTAACCACTTCGGCCATTTGAAAATAGACGATCTACAAGCTCACAATTCGTTGCGATGCAACGCATTGTGAGCTTGTAGATCTGCTATTTTCAAAAGATATTTATGCAACTTTGAACTTGTAAAATGGGACATTCTGCACAATGAGTACTTAATTTTACATTTTCATACCAATACTTTTGTACTTTTACTGAAGAAAATGTTGAATACTTGAATACTTTTACTTGTAACTGAGTATTTCTACACTGCAGTATTAATACTTTTACTTAAGTAAAAACGTTTCTACAAGATGAAGATGTCATGTACAGTATGTTGTGACCATGATGACATAGTGATGTCACCTTAGCTCTTCTGTGTGTGTTGAGCTTCTGCTGCACTTTGACTGTTTTGTATTGTGATATAATATTATAGATCTAATGTATAACATTCAAGAGAGAAATGCCAGGACTAACAGTAATGCTAGAATGATACAGGACTGGTGCATGAATATTGACTTGTACAATGGCTACTATAAGTCTAGTTTATTTTGAAGCACATTGAGTCTGCTGGCTGTTGTATGAAATGTGCTTCATAAATAAACTTAAAGCTGTAGGCTACTATGTAACTTTCCTCTTCTACCCCGGATTTGAACCTGGTTTCCTGTGCAAGTGCTGACATTTTGTACCATTGAGCTAATAGAGCCTGCCTGCTTGCTCAGGGGATAAATTGAATCTTGACCATCAGGTCAAAATCCGTGTCTGATCCTGTGTCTACGTGAGACATGACCTTTGACACGATCTAAATGTCTCAGAAGAGCAGGGAGATAAAACCCAACCACCTCAATTGTATAAGTTATATTGTATTAACATACAGATTGGACAACATTACTTTTTATTCATAAAAAAAGGTTTAACTTACTGTATAAAGCCAGTAGTGTGGTCAATATAGTGCTTATCTCTGCCAGGAGGCAACATAGATATTCAGTGAAAGTTCTACATGCAGTAAGGGGAGGTTAATGATTAATCAAGGGAAAGAGAACCAAACGATTATTTTTATTTATTATTTATTCATATCTTTATTTTATTTTTAGGAGCTATTACAATAAAATTATATACATAATGCCAACTAAATTAAAAACTAAACTACTGCCATGAAAGTAGTGCAGCATGTGATTATGAGTTAATAATAATAATAATAATAATAATAATAATAATACATCAGACTTTTGCTCACAGGTTCTCATTGGAAACAAGACCGCAAGGACTTTCATGAACGACCTGTTAAAAGGAATTATCCTTTATCCTTATACTTATATAGCGCTCGTCTTAGTACCCAAAGTCGCTTTACAAAACCGCTTAAAAACAATTTTATTAGGAGCAAAGAAAATAAAAACGTTCAAAGGCTAAAAACAATAAGCTAAGACTAAGAAGAAGAGAGGGACATTTGGTTTGGGTTAGGCAGGGAAAGCAAGTATTAAAACAAGTTCTTCATCTCTATTGTCATCTCTGCATTCATTATCTACCTTCCTCCATCTTTCTCTCAGATTCCTGTCATTAAACTTGCTCAGTAACCCACATATTGTGATTGTTGATTCCTTGTGTCCCTCGTGTTTGTATCACCAGTCAATCAATGGTTGCAATTTTAAAAAGTGTTGTGGTTGTACATAAACGTCATTTTGTATTAGTTTGTCAGTTGTCATTTATATCGTTTGCTCTCTTGTTTGCAAAAATAGGGGGGGGGGGGTGGAAAAGGCCTTTTCCAACATGTGGTAGGCTACCTGATAAGAGCTGCAAGGTTGAATGTCCTGGCTCTGAAAAGAGAGGATGTGAATATATTTAATGTAATCAGCTGTTGTTATTTAAAATAAATGTAGTAAGGTTGTTTTTCTGTTGAGATCATGTTCCTAACTGAGTTTAGAGTGTGCCTTCAGGTGTTCAGAACAAAGGAAATGGTCACTTAATCTGATATTTCTTCAATAAACTTAAACCACAAATGTTTTCCGTTTATAAATATTCTCTCTCTAAAGGTGTGTGTGTGTCAGCATTATTCTCTTCACTGATCTAAGCACAAAGAATACTGTTAAAGGTCTTTCTTTTACCACTTATTCAACAGACATCCATGCTCTCTTTCTGCTCCAGGTGTCAAAAGATCTGCAAAAATGTATTAATGGCAGTGGTGCAAAGTAACTAAGTACATCTACTCAAGTACTGTACTTAAGTACAGTTTTGAGATACTTTTACTTTACTGGAGTATTTTCAAATTTCAATACTTTTACTTTTACTCCAATACATCTCAGAGGCAAATATTGTACTTTTACTCCACTACTATTATTTGAAAACTTTAGTTACTAGTTATTATATTATTGATTATCATTACAAAACATACATTAACCACTTCAGCCCTATATACATTTTGGCCTTTTGGAAATAGCCAATCTACAAGTGAGCTTGTAGAGTGGCTATTTTCAAAATTTGAAAACGTGTTAAATGGGACATTCTACATAATGAGTACTACTTTCTACTTTTGATGCCAATACTTTTGTACTTTTACTCAACCATATTTTGAATTCTAGACTTTTACTTGTAATGGAGTATTTCTACATTGCAGTATTGATAATTTTAGTAGAAAATGTGAGTACTGTTTCCACCACTGATTACCTGATTACGATTAGAATGGACCACTAGCGTAGCCAGATAAAAAAACAGAAACTGAGTATGCTTTGATCTAATGTTGTCTACAGCACAGAGTATATTTACTCCTTTTACTCTCCATATAGGCCTGCCTGCAAATAGGCATACCACACTAGTATAAAAACTACTTTAGCCTCAGTGAATTTGTTCATTGTTATTTTAAACATTACAGTACATATCACATTACATATTATTTACATATGCTTATTATATTATCAAATAAAACTAGCTGAACTGCTCTACAAAGCCTGAGTGCAGTAACTACATTTGAGGATGACACAAGTTATTTATTCGTCTCAAAGGTAAAATCAGCCCTCGTGACTGGGGGGGATAAACAATTACCTAATTAATACATATACGATTAATGCAGTATCACCTCTAAACATATAACCCATTTGTCTGCCAGTTAGAACACTTAAAACAATTTAAAAAAAAACTTGAACTTCATTGTCACATCACAGGTTAACTGGTGTAAAAAATAAATGAAATTCAGGGTAAGGTAAGTGATTTTCATAAGTTCCTATAAGTCTAGTTCATTTTGAAGCACATTGAGTCTGCTGGCTGTTGTATGAAATGTGCTTCATAAATAAACTTAAAGCTCCACTATGTAACTTTCCTCTTCTACCCCGGATTTGAACCCAGTTTCTTGTGCAAGTGCTGACATTTTGTATCATTGAGCTAATAGTGCCTGCCTGCTTGCTCAGGGGATAAATGTAATCTTGACCATCAGGTCAAAATTCGTGTCAGATCCTGTGTCTAGGTGAGACATAACCTTTGACACGATCTCCATGTCTCAATAGAAGAGCAGGGAGACAAAACACAACCACCGCAATTGTATATGTTATATTGTATTAACATACTCTACCATACAGATTGGACAAAATTTACTTTTTATTCATAAAAAGGTTTAACTTACTGTATAAAGCGAGTAGTGTGGTCAATATAGTGCTTATCTCTGCCAGGAGGCAAAAAATAGATATTCAGTGAAAGTTCTACATGCAGTAAGGGGAGGTTAATGATTAATTAAGGGAAAGAGAACCAAACGATTATTTTTATTTATTATTTATTCGTATCTTAATTTTTTGTTTAGGAGCTATTATACTGAAAATATATACATAATGCCAACTAAATTAAAAACTAAACTACTGCCATGAAAGTAGTGCAGTGTGTGATTATGAGTTATAATAATAATAATAATACATCAGACTTATATAGCGCTTTTCTTAGTACCCAAAGTCGCTTTACAAAACAGCTTAAAAACTATTTTATTAGGAGCAAAAAAAGAAAAACGTTAAAAAGCTAAAAACAATAAGCTAAGACTAAAAAGAAGAGAGGGACATTTGGTTTGGGTTAGGCAGGGAAAGGAAGTCTTAAAACAAGTTCTTCATCTCTATTGTCATCTCTGCATTCATTATCTACCTTCCTCCATCTTTCTCTCAGATTCCTGTCATTAAACTTGCTCAGTAACCCACATATTGTGATTGTTGATTCCTTGTGTCCCTCATGTTTGTATCACCAGTCAATCATAGGTTGCAATTTAAAATGTAAGAGTCAGGTTTTCGCTCTTAACCCACAGGACACGTGTGTCCTCTGGAGTATGTGAGAGGTCCAACATGTGAACAGGGTTGCCAGAACTGCTTATTATAATTTCCCCGCAAGATTTTTTTTTTAAATAGCCCATCTACAAGCGTTGTGAGCTTGTAGATCTGCTATTTTTAAATAGCTGATGTATATGTTAAAGTGCTCATGTGGCCCATAGTTGCTTCTTTTGGGCTGGTTTTCCTAGACCTGGTTGCTTGTTTCTCTCACAGAATCTGGCAACACTGCATGTGAAGGCAACTCTCCTACCGGATCAACACCGTCAAGAGAAGGCGTGTTCTACTCCAGGGGAGTCTTGTGGATTAGTTTATAGTTTAACTGGGTGCAGATTATTGAGGATACGTACAATGAAAGGATTTTCCACACACTCTCTCTTCTCTTTTGGTTTTTCCCACATAGCAGAAACCACAGGAACACTTTAAAAACTTTTAAAACTACAAACGTTGTCTTGCATGTAATTCTCCCTTTTACTTAGATTTTTTTTTTTACCATTATGAGGGTGTATGACAGTCTCCAGTAATCATGGCATTATAATTAATACAACCCTTACAAGGGAAATTCCCTGAAGGTAAAGGTAGATAAAAAGTGTTGGTTGTACATAATCGTCATTTTGTATTAGTTTGTCAGTTGTCATTTATATTGTTTGCTCTCCTTTGCAAAAAATAGGGGGGGGGGGGTGGAAAAGGCCTTTTCCAACATGTGGTATAGGCTACCTGATAAGAGCTGCAAGGTTGAATGTCCTGGCTCTGACAAGAGTGGATGTGAATATATTTAATGTAATCAGCTGTTGTTATTTAAAATAAATGTAGTAAGGTTTGTTTTTCTGTTGTGATCATGTTCCTAACTGAGTTTAGAGTGTGCCTTCAGGTGTTATTTAATCTGATATTTCTTCATTAAACTTAAACCACAAATGTTTTCCGTTTATAAATATTCTCTCTCTAAAAGGTGTGTGTGTGTCAGCATTATTCTCTTCTCTGATCTAAGCACAAAGAATACTGTTAAAGGTCTTTCTTTTACCACTTAGTCAACAGACATCCATGCTCTCCCATAGAAACACATGCACATACATGTGCATTTTCCATTTTCAATACTTTGACTTCTACTCCACTACATCTCAGATGCAAATATTGTACTTTTACTCCACTACTATTATTTGAAAACTGTAGTTACCTGTTACATTATAGGTTTTGATTAACATTACAAAACATGCTTTAACGACTTCAGCCCTATGCCATTTGAAAATAGCCGATCTACAAGTGAGCTTGTAGATCGGCTATTTTCAAAATATTTCTATACATTTGAAAACTTGTTAAATGGGACATTCTACATAATGAGTACTTTCTACTTTTGATGCCAATACTTTTGTACTTTTACTCAACCACATTTTTAATTCTGGACTTTTACTTGTAATGGAGTATTTCTACATTGCAGTATTGATACTTTTACTTAAATAGAAAATGTGAGTACTGTTTCCACCACTGATTACCTGATTACCATTAGAATGGACCACTAGCGTAGGCAGATAAAAAACTGAAACTGGGTATGCTTTGATCTAATGTTGTCTACAACACAGATTATATTTACTCCTTTTACTCTCCATATAGGCTTGCCTGCAAATAGCCATACCACACTAGTATAAAAACTACTTTAGCCTCAGTGAATTTGTTCATTGTTATTTTAAACATTACAGTACATATCACATTACATATTATTTACATAGGCTTATAATATTATCAAATAAAACTAGCTACACTGCTCTACAAAGCCTGGGTGCAGTAACTACATTTGAGGTTGACATGAGTTATTTATTCGTCTCAAAGGTCAAATCAGCCCTCGTGACTGGGGGGGATGAACAATTACCTAATTAATACATGTACACTTAATGCAGTATCACTTATAAACATATAACCCATTTGTCTGGCCAGCTAGAACACTTTGAAAAATCTGTTGTTATACCTCTGTGTACCATCCTGCCAGTATAAATGTGTGTAAGACATTGGTGTTGGGGGGTGCTAGGGGAAGCTCTGGAGGGACACACTAGTCTCTCTCTGCTGTGATGAGATATAAAGTATGGAGTTTGATTCCTGATATTGCAGTCCTGCATCTTCCTGATCTGTTTAACTTACTTAAAGTAACATCAAAAGCTGCCATTACAAACTTCAACTTCATTGTCACATCACAGGTTAACTGGTGTAAAAAATAAATACAATTAAGAGGGTGAAATTCTTTGTTGCATCATTTGCAGTTTTAAGGAAGGAGGAAAAGAATAAGGACAGTAGGGAATTAAGTGTCAAATATTCCTAAATATAGATACAAATGTCTATGCATGAGACAATTAAAATAGCAGCAGATATGTGGTGTATAGTTTGAGAACAATAGCAATGAAAATATCAACAGACGTAGAAACAACTTGTGTGTAGGCTACAGTATGTGTCTGTGTGACACGACACACAACCAAGTATAACTCAGGCTGAAGACTTCGATGAGGGAGGGGTACCAGAGAGCCCCATTCACTGTGTGTTTGATCAGCTGGTCAAATACTGTCAGTTCCCTTCCACTCCAAATGCACTTCACACTTCACTTACTGTATGTCATTCATACCACCAGTGGTGTGAAGTAACTAAGTACATTTTGCCCTGCCAAGTCAAAGTGCTGTAACTACGGGGGGGGGGGGGGGGAATCACTGAAAAATGGGTTTAAAAGTGATTCAACTGGTCAGCCAAATGAGATATCGGCATATAAGTGATATCACACTAATTGTAAATCTGTTCTTGAGGTAATTGTTTATCCCCCAACATCACAATGGCGCATTTGACCTTTTGGATACACAAATAAGTCGGTGTGTCCAAAAACGTAGTTACTGCACTTTGGCTTGGCAGGGCAGTAGTACTTAAGTACAATTTTAAGGTACTTTTACTGGAGCATTTCCAATTGTCTCTACTTTTACCTCTACTCCACTACTATCTCAGAGGCAAATATTGTACTTTTACTCCACTACAATTTGAAAACTTTAATTACTATTTACTTAGATAATAATAATAATAATTACTATAGACTGCAGATATAAATTACTATATTATAAAACATACATTACTCCCTTTAGCCCTATTTTATACATAGTCTATTTGAAAATAGCCGATCTACAAGCTTTCTACGAGCTTGTAGATCTGCTATTTTTAAACATTAGTACTTTCACTTTTGGTACCTTAAGTATATTTTCATGCCAATACTTTTGTACTTTTACTCAAGTAACATTTTGAACACAGGCCTTTTACAGAGTATTTTTTATATTGTGGTATTGCTACTTTTACTTAAGTAAAATATCTTGAGTACTTCTTCCACCACTGCATACCACCAGAAATAAGACATGACCCAGAGATCAGGTTCTCATGGAAATGTTATGTCATCTTTTAAATCAGTCCTGAAAACCTATACAGTAGCCTATGATTATGTTGAAAAAAAACTCTTATCTCCATATTTCAACTTTTCATATATTTTTCATAGAAGTGTCGCACAAAAGTAGTGAAAGTATAGCAGATCTACAAGCTCACAACTTGTTGCGATGCGTTGTGAGCTCGGCTATTTTTGGCTGACGTTCCCCCTCAGAATGTGAATGCTGGGGTTCTCGTGGTTAAAGGATTTGTTGACAAAGAAATTATTCAATTAATCTGTGAAAAATTAACAACAGAATTATCGCTAAGAAAATGATCAATAGTTGCATGCCAAGCGACTTTGAGTATTTAGAAAAGCGCAATATAAATTGCATGTAATATTACTATTATTATCATTATTGCTTGATCATTATTATTATTACCCTTATCGTCTCCACCAGGCCGAAAGGCTGGCGAGAGTATTTTTTGCACCCTGTCCTTCCGTCCGTCCCTCCGTCTGTGGACAGCTAATCTCCGGCACCGCTGGCTTGATCGCAGCGAAACTGTGCACAAATTCCATCCTGATTGGCTGAAAATGGCTTCCAAAGTTTGCAGGAGTACTCCGTTTTGAACAAAATGCCTCAAATCATGAACACAGCAATTTCTGTGAAGTTTTGCACGGACATTCCCACTATGCCAAGGAAGAAATGCAACTTGAAAATTTTCAAATCAGCCTCATGGTGGCGCTACAACAGGCCGATTCGTGTTTTTACCTATAACTGCACCGATCTGTGTAAAACTTTGTGTGTGCACTCCCGGCCTAGACTAGAGTCCAAAATGTATATAGGGTTGAAGTGGTTTTGTAATAATAATCAAAATCTACAAAGTAACTGGTAACTAAAGTTTTCAAATAAATGTAGTGGAGTAAAAGTACAATATTTGGATCCAAGATGTAGTGGAGTAGAAGTAAAAGTATTGGAAATTAGAAATACTCAAGTAAAGTACAAATACCTCAAAACTGTGCTCAAGTACAGTACTTAAGTAAATATACTTAGTTACTTTCCACCACTGAGTAATATGCAGTAGTCTTTCGTTGCACGCTAGTAACCCTCAAGTAGTAAACAAGCACTGGACCTTAATTACGTTAATCATGGATTGTTATCTTCCTTCTCTCTGTGGCGCAGATTGCACTTAGCTTAATCAGGTAATTCACTCACTTCATGCAAACAATAGATCTCTGACTTCCCCCATTGAAGGAACTGCACACTGAAATATATAAAATGACAGGGAGACACCAGAGATGTGTCAGTGAGCTGGTTCCTGTTGATGAAGCTTCATAGCCTGTCTTTATACTTCCTCTGTCTCTCCAGAACTACATCAGGATTTCAACATTGAAACCAGGTAAGATACTGAGACCCATGTCTATAATGCCTTAAACAGTACATAATAATATATTGTGTTTTAATCTGCTCATAACATTGTAAGAGGACTCATAAATACTCATAATGCTTCATAACAATAATCATAACACATTATAAAAAATGTCATGTAGACTTAGAATTTAAAATATCATAATACTTTATAATTACTTGTCACTTACAGGCTTGTTTCTTTTGGCCAGGATAATAGTGTATTATAATTGTCATAGCTATAATTCATTATAATAATTTCTCAATGCATTATACTAATACATTGTTATAATGCCTTATAGTGTGATTATGTCACTATAATGGTCATTGTGTTTTTAAGTAAAGTAAAGAAACATTAAATATATGCACCAACGGTGCGATGCGACGCGTTGTGAGCTTGTAGATTGTCTATTTTCAAACATTTTAGTACTTTTACTTTTGGTACTTTAAGTATATTCTGATGCCAATACTTTTGTACGTTTACTCAAGTAACATTATGAACACAGGCCTTTTACTTGTAACAGAGTATGTTTATATTGTGGTATTGCTATTTTTACTTAAAGGTAGGATAAGTGATATTTTTGGGTTAAAACAAAAAGTATTTTGTTAAAAGGTTAAAGCACTATATTCTGATAGTAATCATTGCTATAGAGTGTTTGTTCAGTAACAGGAGTCTCCCTGTCTCTCCAGCTCTTTAATAAACAGAAAATACATTTTCCGGTAGGTGTCAAACTCTCAGCCAATCAGGAGAAAGTACCCATTTTTAAGCTTCATTTTTATAGTGTTCTAGTTCCAATTTTGCCTGCTCATTTCTTAGTGTCATCACTTCCAATTTCACTTGTTTAATCTATATCCTGATTGAGTTCTCTATCCTGATTGGATAAAATTGGAAATGAAACTGAAATTGAAAAATAAATGCATTTTCTGTTTTATAAAGAGCTGGAGAGACAAGGAGGCTCCTTTTACTGAACAAACACTCTATAGCAATGAGTACTATCAGAATATAGAGCTATTTAACACTTATTTTAACCAAAGAAAATCACTTACCCTACCTTTAAAGGGATATTTCACTTTCAAAAAAACGTTGGGTCATTTTATCATCTACTCAGGCTTTTGTGAGCCCCCCAGACCGTTTTTAAGTTGCTTGATTCAGTATTTAGATATTTGATTATTTTATCAGACACGCCCCCTTCCTATACAAACCCATTATAACTTCAAACTCCCTTTTTATGTTAGATTAATTAAAAACACCCGTCCTTGGTTCTGGTGACTCACCCTGCCCTCCTAATACGCGAGGGGGACGTGTTTTTTCGACTACTTTTTCCATTTATTTTATTAATTATTTTTATTGTATTACATTTTGTTATCATTTTCCAAAAAAAGTATTACAAATACATGAAAAAAGTTATCAAAAACACGGCCCCCTCGCGTATTAGGAGGGCAGGGTGAGTCACCAGTAAAATATCTGAGTACTTCTTCCACCACTGGAAGGTGGTGCTGCCTCAGTGAAACCTAAATGTGAGACTAGTTAATATTACTCACTAACTTACTTACTTATTACACTTATATCCACTGATAGGTTCTCCCTGCATTCAAAACACAGTTAAAGAACCACCAAAACAATCAGGAGGATAGTCTCATCATCAGGTCTCCTTTTCTTGTCTACAGGTGAGTGAGGAAATCTCAGTCAAGTTACGCATACCCACTTTATCAATACTTGTCCTCAGTGGTGTAAAGTAACTAAGTACATTTACTCAAGTGTGTACTTAAGTACAATTTTGAGGTACTGTTACTTTACTGGAGTATTTCCAGTCGTCTATGCTTTTACTTCTACTCCACTACATCTCAGAGGCAAATATTGTACTTTTACTCCACTACGATTATTTGAAAACTTTAGTTACTAGTTACTTTGCAGATATAAATTATTACATTATAAAACATACATTAACCACTTTAGCCCCATTTTATATCTAGGCTATTTGAAAATAGCCGATCTATACAAGGACAGAACGTGTCGCATCGCGGCGCGTTGTGAGCTTGTAGATCTGCTATTTTCAAACAATTTAGTACTTTTACTTTTGGTACTTTAAGTACATTTTGATAGCAATACTTTTGTAGTTTTATTCAAATATATTTTGAATTCCGGACTTTTACTTGTAACAGTATTTCTCCATTGCCGTATAGATACTTTTACTTAAGTAAAACATTTGAGTACTTTTTCCACCACTGCATGTCCTGCAATAGTTGTCAAATCGTGCTCCACATTGATGTTGTATGTCAAGGCTAACATAAATACAATTGCCCATGAGCTAAATAAGACAAATCATTATTAGGAAATGTGTGAAGAGGCCTGTTAATGATGTTTTATTTGATGGTTTGACATTGTGTTGATAATGTAAACCTTTAAGACGTGCTTTCTCTTAGAGTACAACTCCCCTGCTTACAGTATAGAGACTATTACAACTCATTTGATTTTGTGATGAAAAACGGTTGCTATACATTGTGTTTAACATCATCTGTCTTATACAGTATGCAGATCTGTTATAATGATACCAACCTCTCTCTCTCACACACAGAGTAACACAAACATCATGGCAGACATGAGTTCAAAAGGTACAGTATGTGCTCGCACACACACACACACACACACACACACACACACACACACACACACACACACACACACACACACACTCTGATATAATACAATATATTAGACAATGTTTTTTAGGAAACCTCTAAAATGCATCATCCATAACCATATCATTTTAATCCACCAGCTCTCAAGACGAACTATGAAGAAGTTTGTATCGTGATGGTTGGAAAGCCCGGAGCAGGAAAGAGTGCCACTGGAAACACCATCCTGGGTCGTGAGGCATTTAAATCCGAATTCGCATTTGAATCCCAATCTCTGACAATGGACTGTCAGAAGGCCAGAGGTCTAGTGGATGGTAGAAACATCTCTGTTGTTGACACACCAGGATTCTTTGACACCAGATTTAGAGATGATAAAGATATGAATGATATCAAACAGTGTATTTGTTTTGCTGCTCCTGGTCCCCATGTGTTCCTGATTGTGATCAAACTGGGAAGATTTACAGTAGGGGATCGGAAATGTGTGGAAATGATTCAGAAGGCATTTGGTGACATGTCGGACAAATACACCATGATTCTCCTCACTGGTGGTGACCTGCTCAATGGTTATCCAGTTGAAGACTTTGTGAAAAAGAGTAAAACATTTCAAGAAATAATCAGCAAATATGACGGTCGCTATCATGTCTTCAACAACGAAACCAAGGATCCCTCTCAGGTCACTGAGCTGCTGGCCAAAATCGAGTCGATGGTGGAGGTTAATGGAAGAAGCCACTACACCACTGAGATGTTCCAAGAGGTAGAGATAGAGCAGCAAAGGATTCTTGAAGAGGATGAAAAGAAGAGACTTGAAGAATATTTAAGAGAGGTTCGGATACAAGCAGAGACACAGCTGAAAACAGATGATGTGCTAGAATCAAGTGCTAGAATGGAAGCTGAAAGCTCCAATTCCTTCCATTCAAACTCCTTCCATTCAAAATATGGGATATGTGCCATAGCGAGAGCTGCAAAGAGGGTTGCAGCGAGCGTTGCAGCGAATGTTGTTGATGTTGTTGTAGTGAGACCTATAGTTTTCTTTTTTTTGAAGGATAAACTAAAATAATGAGATGCATCATCTCGTCTTCCAGGGGGTCCTCAGGGGAACAATGACAAAAAAACATTCACATAACATTCAACGAAACATACACATGAGGGCTCTCACACCATCCCAGACCATTCTACATCTGTTACACATGGCATCTAAAAAACAAATAAATAAATGAGAAAATAAAAATAAAAAATAGTCTAAATACAATCAATTATAAAAAACAAAAATCAAAAACAAGAACAGTTAGATTTGAGCAAATCAAGCAAAGACATTGATAGAGTTATTCTTGTTGATAATAATTTGTCTAGTGTCATAACCTGCTTAAAATGTCATCTCTGATATAATAATGCTCCTCTAGTCTCCTATTCTCTCTATGCAAGGTCAAACTGGCTACAGCCTTTTTTTTGTTGCTATCTGTCGGCTCCTCGAGTTATGTCAATATTTCTATTTAAGGAAGAACTGTTTTCAAAACAATACATCTCGGTGTTCTCCCAATACAATAACGATTCTTTCACTGCCACTGGGTGACCACTGACCGACCAGTGACCGGTCAAAAGCCGAGGTCAAAGTGTTGACCCAGACACTTTGGCGCAGGTCACCTTCATCATTATCATCTACCATCATCATCCCCATCTGACGACGACATGTCATCATCACTCTCATCCAAACCAAGGAGTCCCCCTTCGCCCGGAAACTCATCTATGTCACATCCTATGATGTCATTGTTTATGTTAACAAACTGATAACGGGTCCAGGGTTGCCAGATCTGCTTATTATAATTTCCTCGCAAGGTTTTATTTGAAAATAGCCGATGTACAAGCTCACAACGCGTCGCATCGCGGCGCGTTGTGAGCTTGTAGATCTGCTATTTTCAAATAGCTGATGTACATGTTAAGTACTCATGTGGCCCATAGTCGTTTCTTTTGGGCTGGTTTTCCTAGACCTTGGTTGCTTGTTTCTCTCACAGAATCTGGCAACACTGAAACTGTAAAACCCAGTGCTTTTCTTGCTCTCATGGTGAGAGAGGTTCGACCGATAATGCGTGCCACCTGTGATACTGTAAACCTTCCCATTCTCTCTCATGTCTGACTAAAATACAATATTTCATCATACCCAATAGGGCTGCCTGTCTCCGTCTGCTTTCCTTGTCGCCTTTCTGAAAGTTAGCGGTACTTTATATCGGTGATAAGGAAAAACAGCTCCATCAACTTAAGTAAAATATCTTGAGTACTTCTTCCACCACGGCATACCACCAGAAATAAGACATGACCCAGAGATCAGGTTCTCATGGAAATGTTATGTCATCTTTTTCAGTCCTGAAAACCTATACAGTAGCCTATGATATGTTGAAAAAAAACTCGTATCTCCATATTTCGACTTTTCATATATTTTTCATAGAAGTGTCGCACAAAAGTAGTGAAAGTATAGCAGATCTACAAGCTCACAACTTGTTGCGATGCGTAGTGAGCTCGGCTATTTTTGGCTAACGTTCCCCCTCAGAATATGAATGCTGGGGTTCTCGTGGTTAAAGGATTTGTTGACAAAAACATTATTCAATTAATCGGTGAAAAATTAACAACAGAATTATCGCTAAGAAAATGATCAATAGTTGCATGCCAAGCGACTTTGAGTATTTAGAAAAGGCCAATATAAATTGCATGTAATATTACTATTTTTATTATTATTATTGCTTGATCATTATTATTATTATCATTATTGTCTCCACCAGGCCGAAAGGCTGGTGAGAGTATGTTTTGCACCCTGTCCTTCCGTCCCCCCCCCCCCTCCGTCTGTGGACAGCTAATCTCCGGCACCGCTGCCTTGATCGCAGCGAAACTGTGCAGACATTCCCTGGATGCCAGCAGAACCTCTGCCCCACATTTTTCACTTGGGCCTGTTATAGCGCCACCAGGAGGCCGCTTTTTGCAAAACACATTTTTTGACAGTATTCCTACAGAGTTTGTCCAAACATCACGCAAATTGGTACACAGTATCTCTATAGTCATTAAACAAAACAGGTCTTTCTGATTTTTCACATTCCCTCCTGATTGGCTAAAAATGGCTTCCAAAGTTTACAGGAGTGCTCCGTTTTGAACAAGATGCCTCAAATCATGAACACAGCATGCAATTTCCGTTAAATTTTGCACTATGCCGAGGAAGAAATACAACTTGAAATATTTCAAATCAGCCTCATGGTGGCACTACAACAGGCGGATTCGTGTTTTACCTATAACTGCACTGATCTGTGCAAAACTTTGGGGGGGCTGTGTGTTGCCATCTCAAGCCGGCGGGCCAAGTGAAGAAATCTACATTTTAGAAGGCTGATGTTAATGGTTTTGAGACAAATTAATCTAACTCCAATTAATACTAATTCACATTTGCCATTTGAGTACATACCTGCATTCCTCCATCCGTATGTACTCAAATGTTTTATGTTTATAATGTAACAGTGAAACAGTCTGCCGTGAGTCCATATATAATGAATGGTGCATATCAGATAAGATGAGATACGGCATTGACGTGGATTGTTTCATGTAATCTTTTCATTGTAACCTTGTAGAGAGTACACCAGAGTGATACAAAAAGAAGAAAAAAAATATTTTGTAACTGAACATTGTTGTTGTGAAAGCAAGGACCTTATTCTAAAGTAGTCTGGCATGTCTACCAAATCCATGCAGTTTTAACATCATTCAGCACTATGTCTTTCAAGTTTCAATTCAATTGTACAATGTGTGGCCCTTCACTCATTTTATCAAAGTCAGTATGGCCCTCTGGACATAAATGCTGCCCACCCCTGCCCTAGAGGTCAAGGAAAAACCGTTGTCCTGCATTTTTCACATGTGCCTCATTACTCCTTCCGATTTTATCAAATTTTCACGCAAATCGGCACACATGCTCTCTATAGTCATGTGATCAAGATGGATCTGTTTGACTTTTCACATTCCATCCTGATTGGCTAAGATTCACATCTAAAGTTTGCACTAGTGGTTTGTTTTGAACAAAATGCCGCAAATCATGAACGCAGCGTCCGATTGCGGTCAAACTTTACACGCACATTCACACTATGCTGAGGAAAAAATGCCACCCTTTTAACATTGGCCTGTTATAGCGCCACCAGCAGGTCTAATTTAGCAAAACAAAATGCCTTAAATCATGAATGCAGTGTCCGATTGTGCAAGGCCTAAGAAGAAATGGAACCTGTTAGGTTTATAGATCACTAATCATAAACCCCTATGCTGTAGATCACACCCAAATGAAGACACACGTGACACATGAGATCTCATTTACTCGCGAGGAGTGCAACGACAATGCTTCACATGACATGTCCACGATCACACTGCCGTTACTTCCTTCCGCCAAGCACTTTATTAGGAAAAAGGGCGTCTCTTACATTTGTCTGCTTGGTGTGGAAAATTACTGACTGGATCAGTTTAAGTGTCCTATGTGAGTGCGTTTACAGATAAGGCTGCCAGAGACAGTTGCATATTACACATTGAATTAATATATTGCAGGAATTCAATTAAATGAATACAATCAAAGAAAGAACTTATATACACACATTATATAATATATATCTGCACACAGATGCTGTAAACCGGTCTTATCAGAACCCTTTTCACATTGGCCACCAGGAGGCCACAATAACCTACCTGACCTGGCGGAGACCTGTGCTCCGAGGAGCACTTTCTCTAGCAGTACATGTCATTGCTACCTTCAGCAGCTCTTTCACCTTGTCTCCATACCTAGTGTTCATATCACCCACCACCACATAGCCAAAGGTGTTATCCTAGGTTTTGGCCTGGATTTCTTATAGAAATAAGGTGAGTCAGATGGTGGTATATAGGCCCCGCCAATCATTATACCAGGAACACTCTGAAGTTGGAACCAAATTTGCTCTTGGGCTGATGTATCAACTACAGTAACGCCATTGTAAATGTCATGTTTAAACAGAGCAATAACATCTCCTCTCTGAGTAATCAGGTTTTTGGCCAACACAGGTACAAGCTCTTTTCATTTCAGTTAGTAGTACCACTATGTCATGTTCCCTCAGCCACTGCATCACATTTATGTTTTCCAGTTTGTTGCTCAGCCCATTGATATTCCAGGACCCCAGTCTTATATGTTTGGACCCCGGCTACTGAAAAGGTGACACTAACTTATAAACAACCTCTGATTATACACCCAACATTTGCTGGGGCTGATCTCTCCAGTTTTGCATAATCACGCAGCCTCTTCCATTCCTTGCGAACAGCAGGATGTAGATCTCTGCTGTCCGGCAAAAAACAACTCCAAAATGTTCATTTTTCAGGAAATGACAAAAACAAAACAAAAAGTGGAGTTAGGAGGTTTTGTTCATCATTGATAAGAACAGCTGAATGGACCTTCAAGCTCACAATGAGGTTGGAGGTAAAAAGGGGGTGGAGCCTGGAGTCGGCAAAACCAGCTAACTCCACCCCCCTTTGGTGGAGTTAGCTGGTTTAGCAGAAAGTTTGAGGATCCAATGGAGTTAGCTGGTTTGGTCAGAAGCGCTTTTTAATGCTTTTCATTGGTTCAATATTTGTTTTACCAACACACAAACGTAAAGGGTGTTCAATGGCACTGATTTATGGGGGAAAAAAATGCAAAAGCGGAAAAATGGAGTTAGCTGGTTTCTGCCGGACAGCAACAAATATTGCTTTTATGTAAACTCTCCTGCGGTCATCATTGGTAGATTCCTTCAACTTTCTGGCATTTTCCAACTATACATAGTTAAAACATAAATCAATCATAGAAGGTTAAAAGCTATAGGTTAAAAAAATGACAAGCACAAAGGGATATTGCTGACAGTAGCTATACACAACAATATAACATCAAAAGGCCTTCCTAAATAAAAAGGTTTTTAGGCCTAATTTAAAAGAGTCCAGGGTCTGTGGTGCTCTGAAATGGCTTGGAAGGCTGTTCCACAGGCGTGGTGGTGCTGCCGGATAATAATAATTTTTAAAAAATCGTCTTTTTTTTTCTCTACCAGCGTAGCAGTAGCTCCGCAGCCTCCGCCCACCCCACCGTTCCCATTGTCAAGCGGCCCCAGCCAGACATGCTAATTGCCTCTAATAAACAAGTCGTGATCTCTGTGGCTGTGCTAAACATGTTCTGCAGGTTTTGGCTCTGCCCTTATTGAAATGAAGATACAGGATGCTGTGTCCCTCGACTCCCTCCTCCTGTGCGCACTAACAGTCACTCGATCACTCACTGCATGCACTGAATAGCCTACCAGTGGTGGAAAAAGTACTCAAATTTTTACTTAAACAAAAGTATCAATTCTGCAATGTAAAAATACTCTGTTACAAGTAAAAGTAAGGTATTCAAAATATACTTGAGTAAAAGTAGAAAAGTATTGGTATCAAAATGGATTTAAAGTACCAAAATTAAAAGTACTCATTAATCAGGATGTCCAATTTCACAAGTTTTCAAATGTGTAAAATGTATAATTTTTTTTTGGAAAATAGCAGATCTACAAGCTCACAACGCGTCGCAAATCTGCTATTTTCAAATTGCCAAAGAATATATACTGTATAAGTGGTTTTGTAATAATAATCAAAATCTACAAAGTAACTATAGTAACTAAAGTTATCAAATAATTGTAGTGGAGTAAAAGTAGCCTACAATATGTGTATAGGAGTAGAAGTAAAAGTATTGAAAACTGGATATACTCCAGTAAAGTAAAAGTACCTAAATTCTTCTATATGGTATAGGTATTGTATTATTAGGCTATAATATTATTGCAGTTTGTCCAGCTGTGGACAGTTATTTTTTTAATTATTATTAATGCATGTCGTAAAAAGTTTGGGAAACACACAAACTTCATTACTAACATATGGTAACTATACCCTAATAATTTAACTGATAAAAAGTTGTCATCTAACAACACAACATAACTAACAACACATCAAAGTGCTTATTTTAGTTAAAGTCTGAGGTATCCATAGTCCATTTGGTTACATGTGTGCGCTATTTGGAGCTACACCAAAACGGAATGTTAGAGTCATGACGTCACCACTTGGCCACGCCCACTATGGCGTCATCACTGCCCCCCCACTATTTAACCCCTTCCGGCGTGCCTGCCTGGTCCCCCATGGTGCGGAGCTTGGTACTGGAGTCCATATCTCAACAAATATGTTCCATGTTGGACCGTCTTGAGGTCTCATTGTCTCTCAGGTTCTTGCAGTGGTGTAAAGTAACTAAGTACATTTACTCAAGTACTGTACTTAAGTAAAGACATTACATATTATGTAGCCTACTTTTACTTCTACTCCACTACATCTCAGAGGCAAATATTGTACTTTTAACTCCACTACAATTATTTAAAAACTTTAGTTACTAATTACTTTGTAGATTTTGATTATTATTACAAAACATACATCAACCACTTATATACATTTATACATATATACATTTTGGCCATTTGAAAATAGCCGATCTATCGCGACGCATTGTGAGCTTGTAGATTCTGCTATTTTTTTTATAAGACTTTTATACATTTGAAAACTTGTGAAATGGGACATTCTGCATAATGAGTACTTTTACTTTTGGTACTTTAAGTACATTTTGATAACAATACTTTTGGACTTTTACTCAAGTACATTTTGAATTCCGGACTTTTACTTGTAACAGAGTATTTCTACATTGCAGTATTGATACTACAGTACAAGTAAATGTGCTTAGTTACATTCCACCGCTGAGTAATATATGCAGTAGTCTTTCGTTGCACACTGATGCTAAACAAGCACTGGACCTTGACTACGTCAATCGTTGATTGTGCCGTTATCTTCCTTCTCTCTGTGGTGCAGATTGAATTTAGCTTAATCAGGTGATTCACTCACCTCATGTAAACAATAGTCAGATATCTGACTTCCCCCATTGAAGGGCTTAATCAAGTGATTCACTCACTTCATGTCCCAGCCCTGTCAAACTGTTGTTTCGCGGGCCAATTCTGGCCCGCAACGTCGTCAAATCTGGCCCGCGATGTGATTTTAGAAAACGCCATTTAATACTACCTTTTAATGGGAAAAAAAACGAGAGAGAGAAAAAAGACAAAAAAACGGCTGCTAGCAACTTCTTATGCACTGAGGCAGGGTCTGAATACTGGACAAACTTGTTCTATGAGAACAATGGCCAAGCCGTGAAGCCACAGCCAAGGTCATTAGCATACAGAGGACCATCACCATTCAACTCTACCTGTACTGGAGAGAGCGCTTTTTCAACAGGATCACAAATCCGGTAAAACAACGTTGTATGGAGATTGGAGAAGTATATATCAGTTGCGTCTCTCATCTGGAGGAGTAGAGCGGCTGCATTCCTCCCCGCACCCCGCCCCCTCCCCTCCCCTCACCTCCCCCCTCACACAGCACTGTCTCAACTGAATACTAGAATCCACTTGTCAGAGGGTGAACATTAGTAGGATAACCAGCGATAGTTAAGAGCCTGCGCAGGGCAAAAAAATTAACACCAGCTGTGAACGCTTGACTTTGAGTGTGTGTGTGTGTGTGTGTGTGTGTGTGTGTGTGTGTGTGTGTGTGTGTGTGTGTGTGTGTCTTTCTGAAATGAAATTGAGTAACTTCTCCAAAAGGAAGGAATGCAAAAAGGATGCATTTTGGCTGTGTGCAATAATGCAACTGCAGACAAAACAGAAGTTTTGCCATAATCATGTAGCTCTACAACAGGCATAGCCATGACAGCATGGTACAAAATAATATTTAAAAAAATGTATATATTTTTTTTTTAAATAATAATTTTCAGCCATTCGGCCAAGTGTTTCCTATATTCGGTATTCGGTTTCGGCCAAGAATTTGATATACTGTAGTTAAAACAGTGACTGAGATGTAGTGGAGTAGAAGTAAAAGTACTGGAAATTGGAAATACTTTAGTAGAGTAAAAATACCTCAAATCTTTACTGAAGTACAGTAATTGAGTAAATATAATTAGTTACCTTACACCACTGTTGTTCTATAAATTATTTTGCTGTAAAAATTCTGGCACTGTAGTGAAACGTGGCTTAAAACATGGTAATCATTACCTAACCACCCACACACATTACCAGGTATTGTTTAACTTCAAATTGAATTATTCTACATAAAAAAGTGATCTACGTAGTTAGTGGCAGTGTCTGAGACAACAGATGGTGACTGAATGCGTGTGGGCGCACATGCGCGTCCGCAACTGGTTTCGGCCCACATCAAGTCACCATTTGACCAATTTGGCCCGACCCCAAAATGAGTTCGACACCCCTGAGTGTAAACAATAGAGATCTCTGACTTCCCACATTGAAGGGCTTAATCAAGTGATTCACTCACTTCATGCAAACAATAGATCTCTGACTTCCCCCATTGAAGGAACTGCAGACTGACATATAAAATGACAGGGAGACACCAGAGATGTGTCAGTGAGCTGGTTCCTATTGATGAAGCTTCATAGCCTGTCTTTATACTTCCTCTGTCTCTCCAGACCTACATCAGGATTTCAACATTGAAACCAGGTAAGATATTGAGACCCATGTATATAATGCCTTAAACAGTACAAAATAATATAATATATTATAATCTGCTCATAACATTGTAAGAGGACTCATAAATACTCAATGCTTTATAACAATAATCATAACACATTATAGAAAATGGCATGTAGACTTAGAATTTAAAATATCATAATACTTTATAATTACTTGTCAATTACAAACTTGTTTCTTTTGGCCAGGATAATAGTGTATTATAATTGTCATAGCTATAATCCATTATAATAATTTCACAATGCATTATACTAATACATTGTTATAATGCCTTATAGTGTGATTATATGTCACTATAATGGTCATTGGGTTTTTAAGTAAAGTAAAGAAACATTAAATATATGCACCAACCGTGCGATGCGACGCGTTGTGAGCTTGTAGATTGTCTATTTTCAAACATTTTAGTACTTTTACTTTTGGTACTTTAAGTATATTCTGATGCCAATACTTTTGTACTTTTACTCAAGTAACATTATGAACACAGGCCTTTTACTTGTAACAGAGTATGTTTGTATTGTGGTATTGCTATTTTTACTTAAGTAAAATATCTGAGTACTTCTTCCACCACTGCCATGCAGGTGGTGCTGCCTCAGTGAAACCTAAATGTGAGACTAGTTAATATTACTCACCAACTTACTTATTACACTTATATCCACTGATAGGTTCTCCCTGCATTCAAAACACAGTTAAAGAACCACCAAAACAATCAGGAGGATTCATCATCAGGTCTCCTTTCCTTGTCTACAGGTGAGTGAGGAAATCTCAGTCAAGTTACGCATACCCACTTTATCAATACTTGTCCTCAGTGGTGTAAAGTAACTAAGTACATTTACTCAAAGTACTGTACTTAAGTACAATTCTGAGGTACTTTTACTTTACTGGAGTATTTCCAGTTGCCTATACTTTTACTCCACTACATCTCAGAGGCAAATATTGTACTTTTACTCCACTACGATTATTATTTCACAAGTGACTTTGCAGATATACATTACTACATTATAAAATATATTAGATTAAGCACTTTAGCCCCATTTTATACCTAGGCTATTTGAAAATAGCCGATCTACAAGCTCAACGTGTTGCATCGCGACGCGTTGTGAGCTTGTAGATCTGCTATTTTCCAACATTTTAGTACTTTTACTTTTGGTACTTTATGTACATTTTGTTACCTAATACTTTTGTAGTTTTACTCAAGTCAATTTTGAATTCCGGACTTTTACTTGTAACACAGTATTTCTACATTGCCGTATTGATACTTTTACTTAAGTAAAACATTTGAGTGCTTTTTCCACCACTGCATGTCCTGCAATAGTTGTCAAATCGTGCACCACATAAATACAATTGCCCATGAGCTAAATAAGACAAATCATTATTAGGAAATGAAGGGTGAAGAGGCCGCTCTGTTAATGATGTTTTATTTGATGGTTTGACATTGTGTTGATAATGTAAACCTTTAAGACGTGCTTTCTCTTAGAGTACAACTCCCCTGCTTACAGTATAGAGACTATTACAACTCATTTGATTTTGTGATGAAAAACGGTTGCTATACATTGTGTTTAACATTATCTGTCTTATACAGTATGCAGATCTGTTATAATTCTCTCTCTCTCTCTCTCTCTCTCTCAGAGTAACACAAACATCATGGCAGACATGAGTTCAAAAGGTACAGTATGTGCTCTCTCTCTCTCACACACACACACACACACACACACACACACACACACACACACTCTGATATAATACAATATATTAGACAATGTTTTTTAGGAAACCTCTAAAATGCATCATCCATAACCATATCATTTTAATCCACCAGCTCTCAAGACAAACAATAAAGAAGTTCGTATCGTGATGGTTGGAAAGTCCGGAGCAGGAAAGAGTGCCACTGGAAACACCATCCTGAGTCGTGAGGCATTTAAATCCGAATTCGCATTTGAATCCGAATCTCTGACAATGGACTGTCAGAAGGCCAGAGGTCTAGTGGATGGTAGAAACATCTCTGTTGTTGACACACCAGGATTCTTTGACACCAGATTTAGAGATGATAAAGATATGAATGATATCAAACAGTGTATTTGTTTTGCTGCTCCTGGTCCCCATGTGTTCCTGATTGTGATCAAACTGGGAAGATTTACAGTAGGGGATCAGACATGTGTGGAAATGATTCAGATGGCATTTGGTGACATGTCGAACAAATACACCATGATTCTCCTCACTGGTGGTGACCTGCTCAATGGTTATCCAGTTGAAGACTTTGTGAAAAAGAGTCCAAAACTACAAGCAGTAATCAGCAAATATGACGGTCGCTATCATGTCTTCAACAACGAAACCAAGGATCCCTCTCAGGTCACTGAGCTGCTGGCCAAAATCGAGTCGATGGTGGAGGTTAATGTAGGAAGCCACTACACCACTGAGATGTTCCAAGAAGCAGAGATAGAGCAGCAAAGGATTATTGAAGAGGATGAAAAGAAGAGACTTGAAGAATATTTAAGAGAAATGCAGCTGAATACAGATGATGTGCTAGAATCAAGAATTGAAGCTGAAAGAGTCTCCTTCCTTTCAAAAGATGTGATAAGGGCCAACGTGGAAGCTGCAAAGAGTTTTGTAGCGAATGCTGTCGCGAATGTTGTTGATGTTGTTGTAGTGAAACCCTTAATGAAAATTGGAGTTGAGATACAAAAATGCACTATCCAATGAATGACAAAGCTTCAGTGATATATATTCAAGTCAAGAAATCCACACCACTGTTACAGGGATTCTAGGCAACATTAAAGAAGTAGTTCGCCCCCAAAAAAAAATCTATCGATTAGTCACCCCATGGAGACTTGAATTAATGGATATTTTTTGTTTTTGCCTATGTGTCCGGTAGGAGACACAAAGTAGACTCCTTGTGTCTCCTACCGGAAATACACCCGGTCATCAAATTATTGGTTCAGGAATGTGAGAAAAACTAAAAAATATCTATGAATTCAAGGCTTCATGGGGTGTGTAATTGATAGAAAATAAGTAATTTTTTGGGTGAACTACTCCTTTAAGCCTACATTTTAAAAAGAGCAGTGACACGCATTGTATCCGAATAAAGCAACCTATTTTCGGCATGGCCCGTTCAGAAGTCCCCCCTGCGATATCTGAACTTGCCTAGAATCCCTTTGGGAGTTCAGAGATCAAAAAAAGAAAAAAACTGTTGTCAAACACCGCTCATTGATTCTTTTTTCTTTTCTATTCTTAAAAAAAAGGGGGGGGGGGATTAGCAGATTTTATTTGTCAGGCTTAGGAGAGAAGACAGCGGTTCAAGAAACTTGTGTAATAAAATGAAATAAAAATAAAGTTTTGACCACTACAGCTGTACTTTGTGTCTTGTAATATTGAAAAAGGAAAATGTACTTTGTAATTTGAACTTTTGCATACCTAAGCATTTTAAAAAGCAAGTAGGGCCTACTTTAAACAAGAAATTATTTTGACAGAGCAACAAACTTTCACTTGTAGTTGAGTAATATTTGACCAGGAGTATCTATACTTTGACGTGGTGTTTGGACAAAATTTGTAGGAGTAATATCATATTTTTGTGCAAAAATTGGCCTCCTGGTGGCGCTATAACAGGCCAATCCGAAAAAGGTTGGTCTTTGGCATCCAGGGAGTGTGTTTGCTCAATTTTGCAGCGACCAGGCCAACAGTGCCGGAGATTAGCTGTTCACAGACACATTTTGTAGTCATTTTCCAAATAAAAATCGAAATTAATTGTTGAAAAAACAATGTATTCAACTTAAAATCTTGCCTATAATTTGACCAATTAATCATTGAAAGGTTACTGTCACATCTGTGTAATACAACGCTAAACGAGCGGCTGCACAAATCGGCATTGTTAGGGACAACGGTTTTGCGATGCGTGTGTCGTCAGACCAGAGGTATGTAAGGCTATTTTCTGGATCAGAGCTTCCTCAGAAGCCGACGGGTCCCCGCAAAACAAAAATGTTTCAATCGAACGCTTGCAACAACGACCTGGTACCGGACTGGACCGGGACAGAGGAGGTCAGCACCGGCACCAGCATCATGGCCGTGGAATACGACGGCGGGGTCGTGATCGGGGCCGACTCCCGCACCACCGCCGGTCCGTACGTCGCCAACAGAGTGACGGACAAGCTGACCCCCGTCCACGACCGCGTCTTCTGCTGCAGGTCCGGCTCGGCCGCCGACACCCAGGCCGTCGCCGACGTCGTGGCCTACCGGCTGGGCCTCCACGGCGTCGAGACGAACCGGCTGCCGCCGGTGGAGACGGCGGCCAACCTGTTCCAGAGGACCTGCTACCGCTACAGAGAGGAGCTGACCGCCGGGATCATAGTGGCGGGGTGGGACAGGAGGAAAGGGGGCCAGGTGTACTCCGTCCCCTTAGGGGGGATGATGGTGAGGCAGCCCGTGTCCATCGGGGGAAGCGGGAGCACGTACGTCTACGGCTTCGTGGATTCCAACTACAGGTCCGGGATGAACAAGGAGCAGTGCGTGCGGCTCACCGCCACCGCCCTGGCGTTGGCCATGGAGCGGGACGGCTCCAGCGGAGGGGTCGTCCGGCTGGCGGCCATCTCGGAGAGCGGGGTGGAGAGACGGGTGCTGATGGGGGACCAGTTGCCTAAGTGTTCTACGTACTGAACAGTGTCGCCAGATGGGGAACGTTCGGTTATCGTACCGGAGGTTCGGAATGATGGTATTTTTAACCCATTAAGACCTGAGGTTTTTTTAAAGTTTTGAAATTTTGAAACATTTTGAAAAAAAAAATCTAAAACATTTTCTTTCAAGATTTTTTTTTCAAGATTTACTTACCGTCTGTAGTACAGACTACAGACGGTAAGATTATCGTACAAATACGATAATTATCGGGGATGTTTCAATCCCTGTATCCTTAACCACTACTCGAGCCTGCCCTATATACGTCCTTGTACACCGAATAGCAAAAATAGCACGCCCACATGTCGCAGAGACCATTTGGAGGCCAGACTTTCACGTCGGTCATGTAGGACGTCAGCACTATGATGTCAGTCACATTTGGTCTCATCATCTCCATATTTGGGTGTATTTGGCCGCAGGCAGATAGCCAACATCTGACTACATTGTTGCCCCACACCAGGTTCTGGACAACTGCTGATTAAGACCGACTTCACTCTCGACACTGCAACGCCGCTGGGTCCTCAACAACATACATGCCGAGGTTGACGTTCTATTGGTTGAAGGGTTCTCGACCAGACACCATCCACACTCTGTCTGCAGAAGGTCTGTGTTTTCTGCTAGCCTCTTTCAAGAGCCAGGGTCATGAAGCACATTTTAAAGAATTTCAATAATAAAAATAAAAAAGTCCAGAAGTTTAAAAAAATAGCAAAAATAGCAGAACTACAAGCTCGAACCCCTATTTGTCGTACAAAAAAGTATATAAGGGATTAAGCAAGGAAACGCCAGCAGTTATTAATAGTTGGATTTTTTTTTCTTTCACCAGATTAAAGGGAGAGATTATGTGTATTAAAAAAATAGCTTGTCTCTTGGTGTGAGGATTGTATTTTACCTGTCCACTACTGACTGACTGGAGCCACTTTAACTTAAAGGGACAATGAAGTATGCCTTAAGCAAGCCATTTTCATGAGGTTTGAGGTGCTTGTGGAGGCTTCTGTTATGCCCTGGACATAAGCAACTATGCTGACAATGTGTTTACGCACCTCGTATATGAGGAAAGTACAGGGAAATTAACTGCCAAAGATCTACCAAGCTCTCGACGATGTAAATCTATGAAAACCTTTTCGTCTACATTTAATCCCAAATAGGGATGCCACTGAAGAAAGTGCCTAGTCAGCAACAATGTGTTTCCAGGAGAAGGTACACTGTGTTGAGTGAAGTAGAAGGTTTCTGCAGGCCTTGGGCGCACACAGTGGAAGCAGTATAGACAATCTGACAGCCATATGGATGATTCAACAAGGTTCATTTGTCATGAGCTCATACTACTATGTATGTAGATTCAAGAAGGTTCATTTGTCATGTGCTCATACAAGTATGTATAACAAGAAGGGCTATTTGTCTAACCTGACACCGTCAAATGGAAGAAAGCTTGCGACACACATTTAGTTTCACAGCGTACTTGCATCTGAGACTCCGGGCGCAGAATCGATGACAGACAGTTTTTTTTTTTTTTCAAGCTACTAGGCAGGTGATTGGATGATCCCGCCCCTAGCAGCCGCTGATTGGTTCGGACACGCAGTGTTCGGCCATCTCTACTCCCTTCGCAATCCCAGACCTCCCTGAAATCAAATGCAAATGAAATTTCCGGAGGGAGGGGGTTTACCAGGCTACTATTTGTCACCCGCTCATACAAGTATGTAGATTCAAGGTTTATTTGTCACACGACTCATACACACACGTATGTAGATTCAAGGTTTATTTGTCACATGATTCATCCAAGTATGTCGGTATAACTCACCCAACAATGGCGCAATGGTGCAGGTGTTGGCCGAGCTATCCAACAACAAGCAGCCCATGAGGACAACCTTAGTGCGAACCCAAGAGGCTTTATTCTGCCAGCAGCGAAAGAGCTTTTGAAGAGACATTGGCTGAGGAGAGGTACTAGAGTCACACGAGCCAACCTCCAGGGGGTGCAAACAACTCTGAAATGCCTCTATACTGGTGACCAGGCTCTCAGCGGCCTCGTGGTTAGAGTGTCTGCCCTGAGATTGGGGTTTCGGAGTTCGATCCCCGGCCGGGTTATACCTACCAAAGACTATAAAATGTGACCCGATACCTCCCTGCTTGGCACTCAGCATCAATGGTTGGATTGGGGATAAGTACCTGCGACATACTAATATCATGTCCAGTGGGTGTACTTGTACATCAAGCTAAGGAAACAGGAGATAACCCCTAACCCCTAACACCCTATGGGCCACATGGCTCGGCAGGGTGGGCAATGCTTACTTACTGGTGACCATGCATAAACGCAACCGGCATGCCATATAAATATGTGACGTGTCGCACCCGGGGTGATAAGAGTGAGTTAACTTATTTTATTTCTTCTCCATAATAAAGGACAAAAGTTTCGTCCATGACAAATTTCCCACAGCACATCAGAGGGAATGCAGGCATTAAAACCACTGCGCGCGCACGCACGCACGCACGCACACACGCACGCACACGCACACGCACACACACACACACAAAAGTATATTAATTCATGTGTTCGTCAATTTATTATTATTATCAGTCTTACCCTGCGGTACATGAAAGCTCCTGTTACAGTCATGGATCAACTTCAACCTGGTGTTTGCACTTTCTCCATTTATGGTCCGTACATCTATATAAAAGTTCAGATTTCAAATATAAAGTGCTTACCCCATGGCCACGGATGTTACAATTATGCACGGGACTCTCAAAAGTACCCGTTTATTCTGTATTGTTCAATAAAAAGCATTTTAATCCGATCAGTGGCCATTTTCTCATAATGTATCAGAGTGCATGCAATACACCTACCAACCGATAGGGTCGCTCAGTTGAAAGCATATGGAGAAAATGGCCACCGATCAGATTACAATGCTTTTTATTGAACAATACGGATGATACGGGTACTTCTGAGAGCCTGTACATAAATGCGACATCCTTGGCCATGGGATAAGCACTTTATATTTGAAATATGAACGTTTATGTAGATGTACGGGCCATAAATGGAGAAAGTGCAAACACCAGGTTGAAGTTCATCCATGACGGTCGTGACAGTCGACCGTCGTGTATCCATGGCTATTACTCCCTCTAACATTTCCCATGTTTTTAGTTTATTGAAATAACACATTTGTCCAGTGCATAGCCTACTGCCACAGGCTCAGACAGACAGACAGACATGCTGTCAAAAAAAGAAAGTCATGCTATTTTCTTTTCAAGCTCTTGGGAGATTATACCTCGAAGTTAACAAAGTATGGGGGCTTAAACTTGCAAACTGGGTGACTTGAGTTACGGTATGCGTGCACAACACACTGATCCACTGGGACTGTTCTCCAAGTTCTTATCAAGCTTTCCCCCTGAAACACTGGCTTTCGGAATGTATTTGTAGCAGCACCTCTGTTTTCTAGAGTTACCCTACTATACATCAGACAGCCTAGGTTATGAGTAGTTATAGGCTATTCACTAGGAGAATTTGTACAAATTGAACACTTGGCAATATACAGGTACACAATAACAAATAGCATGTACAATTAAGTGCATGAAAATAACATACTCCCCACACAAAACAGAGCTCTCTCAAAAGTAAACAAAGTACCAGTAGCAAGTAGAAGAGTGCAATGTCCTTTTGAACTCAAAGTAACAAAATAGTCGTTCCTTAAATTTCTAAAACAATTGCTTCTTTGTTCCTCTGTTTTAGTTCATTTTTGTGTGCGGAAAATATCCATTTCAAAGTCTCTAATAAGCCTATAAGTAAAAGTGCATGACATTGTGTTCTGACTTATCTGATGTGAATCCTTTCTGTAGAGATGAACTCCAGATGCAGATCCGTTGGCAACACCGACTCCTACTCTAAACTGCTCACTGGGACAGGATCCACATCACGGTCAAGGATGGCGGCGTGACTCTGAATCAAACAGAATACACGGTTACAAAGTTACAATTTAATTGACTTTTAAGACCTTTTTAACACAAAATGTCTTATATAAGAGGCAAACTTTGTGAAAATAGCCGATCTACAAGCTCAACGCCTCGTAGTGCGAGGCGTTGTGAGCTTGTAGATCGGTTATGTTCACAATATATATCAGCGGAACGAGTCAAACTAAATGTAATGCCTGCAATTCCAAGTGCTTGCCGGGGTGGGTGGTCCCCAGTTCAAACATGATTCTTTTGGGGGGTCGCGGCCTGATTTTTTTTTTGCCTAAGTCAAAGATAATGGGACTCAGGCAAAATAAATTGGCTGGAGTAAGTGCCTTACTCCAGAAATAATTTGGCCTAAGTCAGGTTTACAATTTTCAAAACACAATGTTGGCCTCTTATGTTACATAACTGACAAACAACGTCATTTGTGTGTCAATAGTCACATATTGTTATAAACGTTTTTTTGTTTTCTGAAAAAACATTTTAACATGATGTTCTGTCATCCAATCATTTCAACATGAGACCTCATCAATTATTTTCCTTATTGAAACTATACAGTAACAATGTAACAAAATTATAAGAGTCTTGCAAGGCACATTTATTTGTAGCCTATAGCAACAAGGCAATTTAAAGTGCTTTCTATAAAACATTAAGACTTTAAGACACAGAGCATTAACCACTTAAACCCCAGAGCCCCCCCAAGACACTAGTCTTTACGAGGTCCCCACCCGTTTTTGCTCTACACTAAATATATTTGTCAATAATAGCCGATCTACAAGCTCACAAGACGTCACAGCGAGCTGCCACGTGAGCTTGTAGATCGGCTATTTTCACAGAATGTTCTTACCAGAACATTCGGCTAGGGCTCAAGTGGTAAAATAAGGCTCCAGACATCCCAAAACAAACTGGTAAGGCTACTTCTTGGCCTCAAACATACAACCCATCTAACCCCTGCTCATTTTGCTAGGGTTGGATGGCTCAGGGTTGAGGTCAGAGTATGGCAACTTGCAATGGGCCTGGTCTACAAGATTCACAGCAACATTGGGATACCCATGTACCTGTCTAAATACTTCAAAAAGGTAAATGAAGTCCACAATCACAACACCAGAGACAACATCATAACCACAACACTACACAATACACCATATACACAATAGCCAGGTAGCATGCTAGGATAGTTTGGTGGGTGCACACACTAAACTCCATTTAACAGCTTTTAGTACTTTTCCTGTATTATTGTTCCTTTAACACATAACATAAGTGAGTTCACAGCACAAGGTTAAAGGTTAAAATTGTTCTTAATTTTTAAGTTGCAGGGAATGTTTTTGGCAAATGTTTGACTGTTTCTTTCTTTCTCTTACCACAGTGCTTCCTGGTTCTGGGCAGTGACGAAGGACCAGAGTGGAGCTGCAGGCTGCCTTATATAGTGCCTGCCCGTTGTAATGTGATGACACTTTAAATGTGTTAAATGTGAATTGTAATGTATTTAGACATTGGAGAAATAACTGGTTTGTGTGTAAATTGAGGAGTCAATTTAAGATTGGTATGGTCCAGTGGGAGGGGCTTAGCCTTTAAAATAAGGGTGCCTACCACCACCCGTGAAGGGCTGCAGTAGAGAGCCGACCTAGTGCCAATCGGGCCAGTATTATATTATTTTGTGATTTATTTTGTTTTCCCTGGACTCACTGAAAAAAAGGTGAATAAAAACACTTGCTTTTGCATCAACGGACTGAGTTTGATTCCAGTGTTTTTGGCATATAGTACCCACACTGGGACAGAGTGTGACACCCACTGATCATGTTCAACCCAGATTCGGCACAAACAAGGGAATGAACTCGTTCTCATGCTATGCAACAAAAATGTGGAATGCCCTACCAAGAGGAGTAAAGGAGTGTAAAACCCTACTCACTTTCAAAACTGCCTTTAAAAAACACCTTCAGGAGGCTGCAATTCCAAACTGGCCCCTGTCAAAGTCTTAACCTACCCCCCTCCTCCTCGAACTGTCTATTGTACGTATTTCTTGTTTTTCATACCAGTCACCTGTAAGCTGATTGTATGACGTTCTGCATAGTAGTGTATATTTGTCTGCATTCTTAAATGTCATCATTATTTGAGTGCGTGGGGATCTCATTTTTAACTAGAAAATGTGCTCCTCGGAGCACAGGTCTCCGCCAGGTCAGGTAGGCTATTGTGGCCTCCTGGTGGCGCTATAATAGGCCAATGTGAAAAGGGTGCCATTTGTTCTTAGGCCTTGCACGACAATTGGACCCTGACTGCATTCATGATTTGAGGCATTTTGTTAAAAACACTTGTTTTGCTAAATTAGACCTGCTGGTGGCGCTATAACAGGCCAATGTTAAAAGGGTGGCATTTGTTCCTCAACATAGTGTGAATGTGCGTGCAAAGTCTGACCGCAATCGGACAGTGCGTTCATGATTTGCGGAATTTCGTTAAAAACAAGCCAATAATGCAAACTTTAGATGTCAATCTTAGCCAATCAGGATAGAATATGAAAAATCAAACACATCCATCTTGATCACATGACTATAGAGATCATGTGTACCGATTTGCGTGAAATTTGGATAAAATTGGAGTAGTATAAAATCATGTGTTTTACATAAGTCGACCTCCTGGTGGCGCTATAAAAGGCAGATGTGAAAAATGCAGGGCAATGGTTTTTTGTTGACCTCTAGGGAGTGTGCATACAAAGTTTTACACAGATTGGTGCAGTTATAGGTAAAAAAAAAACCTAATAGGCCTGTTATAGCGCCACCATGAGGCTGATTGGAAAATTTCACGGAAATTGCATGCTGTGTTCATGATTTGAGGCATTTTGTTCAAAACAGAGCACTCCTGCAAACTTTGGAAGACATTTTTAGCCAATCAGGATGGAATAAGAAAAATCTGAAAGACCTGTTTCGTTTAATGACTTTAGAGATACTGTGTAGCGATTTGTGTGATTTTTGGACAAAATCTGTAGGAGTAGTCAAAAAATATGTTTTGCATAAATCTGCCTCCTGGTGGCGCTATAAAAGGGCCATGAGAAATATTTGCGGCAGAGGTTCTGAATTGGCATCCAGGGAGTGTGTGTGCACAGTTTCGCTGCGACCGGGCCAACGGTGCCTGAGATTAGCTGCTCACAGACAGATGGACGGACGGACACACACACGGACACACGGACGGACGGACAGGGTGAAAAACATACTCTCTCGCCATGCCTTTCGGCCTGGCGGAGACAATAAGTCTTAAGTCTCTCATTTAATGTGCTTTTATGAGCGATCCAGTTTAGAGGACCCTGTATTGTGAATTGTACTTCCATGTACTGTTTCCATGTCTTTTCTAAATAAAGTATTCAATCAATCAACGTGGTTAAGAGTATTCAAATTCCAAAGTAGCGAGCTTGAAACGCGGCGCAAAGCGACGCGTTTCGAGCTTGCAGATCTGCTACTTTTAAAGCTTTCGAGTGACGCTTTAGTGTGATCATTGATCGAGTAGGGCGTCAATTTCCCAAAAAAAAACACAAAAAGTTAAAATGTGGAGATAAGAGGTTTCTGCCTGACAGCAACAATATAATAATGGGGGCAAAAAAAGTTTCAATAAAAGAGAAAAACATGAGCCACACTATAGAAGCCACTAGTGGCCGTGCTGCCACCCTGTTGGCCAGAGGGTGGCACTAGAGCAAAGGTCACGGGGTTGTAAAAAAAAAAAGAGGGTTCTCTTCCTCCTTTACAAAATGCACCAATGGATGCAATATCCTTGTTGTCGGGCGGAAACCTCATATCTCCATATTTGAACTTTTGTGTGTTTTTTCCTAAAATGACTACCCTACTTGATCATACTACAGCCTCGCACAAAAGCAACAAAAGTAGCAGATCTACAAGCTCGAAACATGGCACTAATAGCGACGTGTTTTGAGCTTGTAGATCTGCTACTTTTGCTGTTTTTTGCATTTTAATCCTGAAAAGTAACAGTTTTGGACCGACAGAGACTATATAGTATAAAGGAGGTATTATTAACCCATTAAGACCTGGAACGCATCTGTGTCACTTTAGATTTCTTTGGGCTATTCAAAATTAGCTGATCTACAAGCTCATAGCGCGGCACCGAGTGCCGCGCTATGAGCTTGTAGATCTGCTATTTTTGAAATATCTTGACTTTTTTTTTTTTTGTTAGATTTTTTTTTTCAAAAAACTTTTAGGATTTAGATTTTTTTTAAGAATCGCCTCTTAAGTTAAATGTTTTTTTATTTAAAATGTTTAAAGCTCTACTGTATATTCCGTTTGTTCAGTAACAGGTCTCCCCATCTCTCCAGTTATTTAGTAAACAGAACATAGGCCTACATTTTCAGCTAAGGATACCAATTTCATCCAATCAGGAGAGAGAACCCCAGAAAAGATGATTACCAGCTTCAATGCTATAGTGTTCCCATTGCATTTAGTTTTCCTACAAATGTTTTGCTGTTTTTTTGTTTTGTTTTCACCACTTCCAATTCCACTGGTTTATTTGTCCTATACATTGGTGTAAAGTAACTATGTACATTCACTCAAGTACTGTACTTAAGTACAATTTTGAGGTATTTTTTTACTTTACTGGAATATTTCCAATTTTCAGTACTTTTACTTCTAGGGTTAGGGTTAGGGTTAGGGTTAGTTACTTTGTAGATTTTGATTTAGATTACAAAACATGAACATACATTAACCACTTCAGCCCTATATACATTTTGGCCATTTGAAAATAGCAGATCTACAAGCTCACAAAGCGTCGCATGGCATATGAGCTTGTAGATCTGCTATTTTCAAAAGATTTGTATACATTTTATGTGGGACATTCTGCATGCATACTTTCTACTTTTGGTAGCCTAGCTACTCTAAGTACATGTTGATACCAATCCTTTTGTACTTTTACTCAAGTACATTTTGAATTCCGGACTTTTACAGAGTGTTTCTACATTGCAGTATTGATACTTTTACTTAAGTACAAAATGTGAGTACTTTTTCCACTGATCCTATATGAGTTGAGTTCTGTTCCCTCATGTCCATATTTGGGAGGTGACATGCATTTGCAAACTGCCCTGACCAGTAGCCTAATAAGATGCAAGGCACACACACACACACACACACACACACACACACACACACACACACACACACACACACACACACACACACACACACACACACACACACACACACACACACACACACACACACACACACACACACACACACACACACACACACACACACACACACACACACACACACACATAGATCTGAGGTTTTCCCAAACTTTGCTGCTACTATACTGGTTCATCAAGTATGACAATTTGTAATAACATTCTCCTTTGATAATATTAGGCTATTCATAGCTTGTTTTCAGTATTTCATTTTGAGTAGGCTATTATCTTTTTTTTTTTGCACTCATAGGCCAGTGGTGTAAAATAACTAAGTACATACTTAGCTACAATTTGAGGTGTTTTTACTTTACTATTTCCAATTTTGAATACTTTTACTTCTACTCCACTACATCATAGAGGCAAATATTCCAGATTAGCAGATCTGCTATTTTCAAAAGATGTTGTATAATTTAACTTTTGAAATGGGACATTCTGCATAATGAGTACTTTTACTGTTGGTACTTTAAGTACTTTTACTCAAGTAAATGTTGAATACTGCACTTTTACTTGTAACAGCTAGAGCATTTCTACATAGTGGTATTAATACTTTTACTCGAGTAAAACATTGAATACTTCTTTCATCACTGGTGGATAGGCTAATGAACTATACTTTTAATCTTACAGTATCTTAAGTCATCAGATTCGTCCATATGGAAGTGCACCACGCACACACCTAGCTATCAACTCGGTGACACGCGTTCGCGTGCGTGAGCACGCGCACGCTGTGCCAGCCGGGCTGCATTCCAAAGCTATGAAAACCAGTTGAGAAGCTGTTGATCATCATCACGTCCCCATGTGGTGGAAAAAGTAGGCCTACTCAAATGTTTTACTTAAGTAAAAGTATCAATACTGCAATATATAAATACACGTAAAAATCCGGAATTAGAGTTTTACTTGGGTAAAAGTACAAAAGTATTGGTATCAAAATATACTTAAAGAACAAAGCATTCATTCATTATGCAGAATGTCCCATTTCACAAGTTTTCAAAATGTATAAAAATCATTTGAAAATTGCAGATCTACAAGCTCACAATGGCACTGTGAGCTTGTAGATCTGCTATTTTCAAATGGCCGAAATGTATAGGGCTGAAGTGGTTCATGTATGTTTTGTAATAATAATAATCAAAATCTACAAAGTAACTAGTAACTAAAGTTTTCATATAATTGTAGTGGAGTAAAAGTATATTAGCCTCTGAGATGTAGTAGAAGTAAAAGTACAGAAACATGGAAATACCCAAGAAAAGCAAAAATGCCTCAAAATGGTACTTATAAGTACTGTACTTGAGTACATGTAGGCTACTTAGTTACTTTACACACCAGATATTTGTGATGTTTTTAACAATCATTTTATACTAGCTGGTCATCTATTTGACAGACAGTCTGTCAATATTGCGGTAGCAGATCATGGTGATGAATCAATCACTGACAATTCACTCGACCTGTCCCCCCCATGTTTTACATTTAGACGAATTACACATTCTGAGGTTTTAATTGCACTTGCACAAATATGCACAAAAAAAATCAAAGGGTGCAGACGATATTAGCCCATATCTGCTGCATCTTAGTGCACGTTTAATTGCTGCACCACTTACCCATATATTTAATTTAACACTTACATCAGGCTCAATTCCCGCAATTTGGAAAGATGCACAAGTCATACCACTACACAAGGGTGGTGATCAGTCAGATCTAAATAACTATCGGCCAATATCAAAATTGTGCTGTCTGGCCAAGATCCTTGAGTCCCTCGTCAGTTCACAGCTACGTGCATTCCTGAACACACATAACATACTCCAACCTCAACAGTCAGGTTTTAGACCAGGTCACAGCACTGTGACAGCTACAACTCTTGTCACAAACAATATTCTAACCGGTCTAGATAATCACCAACACTGCGCAGCTATTTTTATAGATCTCTCTAAAGCATTCGACACCGTGGATCATCCTATTTTATTACAAAAGCTATCCTCCATTGGCTTGGATGACCTATCTGTCAGATGGTTCTCCAATTATCTGACGGATAGAACACAAGCTGTTGTAGCTGATGGTTTTAGATCTAGTTCTCTATCTGTTGGTAAAGGTGTCCCTCAGGGTTCAATTTTGGGCCCCCTTTTGTTCACCCTCTATGTTAATAATATTGCACTCCCCTCCCCGCAATGGGATGTCCATTTGTATGCGGACGACACAATTTTATACAGCATTGACCCAACGCTTGAAGCGGCCACTGCAAATTTGCAGACTGCCTTCACTAGGTTTCAAAGGGCTCTAATTCAACTTAAGCTTGTCCTGAACGCTAACAAAACAAAATGCATGGTATTTTCCAGATCTCCAAACACAAATTCCTCTACTGGTGTCTACACTCTTAAAGGTGAACAAATTGAACTGGTCTCATCTTATAGGTACCTGGGCATTTGGCTAGATTCCAAGCTCTCATTTAAGATTCATGTGGAGAACCTAACCAAAAAACTAAGAGGGCAGATTGGTTTCCTCTACAGAAACAGGTCTTGTTTTTCTTTTTCCAGCAGAAAAACTGTTATTCAATCTGTCATAATGTCTGTGTTTGATTATGGTGATGTGCTATACATGCATGCCTCAATCTCTACACTTAAGCCTCTTGAAGCAGTCTACCACAGTGCCCTACGTTGTATCACTGGTGATGACTATCACACCCATCACTGTATTTTATATGATAAAGTGGGTTGGTCATCTCTCGCAGTACGCAGAGAGCAACATTGTATTCTTTTTATTTATAAGGCCTTGTGTGGCAAGCTTCCTCTATACCTTTCTTCGCTCTTAGAACCAAAGGTTTCTGGACACTCAACACGTTCACAAAGACACATTAGATATACCAGTCCACGTAAGAAAAGTGAACAAGGAAAGAATGCCTTCATGTATTATGCTCCACACAAATGGAACAAACTTCAGGACTCTCTGAAACTGGAGCGATTGGTCTCAATGGAGACATTTAGGGTACTTCTCGAGGACACATTTCATAGTAACTGCACCTGTTTCATGTAACACTGTTTATTTGCTTCTGTGATGATTGTAATATGATTCAAATGTTTGTTATTGTTTTTCATCATGTATAGTGTTATATGCTGTTATCAGGGCGTCCCTGAAAAAGAGAGCTTGCTCTCAGTGGGCTCCCCTGAATAAATAAAGGAAAGAAAGAAAGAAAGACACCACTGCTCTACAAAAACCGACGATCAGAGACCAGTTGGACGAGACAGGAGTGTTTTTGTTAAAGATGCGCGTCTCATTCCTTCCACCGAAACCCTGCCAGCCAGGTGCGTCTCTCTGCTTAGACAGGATCTGGTGATCACTGTGACTAGAACTCTGACAGGATCACATCGACAAGGAGAGCATCGGGAAAGGGACATAATATATAGCCTATATATTTCATTACACACATTTAACCTGGTAAAGATCTGACAGGGGAATAGATCCTATGGAATAGATGCAATCAGAATGAGACACTGAAGAAGAGACTTTTAAAACTATACCTGCTGCGGATCGTTTCAATAAGTGGATATAAAGCTGCACCATGGATCAGGTATGGAGCAGTGTTATTATTGTTATTACATCATGATCTAACATGGATCGTATCGACACAATATGGTTTATTATTGTCGGGTTCGGATATTAGCCTTGGATCAAGACTATGTAATTTGATCGAGTCTGACTTTTGCTTTCGTATATGTATATTGGCTATACCAAAAGTCAGTCTCGTTAAAGTATACATGATATTTGATCCAATTAAGGCTAGATACGTATAGACCCCTTAACAGACGACGTCACACTGATAAGAACCAGTATGCGCGCGCAGGCCGGCACCAAATGAAACCCATTCTGTCATGTCCATAGAGTTAAAAAATAAGGTCACGTCTCACTAGGACGCGCCTCACTAGCCAACACACAAGGTTGAATGTACTGAAACCAGCGAAACCCCGAAACAATTATGTTGGGAATTGATTGCATGAAACAAGCACCTGCGTCCAGTCTCAATGTTGGTAAACAAATAATTGGTCTATAAGTTGTATTTATTTATTTTTACTATAGTGCTTCATACGATATGAGAGTGTCACTTAATTTTATTCCACAAAGAAAAGTTGTGACAAAAACAAAAATCAAGTTCAAGTAACATGGCATCTCTAACATAAAGAATGAGAGGCATCTATTGGTTTGTTCCTTTTATAGCACTTCATACCAGCAGAAGTGATTTAGGTTGACGTGTGACAGGATTCCAAAGCTGGTCCTTCCACTTTCTCTACCCCACAGTCAGCTGCACAGGAACAGGAGTAGACAAATGGCCCATTAGTCAACATCATATCACCGGTTGCAAAATTACAGTTATTACTGGAAATTATTCTCCTGAAAAGCATTTCCTTTTCTTGATATCGACAGTAGTGAGGAAAACACACACTATACCATTTCAACAAACAGGTGCAGTTTCTGCAAACCCAAACCCTAATATAATGTCTTATACATTGATACCATATTGTAACACATACACATGCATCATGCATTCCTCTCTCCAGGACGACTTGATGGACTTCAACGCCCTGCGGGCCAAGTTCCAGGATGAGGACATACTCCTGAAGCAACCCAGGACCAAACCCGCTCTCCCACAGAAACCCAAGGTCATCCCCCCTCCCCAGAGCCCCACGGCCAACAGCCCCACCCAATACCTGCCGGCGGGGGCCCGCCCCTCCCTCCTCACCTCCATGTACCACACGCTGGACGCCAAGAGCTCCGGAGGCCCCACGGTGGTCTTCAAGGAAGACAAGAAGGAGAGCAAGAAGCCCCTGATCCCGAAGAAGGGCGAGTCCAAGTCGAAGGACGGCAAAGACACAGCCACGAAGGGCAAAGACATTGGTATGGTCCAGTGGGAGGGGCCTTTAAAAGAAGGGTGCCTACCACCACCCGTGAAGGGCTGCAGTAGAGAGCAGACCTAGTGCCAATCGGGCCAGTATTATATTATTTTGTGATTTATTTTGTTTTCCCTGGACTTACTGAAAAAATGTGAATAAAAACACTTGCTTTTGCATCAACGGACTGAGTTTGATTCCAGTATTTTTGGCATATAGTACCCACACTGGGACAGAGTGTGACACCCACTGATCATGTTCAACCCAGATTCGGCACAAACAAGGGAATGAACTCGTTCTCATGCTATGCAACAAAAATGTGGAATGCCCTACCAAAAGGAGTAAAGGAGTGTAAAACCCTACTCACTTTCAAAACTGCCTTTAAAAAACACCTCCTCGAACTGTCTATTGTACATATTTCTTGTTTTTCATACCAGTAACCTGTAAGCTGATTGTATGACGTTCTGCATAGTAGTGTATATTTGTCTGCATTCTTAAATGTCGTCATGATTTGAGTGCGTGGGGATCTCATTTTTAACTAGAAAATGTGCTCCTCGGAGCACAAGTCTCCGCCAGCAGACAGGATAAGGATAAGGATAAGGATAAGGACAAGGATAGGATAGACCCGTGCTATTTTAATCAAACGGCTTTGCCGTAGGGATATCTGAATTTGATCTTTGACTTGTTGTGCTTCCACCATGTACTGAGCTGCCAGGAGATAGTCTATGTCTTTAGCAAAACGGCCATCACAATGCAAAAGGCGTTGGTTAAAATATTTTCTTGTAAAATGTTTTTTGCTCTTTCTGTTTTTAAACCACCCCGGCCATAAGGGTACTTTGATGGGTTTGCCAACTCTTCAAACTTGTCGTCTTGGTAGAATGCGCGTGGTTTTTGGTGTTCTGCAGGGGCGACTGAATATGTAGTGTCTGCATCTAAAAAAAAATCTTCTTGAAGCAATGTGTCATATGGGAGTCCTCGTAATTGACTGGTTTGTTCAAATGCTTGTCTGTCTTCTTCATCTTCATTGTCTTGAACAGTTTCAGCAGTTGATTGGTGTGTTTGATCTATGTCAGTTTTCTCTAGTGCTACATAATGTATTTGATCAAGGTGGCCAATTGTTACAGTATTAAGACTTCGGCCTTGTTGTGGGATCAATTCAACTCTATAGTCCTCTTCTGTGTTACTGTTGTAGATGAGTATGCTTTCTTAGCTTTGGCCTTCTGCGCCTTTGCTTCTTCATCAGGTTTCAGACGATGATTTGCTGCTTCTTCAGTTTGCGTAATGGGAGTTAGTTTCATTGTGTGATCTCAGCTGTGATCTCTGTTTGTACTGGAAAGTACTGTTCCTGTCTAAGCTATTTATATATTTATATTACATATTGTGATGTCACGTGAAACTTGACCAATGTTAGGTGTTGTCAGAGGGACACACACACGCACGGACGGGTGATTTGTAGGTCGCTAGCCAATCAAAAGCATTGGTGACAACATATTGTCACGTGTCACGTGAACCTTGACCAATGTTAGCTTGGCTAGGAGGGGGGGACACACAGCGGGACGAAGCGAAAACATACTCTCCGCCTCCGGCGGAGACAATAAGTCCTTAAGTCTCTCATTTAATGTGCTTTTATGAGCAATCCAGTTTAGAGGAACATTGTATTGTGAATTGTACTTCCATGTACTGTTTCCATGTCTTTTCTAAATAAAGTATTCAATCAATCAACGTGGTTAAGAGTATTCAAATTCCAAAGTAGCGAGCTCGAAACGCCGCGCAAAGCGACGTGTTTCAAGCTTGTAGATCTGCTACTTTTAAAGCTTTCGAGTGACGCTTTAGTGTGATCATTGATCGAGTAGGGCGTCAATTTCCCTAAAAAAACACAAAAAGTTAAAATGTGGATAAGAGGTTTCTGCCTGACAGCAACAATATAATAATGGGGGCAAAAAAAGTTTCAATAAAAGAGAAAAACATGAGCTACACTATAGCAGCCTCTAGTGGCCGTGCTGCCACCCTGTTTGGCCAGAGGGTGGCACTAGAGCAAAGGTCACGGGTTCTCTTCCTCCTTTACAAAATGCACCAATGGATGCAATATCCTTGTTGTCGGGCGGAAACCTCATATCTCCATATTTGAACTTTTGTGTGTTTTTTTCGTAAAATGACACCCTACTTGATCATACTACAGCTTCGCACAAATGCATCAAAAGTAGCAGATCTACAAGCTCGAAACATGGCACTAAGCGACGTGTTTTGAGCTTGTAGATCTGCTACTTTTGCTGTTTTTTTGCATTTTAAATCCTGAAAAGTAACAGTTTTGGACTTATGTGGTTTCCACCCCGACAGAGACTATATAGTATAAAGGAGGTATTATTAACCCATTAAGACCTGGAACGCATCTGTGTCACTTTAGATTTCTTTGGGCTATTCAAAAATAGCAGATCTACAAGCTCATAGCGCGGCACCGAGTGCCGCGCTATGAGCTTGTAGATCTGCTATTTTTTTTTTTTATCTTGACTTTTTTTTTGTTCGATTTCTTTCAAAAAACTGTTAGGATTTAGATTTTTTTTAAGAATCGCCTCTTAAGTGAAATGTTTTTTTATTTAAAATGTTTAAAGCTCTACTGTATATTCCGTTTGTTCAGTAACAGGTCTCCCCATCTCTCCAGTTCTTTAGTAAACAGAACATAGGCCTACATTTTCAGCTAAGGATACCAATTTCATCCAATCAGGAGAGAGAACCCCACAAAAGATTATTACCAGCTTCAATGTTATAGTGTTGACATTGTGTTTTTTTTCCTACACATTTTTTGCTGTTTTTTTTTGTTTTGTTTCACCACTTCCAATTCCACCGGTTTATTTATACAGTGGAGTAAAGTATTTCCAATTTTCAGTACTTTTACTTCTACTCCACTACATCTCAGAGGCAAATATTATACTTTTACTCCACCACAATTATTTGAAAACTTTAGTTACTTAGTTACTTTATAGATTTTGATTTAGATTACAAAACATGAACATACATTAACCACTTCAGCCCTATATACATTTTGACCATTTGAAAATAGCAGATCTACAAGCTCACAATGCATCACATGGCATATGAGCTTGTAGATCTGCTATTTTCAAAAGATTTGTATACATTTTATGTGGGACATTCTGCATGCATACTTTCTACTTGTGGTAGCCTAGCTACTCTAAGTACATGTTGATACCAATCCTTTTGTACTTTTACTCAAGTACATTTTGAATTCCGGACTTTTACAGAGTGTTTCTACATTGCAGTATTGATACTTTTACTTAAGTACAAAATGTGAGTACTTTTTCCACTGATCCTATATGAGTTGAGTTCTGTTCCCTCATGTCCATATTTGGGAGGTGACATGCATTTGCAAACTGCCCTGACCAGTAGCCTAATAAGATGCAAGGCACACACACACACACACACACACACACACACACACACACACACACACACACACACACACACACACACACACACACACACACACACACACACACACACACACACACACACACACACACACACACACACACACACACACACACACACACACACACACACACACACACACACACACACATCTGAGGTTTTCCCAAACTTTGCTGCTACTATACTGGTTCATCAAGTATGACAATTTGTAATAACATTCTCCTTTGATAATATTAGGCTATTCATAGCTTGTTTTCAGTATTTCATTTTGAGTAGGCTATTATCTTTTTTTTTTGCACTCATAGGCCAGTGGTGTAAAATAACTAAGTACATGCTTAGCTACAATTTGAGGTGTTTTTACTTTACTATTTCCAATTTTAAATACTTTTACTTCTACTCCACTACATCATAGAGGCAAATATTCCAGATTAGCAGATCTGCTATTTTCAAAAGATGTTGTAATTTAACTTTTGAAATGGGACATTCTGCATAATGAGTACTTTTACTGTTGGTACTTTAAGTATATTTTGATGCCAATACTTTTGTACTTTTACTCAAGTAAATGTTGAATACTGCACTTTTACTTGTAACAGAGCATTTCTACATAGTGGTATTAATACTTTTACTCGAGTAAAACATTTGAATACTTCTTTCATCACTGGTGGATAGGCTAATGAACTATAATTTTAATCTTACAGTATCTTAAGTCATCAGATTCGTCCATATGGAAGTGCACCACGCACACACCTAGCTATCAACTCGGTGACACGCGTTCGCGTGCGTGAGCACGCACACGCTGTGCCAGCCGGGCTGCATTCCAAAGCTATGAAAACCAGTTGAGAAGCTGTTGATCATCATCACGTCCCCATGTGGTGGAAAAAGTAGGCCTACTCAAATGTTTTACTTAAGTAAAAGTATCAATAGCCTACTGCAATATATAAATTCTCTGTTACAAGTAAAAATCCGGAATTAGAATTTTACTTGGATAAAAGTACAAAAGTATTGGTATCAAAATATACTTAAAGAACAATGTCCCATTTCACAAGTTTTCAAAATGTATAAAAATCATTTGAAAATTGCAGATCTACAAGCTCACAATGGCACTGTGAGCTTGTAGATCTGCTATTTTCAAATGGCCGAAATGTATAGGGCTGAAGTGGTTCATGTATGTTTTGTAATAATAATAATCAAAATCTACAAAGTAACTAAAGTTTTCATATAATTGTAGTGGAGTAAAAGTATATTAGCCTCTGAGATGTAGTAGAAGTAAAAGTACAGAAACATGTAAATACCCAAGAAAAGCAAAAATGCCTCAAAATGGTAGGCCTACTTATAAGTACAGTACTTGAGTACATGTACTTAGTTACTTTACACACCACTGCGCTACAAAAACCGACGATCAGAGACCAGTTGGACGAGACAGGAGTGTTTTTGTTAAAGATGCGCGTCTCATTCCTTCCACCGAAACCCTGCCAGCCAGGTGCGTCTCTCTGCTTAGACAGGATCTGGTGATCACTGTGACTAGAACTCTGACAGGATCACATCGACAAGGAGAGCATCGGGAAAGGGACATAATATATAGCCTATATATTTCATTACACACATTTAACCTGGTAAAGATCTGACGGGGGAATAGATCCTATGGAATAGATGCAATCAGAATGAGACACTGAAGAAAGACTTTTAAAACTACCTGCTGCGGATCGTTTCAATAAGTGGATATAAAGCTGCACCATGGATCAGGTATGGAGCAGTGTTGTTATTGTTATTACATCATGATCTAACATGGATCGACACAATATATGGTTTATTATTGTCGGGTTCGGATATTAGCCTTGGATCAAGACTATAGATGTAATTTGATCGAGTCTGACTTTTGCTTTGACAATTGTCTGACAATTCCCAACAATATGTTGGGAATTGATTGCATGAAACAACCACCTGCGTCCAGTCTCAATGTTGGTAAACAAATAATTGGTCTATAAGTTGTATTTATTTATTTTACTATAGTGCTTCATACGATATGAAAGCGTCACTTAATTTTATTCCACAAAGAAAAGTTGTGACAAAAACAAAAATCAAGTTCAAGTAACATGGCATCTCTAACATAAATAATGAGAGGCATCTATTGGTTTGTTCCTTTTATAGCACTTCATACCAGCAGGGCAGGGCAGGGCTATGCAGCACATATTCAGAGCAATAATAATATTGAAATAATATAGTATATAGTATAATAGCATAGTAGTAGCTATTCTATTCTAACAGATAATCTGAGTATTGTTTGTATTTAGAGCTGTGTGTGTGTGTGTGTGTGTGTGTGTGTGTGTGTGTGTGTGTGTGTGTGTGTGTGTGTGTGTGTGTGTGGGGGGGGGGGGGGTACAGAGGCTATTGTTCAGAAGTGATTTAGGTTGATGTGTGACAGGATTCCAAAGCTGGTCCTTCCACTTTCTCTACCCACAGTCAGCTGCACAGGAACAGGAGTAGACAAATGGCCCATTAGTCAACATCATATCACCGGTTGCAAAATTACAGTTATTACTGGAAATGATTCACCTGAAAAGCATTTCCTTTTCTTGATATCGACAGTAGTGAGGAAAACACACACTATAGGTGCAGTTTCTGCAAACCCAAACCCTAATATAATGTCTTATACATTGATACCATATTGTAACACATACACATGCATCATGCATTCCTCTCTCCAGGACGACTTGATGGACTTCAACGCCCTGCGGGCCAAGTTCCAGGATGAGGACATACTCCTGAAGCAACCCAGGACCAAACCCGCTCTCCCACAGAAACCCAAGGTCATCCCCCCTCCCCAGAGCCCCACGGCCAACAGCCCAACAACCCAATACCTGCCGGCGGGGGCCCGCCCCTCCCTCCTCACCTCCATGTACCACACGCTGGACGCCAAGAGCTCCGGAGGCCCCACGGTGGTCTTCAAGGAAGACAAGAAGGAGAGCAAGAAGCCCCTGATCCCGAAGAAGGGCGAGTCCAAGTCGAAGGGCGGCAAAGACAAAGCCACGAAGGGCAGAGACAAGGCGAACGGCGAGGGGAAGGCGGACGCCAGGGACAAGAAGCCGCCGCCGCTTCCGGGCACGGCCCCCAAGGTGAGGACCGGCGAGCTCGTGCCCGCCGCCACGCCGCCGCCGCCCAAAGTCGCCGCCGCCGCGCCGAAGAAGAAGGGCTTCCTGGGCTTCAGGAAGTCGTCGAAGAAAGAGGCGCCCGAAGTTCCGGCCGATTCCCTCCTCGACGCCCCCTGCAGCCCGGACGTCCCCGGGCTGGGCCCGGTCCTCCTGATGTCCCCGTCGCCCGCCCCGCAGGGCCAGACCGAGCCGGGACCCCCCCGTGACCCGGAACCGCTCCAGATACGGAAGGCGCTGACTCCACCCGTTCCCGCCGTACCCGACTACAGTGCTGTGGCAGTGGCCGACTACAGTGCTGTGGCAGTGGCCGACTACAGTGCTGTAGCAGTGGCCGACGCGGCTGCCCTCCCCTCCCCCGTCAAGCGCCCTGTCATGCGCCCGACCATAACCCCCCCTCCTCCCCCTCCTCCCCCTCCTCCTGCTGCTGTCGTTCCTGATGTCCCAGCCGCCCCGGAGGATCCCGTCCAGGAGCCCGAACCCCCTGCCGAGATAGAAACCTCCGCCATGTCCGTTCCGGTCTTTTCTCCTCCTCCTCCTCCTCCTGACTCCGTCACCCCGACCCCGCCCGCTCCAGAGCCAACAACCCCACCGCCCAGCCCCGCGGAAGTGGACGTCCCCTACCTTCCTCCCCCGCCCGTCGTCCCCATCAGCCCCGCTCCGTCGCCTCCACCGCCGCCGGCGGAGACGGACGCCGGCGTGGCGCCGGCGGCGGCGGCCGAGGTGGAGCCGGCGGAGGCAGGAGAGGCCGAGGCGGAGGAGGAGGAGGAGGAGGAGGAGGAGGAACCACTTCTCCCGGTCGTAGAGCCTCCTCCCCCGCCGCCTCCTACACCCCCGCCGTCCCCCCAGGCGGAGGAGCGGCCGGTCTCGGCGCTGTCGGCTCTGGAGCGGGCGGGGGAGATGAGCCCCGCCCCCGGGAAGAAGACCCCTCCGTGTGACCAGAGGATCTTACAAGCCCTGGAGAAGGCCCGCAGGAAGTTCAGGTAAACAACAGTGTATTCACCTGTTTCTTGGCTGTGTGTTTTCCACTTCCTGTCGGATTTCATTGGCTATCATTAGTCATCTGACCGGTTTCATTGGATTTCATTGGATCAAAAGACAGGAAGTGGAACACAGTGAAAAGCCTAGGAAACAGGTGGATAGATGTATTCTGTAGCCAACAGCACTAACACACATTCACTGCCATTGACGTACATATCTGTGATTTAAAATCCACCCGTTCACTGCCATTCACGGATATGTCTGTGATTTTATTTGGTGTGGGGAAAACGTCCACAACCCAAGATACGAGATCCGAAGATTTACCGCTCCATTCACTTCCTGGTTAACGTATTACTTTAACCCATTGAGACCTGAAGCCGATTCTACATGTCTCCTAAATCTCAACAGTATTCTGAAAAACGTATGTTTCTATATCGGTGGTGCTCAATCTTTTTCATGTCAAGGACCCCCAAAATTATATGTTTTTGGCCGCGGACCCCCATCAAAATATTTTGTTCCAGGGACCCCCCAGAAGCAAAGATTTGAGTTAAAAATGTTCGTTTTTTTTTCAAAAATAGCAGATCTACAAGCTCGTAGCGCGGCACTCGGTGCCGCGCTATGAGCTTGTATATCTGCTATTTTTGAATAGCCCAAATTGTAAAATAATGCTTTTTAGCTCAAATCTAAAAATGCCACAGTTCCAGGTCTTAATGGGTTAAAATCTTGTATCTCGGCTCCTGTGTACTTTTTTTTTTTACTATGTATTTTTGGCGAAACATGTCATTTTCAACTGGGTATAACAAGAGAACGGCGAGGTCACGACGACAGTTATTTTTTTTCACGGATGCACAGTGATTTCCTCCATGATTAGCGACCATCAGGGGATCGATCACACTGGAGATAAATATTCTGTGGTTCTTCAAAAATGTGTCAGAATGCCTAAAAATGCTGGCAGAAGCTACCTGCCGGCATTAAAAAGCCCCTGGCAGTGAATGTGATAAGAGGGGATACACGTCAAGTAGGCACCTAAACATTGTGGGCATCTCGATGTTAAATTGGATATTTTTTCCAAAATGCAAAAGCATAAAGAATAATGTATGTTTCGGAAAATGGTCGAAAATATCGTAAAGTAACACGATTTCAACATGCACGGTACATCATTATCAGACCTAAATTTACCCTTCAACTTCTTGTTTATGCCCCAAATGACTGGCTATCCACAGGTTTTGTATACATTTGTAGCTATTGTGGAAATTATGATACGTACTGGATTTATACAATTTTAAATGTACGAGATTGTATGACGCTAATGAAACGCACTAATATATTAAGTTATTATCTTCTCATCCCGCTAACCAGCCCCGTCACATCGACCGCCGTCAGTCCAACTCCTGAGGAGCCCCCCATGTCTGTCAGCCCCACCTGCTCTTTATACGAGCTCCCGCCAATCGACTACGATGATCAGAACAGGCCGGTAGAAGTCAACGGCTTCGACCACAGTAAGACTGGACAGATCACAACGGAGCTTCTCTCTATCTGTGTCTTGCTCTACATCTCTCTGTTTTCCAGCACTTTGTGTTACCCTGTGATTTAAACCCCACGTGTTTTTGTTTAAAAAAATTATAAAAAAATGTGACTTCACCCTCTACACGAGGTATGGAGAAAATACACCTCACAGTTGACACACCAGATAAATGTACTGTATCATGCAGTCACAGAAAACCCCCAAAACTAGCTATTGGCTTCTATAGGTATGCAGGAGATGTCACCGTCTGTACGCTTTGATGCCGGAGGGTTCCGTCATGTGATGATTAGCAGGAGTAACAAGGCAGTGGTTCTCAAAGGCTGATTGATTGCATACTTTATTAACAAATCAACTTACTCTTTGGGGGCAAGCTAGAATACTTATCTAGGTCCTGTGGTTTTTAATGAGGATAGAGAGTCGCAAAGTGTGATGGCTGGTGGAAGGGCATTCCACATTTTGGTGGCAGAATAGTAGAAGTGGGGCCCAGGGACCATCGGGGTTGGAACCAAATGGACCCGTAAGGTTGCACGCTCTCAGAGCTATGGGGTTCCTTGCGATTGCAAAGTCTGAGAACCACTTTGAGAACAATAAGGAAAGAGTTTAAAGACAGAGACAACAAAAACAAGCGTGTTGGAATCCCTGTCCTGTGCCAGGAACAACTCAACAAGAAAGGCAGGGCGGAGGAGGACAGGAATGTCAGCTATGGAACACTAGCATGAGCATCATGGTTCAAAAACTTTAAATGTATGTGCTGTGCAACCTGCCATGTCAAGGAAGTTAATACCAGTCTTATAAGTACAGGAGAGCAATTGTAATGGAACATTCTTATATCGGTCCTATTTTTATCACAGTTGGAAGAACTGAAGTGATTCTTAGAGGACAGGGCAACAGATCAAAGTTATTTATTCTCAGTTAGTTACTCTCATAAACGATAAATTATGTTATATATATTTTGGAAATCATGTTTGAACAGCAAAATCCACCCTGCCCCCAACATTTACTTAGATGTCCTTAGATGTCCTTGCTGCTGCTTAACCTGCACCACTGGACAAATAAAGGGACACTTATATTATCATCATGTACATTTAATGTCATAATGTAATATAGACATATAGACAAATATAGACATTTACAATGAACATTTTCAGGCCAACAATATACCAACCACAGTCAATTCAGTATGTACAACTAGCAACTTCCTCCACTCATAGGAGTATTTAAATGTATAATTTCCATATAATTATATATAAAAAAGCAACTGATAATGTTGATTGATTGAATACTTTATTAACAGCTTTGTTAACAGTACAGGTAGTACAGTCAAAGGTTATGCTAAAAAGGATAACACAAAAAGGCCCAGGGGGAGTCGTTTCCATTGTGGTCCATTGTACTCCTTGTTGTCTACATATTCAGTATGTACACAAATATTCGAAGTTGTCCCCTATCTGTTGCCATAGCTTTAATCACATATAGCCCTATATACACGTCATCGTACGACAAGTAGCGAAAATAGCTGATCTACAAGCCCATAACGTGTCGCATTGAGATATGTTGTGAGCTTGTATATTTTATCAAATATCTATAGGATAGGCTATTTCAGGTGGACATTATACTAGATATGGCTTGGACTGTAAGACAGGAGTCTTGTTGAAGCCTCCTGGTTTTTCCAGGTCATGCCTCTGTTGTCTGTATAGGCCAGACAGAGTGCACAGCACAATGGCCTGGACTGGTTTGCTTTCCTCACGAGTCAAATTCTTCCACTTTTGTCTTTTGTCTTTCTGTTTCTCCTCTTTCCTTTCTCTGGACACTTCCTTGAGTTCTTTTCACTCAGCGTTTCTTCTCCACGCGTTTGCTGTGTCTGTTATTATGATCACGTACAAACTGCATATCGTCTCTGTCGGGTGTAAACCTCATATGTCCAAAACTGTTACTTTTCAGGATTCAAATTCAAAAGTATCAAAAGTAGCAGATCGACAAGATCTGATACTTTTGATACTTTTGTGTGACGTTGTAATATGATCAAGTAGGGCGTTAATTTACACAAAGACACACACACAGTTAGAATATGGAGATAAGAATGTCAAATGGCATATTACATTTTATATCCACTTCATATCTAGTTCAAATGTGAATTTGAATAGCAGCCACCAGAAGCCATGATAAGTGGTTCAATAAAGTAAAAAACTATGGACACGCAATATATATATATATTTTTTTGTGCAGGGCAAGCATCCCCCCTGTTGGAGGGCATCGCTGAGGAGGGGACCGACTTCCTCCCTGACCTGATGATGGTTCCACCACTTCCGCCCAGGCAGCCCCTCCCAGACCTAGACTCCCTGGGTCCGGCTCCAGAGAAGCCTGCCAGACCCCCCGGCGTCGACCTGACTCCCTACCTGCCTCCACCAGCTCTGGAAGACAACAGTATGGACCTGTTACTCCGTTGTGACACAAAGCTATATACACTAGTGTTGATTTTGACAGCAGATTTTGATTTAGTTTTTAGTCATCGTCTTTTGAATACAATTCCATTTAGTTTTAGTCATATTTTAGTCATCTGAAATGTTTTAGTTTTTGTCTAGTTTTAGTCGACTAAATATAAGATTATAGTCGACTAAATCTACAGTTGACTTAGTTTTACTAAAATGTATGTTGGCGGTGCCTTGATGGCGTCGTAATGGCTGATTTTACACTTGGCTGCATGCTGAAAATAGCCAATCTACAAGCTCACAAGGCGTCGCGCTGCGACGCGTTGTGAGCTTGTAGATCTGCTATTTTCAGCATGCACACCCTAGCGCAACCAAGCATAAAATGACTTGTCTTTTAGTTCTACTGGATCTCTTCTCCACTAGTCTCTCTCTAACATTTTGGTCTAGTTTTTATTTGTTGACGAAATTGTCAATATATTTAGTCTTAGTTTTAGTCATCATAGTTTAGTCATCATAGTTTTAGACGACGAAATCAACACTGCTATATACTAAATCTGTTGACAAAAGGTTCAGCATAGTCGGGCGTTCGGGTGGTGCGGTGGTTAGGGCTGTCGCGATTATGACATTTTACTTGACGACGAATTGTCGCTCAAATAATTGCGATTAGGCTTCGTCGACAAAATGTGCTCAGGGCAAATAACTTACATCATTTAATAGCTTGAATAGTGGAAATAGCCGATAGTGGAAATAGCAGATCTACAAGCTCAAAACGCGTCACGATGTGGCGCGTTTTGAGCTTGCGGATCGTCTGTTTCCACTATTCTTTTTAAATGTCAGAAAACATTTTCAACATTATTTGTGACGATTGTGAAAAAAAATCATTACGATTATATAAAAGAATTGTGGTTAGGCGATTATGTAATAATTGTGACTGGGGGGGAGGGTCTGGGGGGTTCGAATCCACCGCGGTGCATCCGGCGATCACTACTAAATTGGGGAGAAAAAAATTGGTAAAAAGTAAAGTTCAGCAAAGTTAAAGGGATATTTCACTTTCAAAAAAACTTTTGGTCATTGTATCATCTACTCAGGCCTTTGTGAACCCCCCAGACAGTTTTTAAGTTGCTTGATTCAGTATTTAGATATTTGATATTCATTTAATCAGACACGCCCCCTTCCTATACAAACCCATTGTACCTTCAAACTCCATTTTAACCATGTTAGATTCATCAAAAACACCCGTCCTTGCTTCTGGTGACTCATACCGCCACCCTAATACGCGAGGGGGCCGTGTTTTTTCAATTACTTATTTCATTTAAAAAAAAATATTTATTTTGGAAAATGAAAAAAATAAAATTCAATAAAAGAATTACATAAAATAAATTAAAAAATGTATTGGAAAAACACGGCCCCCTCACGCATTAGGAGGGCAAGGTGAGTCACCAGAAGCAAGGACAGGTGTTTTTGATGATTCTAACATGGTTAAAATAGAGTTTGAAGTAACAATGGGTTTGTATAGGAAGGGGGCGTGTCTGATAAAATGAATATCAATTATCTAAATACTGAATCGAGCAACTTAAAAACTGTCTGGGGGGCTCACAAAGGCCTGAGTAGACAACAAAAATACCCAAAGTTTTTTTGAAAGTGAAATATCCCTTTAAGTCCCATCCTTTATTTGTGTAGCAAATGTTTTCCTTTCTAATGTTTGTACGATATTGTTTTCGTCCTCTCAGCCATAGACATCCCTGCTCCTCCAGAGTTCTTCTCAGAGGGAGAGGTCAGCGCCGAGGTCCAGGAGTTCGAGGACGTGGGATCGGACGCGCCCGGCCTACCGTCTCCAGAGTCGCCCGAACTGGAGTCGTGGGGGAACGGGGTCTCCGACAGTCTGGACAGCCCCGAGGGACACACGTTCCCGGAGACGGACACTTCAGAGTTCCACGGCAACGGGACGGAATACGACGTCGAATTCCAGGACGTCCCGGAGTCGACGCAGGAGGCGCCCGAGTCCTCCTCCTCTCCCGTGGCTCAGGACATCCCGATGATTACAGGGTGAGACAGACGATAACGCGATTATGCCTCCACATACTTAATGTTGGTATTTAGATCAGAAGGGGGTGAAATTGTTGCCTCAAAATCAGTGGTGTAAACTAAAGTAACTAAGTACATTTATTCAAGTACTGTACTTAAGTACAATTTTGAGGTACTTTTAGTTTACTGGAGTATTTCCAATGTTTAATACTTTTACTCCACTACATCTCAGAGGCAAATATTGTACGTTTACTCCACTACAATTATTTGAAAACTTGAGTTACTAGTTACTTTGGAGATAAAATTATATATATATATATATATGTTTTATATATATATATATATATATATATATATATATAAATTACTATATTATAAAACATACATTAACCACTTTAGCCCTGTTTTATATATAGGCTATTTGAAAATAGCCGATCTACAAGCTCACAACGCGTCGCGATTGTAGATCAGCTATTTTAAAACATTTTTAGTACTTTTACTTTTAGTATTTTAAGTATATTTTGATGCCAATACTTTTGTACTTTTACTCAAGTAACATTTTGAACACGGGCCTTTTACTTAAGCAGAGTATTTCTACATTGCAGTTTTGATACTTTTACTTACAGTAAGTAGAAAATGTGAGTACTTTTTTCCACCACTGCTCAAAATAAGCATTTCTGAGACCTTGACCTCTCTGACGAACCTTCTTGTCCCGTCCAGGCTCCTAACAGAGAACAGCTATAGAGTCTATGAGAGCGGTGACAACGTGTACGAGGACGTCGCCACCGCTGCCACCAAGAAGAAAGGAAAGGGCGACGGGGGCAAGAAACGCAAAGGACCGCCAAAGAGTAAGACATCTATACCAGGGGTCTTCAACAGGGGGTCCAGGCTAGGGGTCCTCCGAGTTACAACAGGGGGGCCGCCAAATCTTTGTGTGATAGGATCATGTTTTTTACATGAACCACTTGAACCCTAGCATCCCTATTCTGAGTGGAACATTAGCCAAAAATAGCAGATCTACAAGCTCACAACGCCTCGCGCTGCGAGGCGTTGTGAGCTTGTAGATCGGCTATTTTTGGTGTAGAGGGGAAAGAAAGAGCAGACTAAGTATTGACGGTTCAAGTGGTTAAATATCTGAAGATACACATGAATCCAACATACGCTGATGATAGTGCTGTCAAAGTCTATGAAACTGTCTAAGAAATATATGATTTTTTTTTATATCTGCAACACAATTTTATACAATATGTAGTAGGGGGTCCCTGCTTCGACTCTCTCTCAGCTAAGGGGTCCTTGGCCTGAAAACGTTGAAGACCCCTGATCTACTGTATACAGTATATCAGTCTTTGTTTAAAACCTACAGTACTGCTCATAGAATACCAGATGGGCGTGTTTTAAGACAAATTCAAGATCACAGCAACATTAACCCTGTAGAGTCCCTAATTTTATGGGCAAGTCGTTCAAATAATTTAAAAAAATCTTGTTCTAAAACTTATGAGCTCATGATTTACGAGCTCATAACGCAGCGTGACTCGTGGCGCATTGTAGGGCATTCACAACTAATGATTTTTACTAGTCGACTCATTTGACCAAGTAGTAGTCGACTAGTCGAAATTTATATAAAAATAAATAAAAAAAATTAGGGGGGGGGCATTGTTTTAATGCCATCCTACTACTATATTACTATTATTATTATCCTCCTGCCCTTATTTTTATGGCGTTTTAAGGGAAGCGCTTCTGGCACAGCAGCAAAGCACCACAGCAGCGTCTCCAAGGATCCCCATTGCCCAATAATAGGCTTTTATTGGGCATACTTTTGACCCCCTTTTGATAAAAAATAAAGTCAGGAGGATAATAATAATAGTAAGATGGGCCATTACTATGGCATTAAAACAAATTACAAACAAAGTCGACTAGTGGTTATACGACTAGTTGGTGAAAGCCCTAGCGCATTGTGAGCCTGTAGATCGTCTATTTTCGACGATGTACAGGGCTTAAAGTGGCTGAGCGGTCTGATACCATCAGACTTCCTGACACATAGTATTGTTTTAACACAACAAACCACACCCGTCTGGTCCTCCAAGGTTACCGTAGTCCCGGTGAATTCTGATGTATTGACAATTCAGTCCCTTCAGTAATCATAGTCAAACTTCACGCAATTCCACCCTCTATCATACAATCAACAGCATAGAGATAAGATAAAGTGGGTAAGGTGATGTTTACATAGTGGCTCTAGTATCTGTTGTATAGAAAGAATATTCAAAAAACGTATTTTGAGTTGTTTACATAACTGTTTTTCTCATTTCACATAGATCCGTACATAGATTCACAGCCGTCAAAAGTAAGTACGATCTTAGCTCACCCCCCACCTAATTCTTTGTGTGTGATAATGCGCGTGTGTGTGTGTGTGATAATGTGTGTGTGTGTGTGCGTGTGCATGTGAATTAACCCATTAATACCTGGAACGCATCTATGTCACGTGAGATTTCTTTGGCTATTCAAAAATAGCAGATCTACAAGCTCATAGCGCGGCACCGAGTGCCGCGCTATGAGCTTGTAGATCTGCTATTTTTGAAAAATCTTGAAAAAAATATTTTTAGGATTTAGAAAACATTTGTAAGAATCGCCTCAGGTCTTAATGGGTTAAGGTTGTGAATAAGGGATAGAAAACCGCTCTTCTTATCATGACAAAAGCTGTTTATTCAGTGCAGCAGCCTCATAGATCGCAGCACAAAAACCCATTAGGCCTTTTTCTCTCTTCTTTTTGTCAACAGGCTGAGGAGAAAACCAAGATGGGCAGGTTCGGCAGGTAAGGCCTACATTCTGACCCATTTCTGCTCTAATATCAGAGCTGTGTTTTTGTCTGTGTTATCCCATAGAGGTACAATACACTGTGGAATACTGAGCGTCTCAGTTATCCCATAGAGCAGTGGTTCCCAAACTGGGGGTCGGGACCCCCACAAAAAATATTTTGGGGGGGGGGGGTCCCCAGATAATTAGCTTCATATGCAACATTGTTTTTCTCACTCAACAGTAAACAAACCAACCTACAGTATAAGTGTATACAGGGTATCTGCACGTTTCTAGAGTGGCAATTTAAGGACTTTTAAGACCTTTTTAATACCTCTAAAATGACAAAAGTAACCAACAAACTATACTATCAAAATGGTCAAACATTGGCCAAATTGTCAAATATTACCGTAGAAAGCAAGGTAACATTTAGGCAAACATTTTGAAAATAGCCAATCTACATGCTCACAAGCATGTAGCCTGTAGATTTTTAGATAGATCTGTGGAACGTGAGACAACTAAATGAAATGCCTCAATTCCAAGTGCTTGTCAGGGTGGGGGGTCCCCAGTTCAGATATGATTATTTTGGGGGGTCACGGCCTGAAAAGGTTGAGAACCACTCCCATAGACGTACAGTACACTGTGATATACCGAGTGTGGGTCAGTTCGGTTACTTTTCGTGATTCAAATTCAAAAACAGCAAAAGTTGCAGATCTGCAACCTCAAAATGCGTTGCTTTGCGGCGCGTTTCGAGCTTCTAAATCTGCTACTTTTGATGCTTTTGTGTGACACTGTATTATGGATCAAGTAGGGCATTAATTTACAAAAAAACACAAAAAGGTAAAATATGGACTCACTTATAATGCTGTGCCCAAAAATAGAGACAGTGCTTAACACACTGACACCTGTCTGGTCTGTCTTCTTTCTCTGTCCGTCTCCCTCCAACAGGACCGACAAGAAGGCTGCTCCTCCTGAGGGACCCGACGAGAAGGAGCTGAGGAAGAGAGAGAAACAGCGGCTGGAGAAGGAGAAGAAAGAGCTGAAGGAACAGAAGGAGAGGGAGAAGAAGGAGCAGAAAGAGAGAGAGAAGAAGGAGGGCGAGATGAAGAAGAAGTTCAAGGTGAGCAAGTGCTTTTCTTTCTTTTGACTGAGAAATAAGAAGAGAGGAGAGGAGAAGAGAGGGCAATTTATGCATTTAGCAGACGCTCTTTATCCAGCGCGACTTACAATAAGCAAGTTAAACACATCCATCAAATCCATGAGAGACAGTGTAGCGCCTCAGTAGTCTAGGATCACAGGTAAACTAGCATCAGTCTTAACAATATACTATCAAAAGATGATCTTTACTTTGAAACTATAGGATACCTCCTGCAGGTAAACAATGAACCTAGCATCTGTCTAAATAACATGCTATCTAACCTTTGCATAAGTCTGCATGCATGGTCCCCGTCAAGGCTAGGTCAAGATCTACAGGCTAAGGTGGAGTGGAGGGAGTGAGACTGCAGTTCTAGTTTGGGAGCATGCAGGAGGAGAAGAGTCTGGGACGTGTGGAGCGTTGTCCCGGATGTTTTAGGGAAGGTTCAGACAGTTTCCCTGTGTTAGCTGATCTGTAGATGAGAGGAGAGGAGAGGAGAGGAGAGGAGGGGAGGGGTGTGTGTGCGCCTTGGCACAAAAACCTGTCCGAATTCATTCCAGGAGCTGCTGAGCAAACCAACACGGTGCCTAGACACAGACCTCGGAGGAATCTGTATTTCTGTCTGTCTGTCCTCCATTTTATGCGATCATTTAGGCAGAAAAAATTACAACATTTCTACTTACTTCTTCTATTGTTGAAACGCAAACACTCTGGGCCTGTGTTGGTGAAAATATCTTCAAGCTCTGCTGTAACCAAAGAACTGCCAATGCGTGCATATAAAATACCCGTTTCACAGCAGCCATCTTTGACATGAGATAGTAGGGTAAACTAAACACAGGTGTTACCAATAATATTAATGAAGGTCGCATTCCATTCAGGACAAACTGAGTCAGGGTGCTGCATGTTGGCGCACTGAGAAAGGCTCTGTTACACTAAATAGAATGGAACCTCGATTAGTGTCACTGGTGTGTGTGTGTGTGTGTGTGTGTGTGTGTGTGTGTGTGTATGTATGTGTGTCACCTCGCACACGTCACCAATCACCTCCCTTCCTCCGTCAGATCACAGGGCAGGAGGAGGCCATGTACCAGGCCACGGTAACCGTGACGACAAAGGGCCGCAAGAATGACCTGCAGGCGAAGAGCGGAGACCTCATCACCATCATCAGAACGACCAACTGTCCCAAGGGCAAGTGGCTGGCCCGGGACGGCACCAACACCTGTGAGTCACACCCACTTCATAATGTCCACAGCTAGGATTCAGGGTCCATGTTTAAGTCAGTAGTTCTCAAACTTTTTCGTGCCAAGGACCCCCAAATCGACATATTTTTGGGTGCGGACCCCCCTTTTTTAAATATTTTGCAGTGCCAGGGACCTCGAGAAGCAAAGATTTGAGTTAAACATTTTTGCTTAAACATTTTGCACAAATTTTCAAGATTTTACAAAAAAATTGCAGATCTACAAGCTGGCAGTGTGGCACAAAGTGATGCGCTGTGAGCCTGTAGATCTGCTATTTTTGAAAACCCAACTAATAAATGGATAAAGTGGTTAAAATGATTAACTACTATGTTATAGTGCTGCACAATTAATCGAAAAAATATCGTGATCTCGATTCAGACAAAAATAAAGCTTTTTTTATTTTTTTACTTAATATTTTTATATTTACAAGAGAATCGTGTGAGAATCGTGATCTCAATTCTTATGGAGGAAAATCGTGATTCACATTTGAGCAAGAATCGTGCAGCACTACTATGTTAACTACTTTTACTGGGGACCCCCTGGAACACCCCCAAGGACCATTGGTTCTCCACTTTGAGAACCAATGGTTTAAAGACCAGGTGAAAAGGCTTGACGCAAACCGAATCGTGATGTATTTTCTATTGAAACAGGGCCCGGGTGCTTCCTTAGCCATAGTCTGATAGGCATGTAGAACGTGTGGCTGATTTGAATACCATCAGCAGACTGACAGCTGATTACAGCTGAGGCGCGTTGTGCCCTGCACCAACTAACGGCATGCTTTACATCAAGTGCAAAACATGCAAGGGATGACATCAGACCAGCTAGGACGCTACCATCTCTCTACAAACAAAACCGCTGTGAAGCCATATTCTGCGTTCACACTAGCAGCAACAAAGCAATAGGCTACAACTCCTTTTCAATGGAAGACAGGGACATGGTCATGGAGCTACAAACTGATGGCTGACACACTGTCGCTGTGTGACCGGTCGGTGTGACAAAGAAAAGTCGACTTGGCTTCAACTGTTTCCAGCGCTCCAATGAGGCACTAGTGAAGCGTCAACCTAGTCATGTTTTTGTTTCACCATTTCCACTCCTCTCTCGCCGCAATTCCTGCCCTGTTCCGTACATGGCTGTTAAACAGTTGTATAGACTGTTGTATACCGGCGCTGTATAGACAGGGCCGGATTACCCATAGGCCGTAGGGGGCGAGTGCCCTGGGGCACCAGCCAATGGGGGCACCATTAAATAAGAATGAAATAACATAACCCTAACCCTAACACCAAAATAAAGTAACCAAAAACCGAAAAGAAACAAACAAAATGGTTAGTTCAACTTGAGGTCGCCCTGGGGCACCACATAGTGCTAATCCGACCCTGTGTATAGAACTGTGTTCCCTGTGCATACCTGCAGTTCTCGTTTTACAGAAAGCGGACTCTCTCTTTTCCTAGTGTTTCGCCCATGTGGGTGTGGTTTTGAGGTATAGTTTCTGTGAGGTTAGGGTTAAGGTTAGGTTTAGGCATAGTTTTTGAGAGGTTATGGTTAAGGTTAGGTTTAGGCATATAAAAACATCCACCTAGGCAAAACACTACAGAAAGTGGTTGAATAGTCCCTTCCAGAAGGGGGGCATAAACATTTCTTGTTCCAGGTCTGTGTCCCATACTGTGGCTTAATTTGATTGGCTCAGCAGCAGATTTTGAACTGGAAACAAATGACACCTTTCATACGTGTTTCCAGTTCACATCTGCTGCTGAGCCAATGAAATGAAGATCTGAGAAATATTGATGCCCCTTTCCTGGGAAAGGGAACCACAGTTATGCACAGAGCCTATTTCACCCTGCACTTTTCTTTTACGCAGTGTGGCTTGAGCAACACTTCAACGGCGACTCTGCAGGAATGTGTAGCCGGACACACTTGGGTCGTTTGGTAGCTTTTGTCGCCGCTCGTGTGAACACAGCATTATTAGTATCTCATTCAATTCATACAATAATTATTATAGAACCTCAAATGACATCCTGTTTATAATAATAATAATAAACTTTATTTGTATAGCACTTTTCATGACATGAAATGCAGCTCAAAGTGCTTTACAGAGCAAGAATACAATTACAACTAATTTAACAAGATCAACCAAAAAATTAACTAAAAGCGTGTGAAGAAGTAGGTCTTGAGCTGTGCTTTAAAGCTATCCACAGAGAATGCCTGTCTTAGGTGTAATGGGAGTTTATTCCACGCTGTCGGCCCATAGAAGCAGAATGCTGCTTCACCGTGGATTTACTAAACCGTGGATTTACAAGAGAACCCTATTTGGTAAAGTTTGTGGAGCTAAATCCAAATTAAATGTGCATACCCGTATGTGTGTGTGTTCCAGATGGCTACATTGCTGTGGACCACTTGGAACTGGACATCAAGGAGATGTTGGAGCTGGGGAAGAGGGCGGGCAACAACCGTAGAACTAGCACCATCGCCATAGAGCCGGAGGCAGCAAGTCAAGGGAGCAGGTGTGTGTGTGTACCAATCGAAGTTGCCATGTTTAACTTAATTGTCCTTCATTGCACGACACTTTTGGAAAGTTTCACCCAACAAACACAACACAGGGGTCCAGTAGTAGTGTGGATCTCACACTGTGTGTGGATATATGTCATAAGACGTATTACTCCAAATGTGAGTGTGGGTGAACTCCTTATTTGGGCAAAATTTGGGGGGGACATTCCGTTTCCCAAGCCGCCTGAGCCACTGCCGCCCCGCCATTCATCCAGGTTTACTCTCTTACTATTTGTCATTTATACATTTTTCTTCTTTTCATCAGGACTTCAAATCAATATCCACTCTCAACAGGCAGTTGTAAGTATTTATGTATACTTGATATAGTTGATACCCCCCTGGGGGTCCCGACCCACAGGTTGAGAACCACTGTTCTACAGTATCAGGCTTCAATTTGACACCAGTGTGTGTGTGTGTGTGTGTGTGTGTGTGTGTGTGTGTGTGTGTGTGTGTGTGTGTGTGTGTGTGTGTGTGTGTGTGTGTGTGTGTGTGTGTGTGTGTTCAGTTACAGACGACAGTGAAGAGTGGAGTGGTGATGATGAGGAAGTTCTCTCCTCGCCTACAGAAACCAGTGATCCCTTCAGTCCAGCAGCGTAAGTCCTCCACACTGACCTGAACTGAGAGCTAACACTCTCCATTTCTCTTTCACCTGAACTCAACATAACCACTCTGTCCACTTTCACATGGTCAGCTGATGAATGTAGACTTATGCAGTGGTGTAAAGTAACTAAGTAAATTTACTTAAGTACAATTTTGAGGTATTTTTACTTTACTTGAGTATTTCCAATTTCCAATACTTTTACTTCTACTCCACTACATCTCAGAGGCAAATATTGTACTTTTACTCCACTACATTACTTGAAAACTTTAGTTACTAGTTACTTTTCAGATATAAACTATGATATTATAAAACACACATTAACCACTTTAGCCCTATTGTATACCTAGGCTATTTGAAAATAGCCGATCTACAAGCTCACAACGCGTCGCATCGCGACGCGTTGTGAGCTTGTAGATCTGCTATTTTCAAACATTTTAGTACTTTTACTTTTGGTACTTTAAGTACATTTTGACACCAATACTTTTGTACCCTTACTTAAGTCAATTTTGAATTCCGGACTTTTACCTGTAACAGAGTACTTCAACATTGCAGTATTGATACTTTTACTTAAGTAAAACATTTGAGTACTTTATCCACCACTGGTCCACACTGACCTGAACTGAGAGCTAACACTCTCCATTTCTCTTTCACCTGAACTCAACATAACCACTCTGTCCACTTTCACATGGTCAACTGATGAATGTAGACTCCACACTGACCTGAACTGAGAGCTAACACTCTCCGTTTCTCTTTCACCTGAACTCAACATAACCACTCTGTCCACTTTCACATGGTCAACTGATGAATGTAGACTTATGAGACCTCATGTTCCATCGTACCATGGTGTCGCGTGCTGTAATAACGCATATAAAAATGAGGCTTTACAAACGATAACCAACTGAAACCGTATTGTGTATTTGCAAAACTAACTATACAAACATCATGGAGAATATATACTCAGTTTTTGTCTTTGTCAATTTACATACATACGAAATCTTATCTTCCAATTCTTTAGCTGTGCCAACTGTTTTCAATTTACGATGTTTTGTTTTTTTCTTACCTTTTTGAACCTCGCCCCTGGCAAATCCCCATATTACAATACAAAAGAATAAAACTAAAATGTATAAAAAGTTTAACTAGCAAACCCACTTTCAAAGCTAACTTAAACAACTGAAATTGAATAAAAAAAGTCAAATTGAAATGAAAGAAACAAAAGGAAATACAATTAGCTAAATGCTAAATTGTAATAACCTTGTTTTCAACTGGTTTCTCACTGGGTCTAAGATTCTGTCTTGACCATAAAGTCAAGACTCATCAATAACATATTTACTATTAACCCATTGAGACCTGGAACGCATCTGTGTCACTTTAGATTTCTTTGGCTAGCAGATATACAAGCTCATAGCGCGGCACCGAGTGCCGCGCTACGAGCTTGTAGATCTGCTATTTTTGAAAAATCGAGGGAAAAAAATATTTTTTTTCAAAAAAAATTAGGATTTAGAAGATATTTCTAGAATCTTCTCAGGTCTTAACACATTCCATGCCAGAGTTTAATCTCATAATGTACTCACCAGTGCCAGCGTTTTATTGTTGTTTTTTTGTTTTTTTCATGTCGCCACAGACTTCGCTAAATAAGTTAAAAGTGCGCGTTCATTTGGTTCTAAACACACAGCGGATCTGTGAGAAACGGCCTGCGAAAACAGTTTCCAAATCCGTGCCGCCATCTTGAAGATACAGCCGATCAACACTAAACAGTGATCAGCGAGGAGAAAAACAACAACCGAGAAAATCGAGTTTTAAACAGGATCCCAGACAGGAAGCGGATATGATCGGAAAAACCGGAACCCGAATAATTCTGTTTCCGACCGGAAACCGGAAACGGAAATGGATCAAAAAAATTCGGAAAGTGCACCTGGGGCACTTTCAATGGGAATCGGCGGTTCGCGTAGATCTACGCGACTGGCACGCTGCGGCTTTAAATAGGTTCGCGTAGATCTACGCGACTGGCATGCAATGTGTTAATGGGTTAAAGCTGTTTAATATTTACTATTAAAGCTGTTCTCAGAGCAACTGGTCTACCTACTCATGTACACACCCACATACTGTATGTATGGAACTGTACACGTTTTGTATTGTTTACATTTTTCTTTAAGATTAAGATCTTCTATGTCGTTTCTTTTCTCCAGGGGTCACACCAGGACACACTCAATGCCAGATATGGGTAAGACTCCACACCGGCCCGCTGATCCAAAATCAGTACTGGGCCACGAATCGTGTTTTCACATAATAATCTTTTTTAAACTAACCAAACGCAGTCCGAACTGGAGCGAGAATTGGACCAACAGAAATGGGACTGATTTTATTTTGCATTCACTATCAGTTCATTTGAAAGAGGAAGCGGTTCTCTTTCTGGTCACACTATAGTTCATGTTTAGGGTTGGCACAGATGATCGGTCTAAGGCAAGCCTAGAGGGCTAAACCATTGGTTCTCAAAGTGGGGTCCCTAAAAGTAGTTAATATAGCGTCACAATCATTTTAACCACTTTTACTATTATTCTATACTTTATCTATTCAAAAATAGCAGATATACAAGCTCATAGCGTGGCACCGAGTGCCACGCTATGAGCTTGTAGATCTGCTATTTTTTTTATTATTTGAAAAATCTCAACAATGTTTGGAAAATTGATTTTTTTTTTACACAAATCTTGTATTCTGGGGGTCCTTGGCACAACATATTTTGAGATGAAAAAGAAGCAGAAGTACTGTATGTCAACCAAACTTGATCATTTGAGTTGTTTTTTTATGTTTGATTAAACACCCAAATGCATAAGCTGACCGGGGGTTCCCCAGGGGTCCTGACTTGGTCCGCTCCTTTCCCCCCAATCTCTTCACTGAAAAAGACGATCTCATCTGCTATTTTCACGGATTGTTCGCCTATTATGGCATGCCCTGAATGGGGTCACTAGGGTTCATGTGGTTAACCACTTAAGCCCTAGCATCCCGAATTCTGGGCAAAAGTAGCAGATCGACAAGCTCACAACACGTCTCGTTGTGAGCTTGTCGATATTTAATGTAGAGTGAAAACAGAAAATACACTACTATAGACCCCAGAGGGACACATTTGTGGTTTAAGTAGTTAAAGGAATGTGTGTTGTTATTGTTAAAGAACAACAATGATGCGAAAGAGAAATTCATCTGATAATTCCCCCCCCTACTGACTTCAGGAAGGAACATAGCATTTTTCCTTTATAACTGCTCTCTAGATATATTGTACTGTATGTGTAGTGATGTTTATTATTATAGTGTTTATTATGTTTACAGTATTATGCTTGTGTTTTCAGGAAACAAGGATGTCAACATAATCCACCAGCACAGTCACAGTGATATCAGCACAGAGGGCCCACAGTGAGTCTGTCTGTCTGTCTGTCTGCCTGTCTGTATCGACCTACCACTCTGTCACTCTCTCTCTATATATATATATTACTTCTAATATCTCTCTCCCTATCTCTCTATCTCCCTTGCTTTCTCTCAACCACTCAAACCTGATGTTCCAGATATGCATATTTAAATGTCCCTCTCTCTCTCTTTGTTATTCAGAGCGAGACATGAAGCACTTCAGAAGTTGGCCACGTTCTTCCATGGGCCCAAACCTGTGGAAGAGGAGCCCACACCTGTGGAAGAGGAGCCCACTCCCAGGTATGAAACACACACACACACACACACACACACACACACACACACACACACACACACACACACACACACACACACACACACACACACACACACACACACACACACACACACACACACACACACACACACACACACACACACACACACACACACACACACACACTCAGGGTTGCATTGCTCATGGGATGGCCTTGCACGCTGTGCAGGAACTATTTGACCAGGAGCACGCGCAGGCACACGCATAGATTTAAAACAACTTTAAATTCACACCTCAACAAAGTTTGCAAAGGCTCCCGACACACACCAGGTGAATTAACATAGGAATGAGCCTAGATGCATGTCAATTGACCTGTAGTGTAGGTGTTAAGCGACGTGCGCGTCACGTCATTAAAATACAGTGCAACCACGTTCCAATTCAGCATTGCAACACTGCACATACTTAAATACATACCAGTGCTATATTGATTTCGTTTTCCTTCTTATTCCTTCCAGCCACAGTACAGAGGAGGAGGCAGGTATGTAATGCTTAACTCATCACTTTAAACTATGTAATCCTGGGTATGTGGGTGTGGCACTGAGGTCAAAGCACTTACCCTCCATCATGGTTATCAGGGTTTGATTCCTCCATGGTGCCTTCGGTTAGTCCGGGCGCTCCATCCAACATAACTGTCTGTGTTTGAGGGTGGGTCGCAGGCAGGGGATTGTGTTCTTTATCGCTACATTAGCGACTCCTGCTGGTTGGTCGGGGTACCTGTTCAGAGGAGAGCAGAACTGGGAGGGGATAGCATGTTCCTCTGCGTGCGTTAAGAACCATTCATACTTCGTCACACGACGGTGTCGTGCGTCAAAAATAGCCGATCTACAAGCTTTCTACTAGATTTTTACTTGCCCGTCAAAATCTTGGTGTGCTTTGGGCACAAAACGTTTGAATAGCACTGATCTACACCCTCCTCAGGAGTTAACAGCGACAGGGACTGTAGTTCATTGTTTAAAGGACAATTTCAGCCATTTTCAACCTATCTTCAACTCACTAATGATATGATGATGATAATATGGCACCATTTTTGTCAACTCAGTCTGTGTCTCAGAGGGCTGTGGACAGTTCAGAAACCCGCCTACCAGTGACATCATCGATGGGGGAATCCAAGCTAATAGAAACGGCAGGCTTTCTATTCCAGGAAAGTTAGCATGCTATAATGGAAGAGTAGAAAACAATGGCACAATATAATCATGAGCATTAGTGAGGACCATTTATATGACGACAGGTAGAGAATGGGTGAAGTCATCCTTTAAGGGGAATTGGCATTGATTTGGGAAGGAAAAAAAAGGTAATTATTAAATAGTATTACAACCTTTAATTTTCAATCAATCAATAAAAAATAATAAAGGTTGTACTTGTAATACTATTTAATAATTACCTTTATTTTTTTGGGGTGTGGGGAGCGCTCAGGTGGCCCAGGGCTATACCTGTCAAATCTAGAGGGTTCGGATCATAGATATAGAAACCTAGATACCTCATTGGCCTCTGCAGTTCATTGGAGCGACCTGTATCGCTCTGGCGGCCGCCATAGAGGGCAAGCTGCCACTCAAAGTGACTTCTGGCCAATCACAGTGCGTCTTAAAGGGTTATTTCACTTTCAAAAAAACTTTTGGTCATTCTATCGTCTACTCAGGCTTTTGTGAGCCCCCCAGACAGTTTTTAAGTTGCTTGATTTAGTATTTAGATATTTGATAATCATTTTATCAGACACGCCCCCTTCCTATACAAACCCATTATAACTTCAAACTCAATTTTTAGCCTGTTAGATTCATCAAAAACACCCGTCCTTGGTTCTGCTGACTCACCCTGCCCTCCTAATACGCGAGGGCCCTGTGTTTTTTCGATTAATTTTTTCATTTATTTTATTTTATTTTTTTAATGTATTTTATTTTTTTCATTTTCCCAAAAGAATATTAAAAATAAATGAAAAAAGTTATCGAAAAAACACGGCCCCCTCGCGTATTAGGAGGGCAGGGTGAGTCACCAGAACCAAGGACGGGTGTTTTTGACGAATCTAACATGTTAAAAATGGATTTTGAAGTTATAATGGGTTTGTATAGGAAGGGGGCGTGTCTGATAAAATGAATATCAAATATCTAAATACTAAATCAAGCAACTTAAAAACGGTCTGGGGGGGCTCACAAAAGCCTGAGTAGACGATAGAATGACCAAAAGTTTTTTTGAAAGTGAAATAACCCTTTAACTGACCAGTGGCTGGGTTACGAAAAGACCCGCCCCCACCTGCCTCTGATTGGCCTACCGAACGTACCCCTTCTGTGACGCACGCGGAAACTTCTGGAGGGAGGGCGGAAGCTGGTGCTGCGCGCCAGAGATACAGACAGACGCCTCAGAGCCGGAGGAGGCGTCTCCCTTTATATGTGTCTCTGGTTCGGATCCCCTATACGGTGCATCCGGTTTGGCTGAGCGTCTAGACTCTATACAAACTCAATTGGCCGTGCGTTGGGGGAGGGGAGCCGCCCAGGAAGGGTGAATGTACTCCTTACGAGCCGGGGGCGACGCCCGGAGCCAGCGGGGAATGTTGAACGGGAGGGGTAGGACGGAGGGTATTACTACATCCTCCCAGTAGAGGCTCCTCACTGGCAGGTGAACGTGTGGGGGGAAATGAACCCATTAAGACCAGGAACACATCTGTGTCATTTTAAGATTTCTTTGGGCTATTCAAAAATAGTAGATATACAAGCTCATAGCGCGGCACCGAGTGCCGCGCTATGAGCTTGTAGATCTGCTATTTTTTTAAAAATCTTTGTCAAATTATTATTTTTTTTGTCCAAATCAAACATTTGTAACTCAAATCTTTGCTTCTGGGGGGATTCTACAAATGTCTTCTAAATCCTAACAGTTTAAAAAAAAAAAACTATAATAGTAGTGGTCCTCAAACCTTTTTCATGTCAAGGACCACCCAAAATATGTATTTGGCCGCGGACCCCCATCTCAAAATTTGTTGTTCCAGGGACCCCCCCCCCCCCATAAGCAAAGATTTGAGTTCGCTTCTAAAAAAATATATTATTCAAAGATTTGCACAAAAATGTTCACGATTAAAAAAAAAAAAATAGCAGATCTACAAGCTCATAGCGCGGCACTCGGTGCCGCGCTATGAGCTTGTAGATCTGCTATTTTTGAATAGCCCAAAGAAATCTTAAAATGACACACAGACGCGTTCCTGGTCGTAATGGGTTAAACTGGGAGAAAAGGGGCGACGGGTGAATAATTGGCCACTCTAAATTTTTTAAAACAATATAGGATATATGGTCTCTGTCGGGTGGAAACCTCATATGTCCAAAAACTGTGACTTTTCAGGATTCAAATAAAAAAATAGCAAAAGTAGCAGATCTACAAGCTTGAAACGCCGTTTCGCTGGTCGTTTCGCTGGTCGTTTCGCTGGTCGTTTCGAGCTTGTAGATCTGCCACTTTTGATGCTTTTGTGTGACGCTGTAATATGATCAAGTAGGGCGTTCATTTACGAAAAACCACAAAAAGTTAAAATATGGACATAAGAGGTTTCTGCCCGACAGCAACGATAAAAAGAAAATAGCTTGTAATCTACCTATTGTCTAAGGCTAAGCTACACATAGCTGGATTAAGCTGTCAGTCAGTGAATGGAATGTGCTCTGAAGCACCTGACCCGGTCTGATAAACAGGAAGTCGAAGCTTACAAACTAAACACTTTGGTGTTTGTCTCTTTCTTTAGGTCCGGTGTTTGTGGAGGAAGAAACACTTTGCCTGTGAGTAAGGATTGTCTCACACACACGCGCGCTCACACACACACACACACACACACACACACACACACACACACACACATTGAGAAAACATCTCAGACATGTCGTGCAACCTGTTGGCAGACAAGTTTAGTGAGCGAGGGTTGAGGTGTTACATGGCATTGAAGTGCCTAACATATGAGTCAGTGAGCATGAGCGTTATGTTGTCGGGACTGACTGAGTAAACAACTTACTTACTTGATTTATACTATTTATACGCAGTTGCACACACACAGAAATTGCAGATCCACAAGCTCACGACACTGGACAATAGCCGATCTACAAGCTCACGACTGAAAATAGCCGATCTACAAGCTCACTGCTGAAAATAACCGATCTACAAGCTCACACCGGTGTGAGCTTGTTTAGAGAGATAGAGAGATAGATATAATGACGCCTATAGGCCTGTCACAATTATTACATAATAGCCTAATTGCAATTAGTTGATAATCGTCGAACGTTTTTCCACGTTGAAACATTTTCATACATGCTCAAAAACAAAAATGGTAGATCTACAAGCTCACAATGCGTTGCGATGCGAGCTTGTAGATCTGATATTTCCACTATTTAAAAAAAACATTTTGAAAGTATAAAATGATTAAATGTCATTTCTTTGTATATTCAAGTTATTTGTCATCTCTGCTGTTTGCAAACTTTCTTCACGAAAGACTAACAGAAATGTATTTTTTTGTTCCAACGGTCAATGCCAAAAAGCACAATTAAATCAATTATTTGTGTGACAATGATCTAGTCAAGTAAAATGTGGTGATCTTGACGGACCTGACTGACACCCTTGTCTGTCTGCAGTCCCGATGACAGCTGTTCAACAGAGGAAGTGGATGCTGACCTAGACCTTGACCCCGACATGATCATCTTACCTCCTCCAGACCTGTATGCTGACATCACCACCTTTGAGTAAACTACTCACACACACACACACAGGTGAGGGCAATGGTGCTGGACGAAGTACTCACTTTAGTACAGATAGAGATGCACATGTGTCACTTTCCCACCGGGACACGCCCATCTCATCTAGACTTGAGTGGCAAAACATTGAGCAGCATGGAGCGTTGGAGTTTGGAAACGCCTTCTTCGTACCACCTGTTTCTAAGTGTCACATAATGCAGGAGGCAGCAGCAGGACGTTGCGTTGGTGAAAACGAGCGCTTCCAAACTCTGACACTAGAAAAATAATCACCTGCACAGAATTTATTGACAGAAATGTCAATGTCTACGGTGGATTTTTATGAGACAAAAACTTTGCAGATAGAAAAGGATTATTCAAGATTTCCGTACAGCTGCAATGTTGTCATTTGATACTATCAGATAGGACTTCTCTGTTTGGATGTATGGGCTGTCAAAGTAGTTTTTTTGCCACTCATTAGGTGTTCCCGCATAACTTCCGGGTACGATGATGTCACGGCGCGCATAGCCTCTATTATAAATACCACAGTGTAGAAACACTCTGTTACAAGTAAATGTCCTACATTCAACATTTTTACTAAGAAGTACAAAATATAATAATAATAATTTGTTTCTTAATCTGGGAACGCATCTGTCATTTAAAATTTCTTTGGCTATTCAAAAATAGCAGATATACAAGCTCATAGCGTGGCACTCGGTGCCACGCTATGAGCTTGTAGATCTGCTATTTTTGTGCAAATCTATAAGTACAAAGTAGCAGAAAATGGAAACACATATACACATAGTATAAGTACCTCACAAAAAAAGATTATACTTGAGTACAGTACTTATAGCTATTTACTTTCCACCCTCCACTGGGTAAAGGCGACTCTATGATCAATGTCAAGTTCAGCTGGACTCTACCTCTGCTGTAATATTGTTAACATGGTGAAGTGTGTTGTTTGTTGTTGTGTCAACAGAAATAAGCATTTGGGGGGAAGCGGCGTGGTTTACGGTGAGGTTCTCTACAACTGTGACAATCATCTGCTCTAAACTGGCTCAACTCACCTTCACTGCGGACTCATCTTCTCCGTGCGATCGCTGTTATGAACTTCTACTGTATATATAGACGGCTAATGGAGCTTTGTAAGGATCTAAAGAATGGAGCTTTCTCCACACCGACCCTAGAACTGGACCTCTCCTGCAGTATATAAGGGATTTCCTGTCTTTCTGTAGCGCATATGAAGCTACGCTCAAGACTTCAACCAGTGGGGGACAATTTTGCTGGTGACTTTGGCCTAAATGCTGAATTTTATACGTAGTGCGACGGTGTCGTGCCAAGAAATAGCCGATCTACAAGTTCACAATGCGTCGGATTTACTTTTTTTGTTTGTTGCCGTTTCCAGAGGAGTCAGTTTTATATAAACGCAGTGCTCACCATACAAGCCAGGTGATTGGTTACAAAGTGGCCTGTTGGCCACATTATGTGAAAATGGACACTGATGACAAACTACCAGATACATATTTAGCTTTGGTTCAACACCTCGGCTAGAAAGCCTACTTTTTATTGTATTTTATCACTGTCTCTTTGTGTTTATCCATAGGACTGTTCAAAGACTTGATTCAGATGTATACATACATACATACATACATACAGCACATACACACTGTACGTGTGATACCGTACATACATACATACATATACATACATACATGCTGCTGCACAAACATACATACTGTACACGTACAAATAAATTGTACATATATACCGTACATACATTCATACATATTCAATTTTTTAAACATTTTATTTTTATTTTATTTTTTTCTCATTACTTTACATTCCATGGTTGTAGTGACTTTATATTTTGCATTGCAGATTTTGACACCGTCTAGGTTTACCTGTCAAAGCATTGTGCCAAATATCAGTTAACCACACGCTGGTTGAGGTTGCACCTTCCAAACCGAAAGCATAATAGCAAAGACAATGTAGAGAGAACCGGACTTGAGTTACAACTGTACTTTGTACAGTTCGCCTAAAATAGCCGCCTCAGAATAGGCATGCTGGGGTTTAAGTGGTTAAGGTCATGTTCAAGTGGTATAATACTGCTCGTGTGTGGGTGTTTTTTTGTGTGTCTGGAATAAAAACACAAGTCAATAATCTTGTGTGTGTATGAGTAGTACAATATGGTTCTCAAAGTTGAATACTTTCAATACGTTTGAGAAGCACTGATACACAGTAACAGTATGTGTGAGTGTATGTTTCAGTGCGAGTGTATATAGTAGACATAAAGGTACCAGTAAGTAAAAAAAAGACATGAAAACAAAAAAAATATTTTTTAATGTTTTTGTTTATTTTTGTTTTACAATAAATACTAACCGTAAAGTGCAAATCATCAGAACAGCAACACCATGCAGTGTAGAACAAGATAAAATCCCCAATTTCAATTGCACACAAGGACAGGAAGAGAGACCCCACACACACACACACACACACACACACACACACACTCTCATTTGCACCGAAGACATACAAATCATACAACCCCTTTCCACAGATAAAACACAGAGCAGAGCTTGGCTGTGGAAAACACTGGCTTTGGTTGCAACTAGAAACATCTTTATGTGGATGTATAAGCCCATCTGGCTGGTGTTTCTCCCAGTCCCATAGTAAAGAGTATAAAGTGGACCAACATGCCACTAGGGTAGTTGCATATACACCTGTATTAATGGTACAGCACTACTACGCTTTGACAGGAGATTATGAATATATCAAAGAGTTTAGCTTTTTAAAGACGTACATCTTCACCTTTGAAGATGAAGCTTTCGGTTGATCAGTGGTGTAAAGTAACTAAGTACATTTACTCAAGCACTGTACTTAAGTACAATTTTGAGGCATTTTTTTTACTTTACTGGAGTGTTTCCGATTTTCAATACTTTTACTTCTACTCCAATACATCTCAGAGGCAAACATTGCACTTTTACTCCACTACAATTATTTGAAAACTTGAGTTACTTTGCAGATATAATTATATTATGAAACATACATTAACCACTTTAGCCCTATTTTACACATAGGCTATTTGAAAATAGCCGATCTACAAGCTCAACGTGAGCTTGTAGATTTGCCATTTTCAAACATTCTAGTACTTTTACTTTTGGTACTTTAAGTATATTTTGATGCCAATACTTTTGTACTTTTACTCAAGTGACACTTTGAACACAGGTCTTTTACTTTAACAGGGTATTTTTATAATGTGGTATTGCAACCTTTACTTACAGTAAGTAAAAAATGTGAGTACTTTTCACACCACTGCAGTTGATCATAAGGCCTATTCTATATAATTGTTTTTTTTCAAAAGCAGCGTGGTTCCTATCGGAAGCATTTGGCCAGATGTTTGGCCCTGGTGTGATCAAAGGCAGTGCGCTATACAGGAACAAAAACAAGCCATTTGACTTGGTAGGTCGACATTTATACACTGCTGTTTGCAGTTGCAAATGTCTAGCAGCAGGGGGCAGAGTGTCACCCTGGCTGTGTTTAGTAAGAATACAGTGTTGTAGTACAGGGGGGAGACACAGCCATGCATATGTGTCCGTGATCATTGACTAAACACCCTTTCAAAAGACAACACAAGTAGTAAAGGGTTTCAGCCAGAGTTACAAAGAGTTTTGACAGATTCAACCAGATGCCATTATAATAATGTTGATCTCGTAAGGCAGAGGTCCTCAACTACTGGTTTAGGTGTCATGATGGGATGTGGGCACAAGATGAGGGGTGGTATGGAGGCTGGATATTACAGTTGATTTAGTCAACTAAAACTATGACGAAAAATGTTCGTCCACTACCTTTTTTCACTGCCGAAAACGAAATAAAAACGAAATAAAAACTTCATGTTGAATCAAATCTAGTTTTTTTGTCTTTTCACTGCATTTACACTGTCACAGACAGGATGTTATGATACAGCTCAGGATATTAGTTTAATTTTATACACAAAACACAATGAATAAATGTAATGTCTAATCTGTATGGTAGAGTATGTTAATACAACATAACTTATACAATTGGGGTGGTTTGGTCTCCCTGCTCTTCTATTGAGACATTTAGTTTTGACCTGATGGTCAAAATTCAATGGTATCAATGGTAAAAATGTCAGCACTTGCGAAGGAAACCGGGTTCAAATACGGAGTAGAAGAGGAAAGTTACATAGTGCAGCTTTAACCAAGCAAAAACAATAAATTAAATCCTAATGTTTTCAAGTAAGTTCTTTACCATTTATTTTACAGCCCACTACTTTCAATTTGACTCCATGTCAGTTTTTGCAACACACATTTCAACTCCCAAGTTCAATTGCAAAGGATGCTACATTACCTGGCTAGCTACGTGCCCGCCTTTACAAGTGCGGACTCTGGGGAGGACAGCCATGCAAGTAAATACTCAGGACAAATAATTTGAACAGGGAATGACAACTAAAACCCAAATCCACGCAGCATAATATTATTATAGATCCATAACAGAGTCCAAACAAAGGGGACATGGCATCTGGTTGAACAGTAGTCATTTAAAATACAGTACATCTTAACTCTACACCATCCACCTGCGTTTTATACTGACACCAGTAGAAAGGCAACAGACTTGAAGCTCACTCCTTTGAAATACCGCAATGTCACTGCAAAAGTTAACAAGACACCTCCAAAGAAACAGAGAGAGAGAGAGAGAGAGAGAAATACATAAAGATTGAAAGAGAGCAGAGACAGAGGGAGAAAGATAGAAATTCACCTAAGCAGCAACAGTTTGCATTTTACATTCAACCCTAAAATAATTTAGGAAAGGAAAAAACAAAAAAAAAGTCAACTCGATAGCATAGACAACTACTATGGCAAACAACAGAGGACTACAGTGTCATGCATCAAACATAGGACAACATAGGGCAATTTTGAGCACACGGTGGATTCACGCTACGAGGTTTCAGGTACGAAACCGTTTTTAAAAGCCTAAATTATACTCCGTAGCTGTACAACGGCATCACCTGCGTTGTGAACTGAGAATCTGTTCTCGTCCGCAAAGCGACACTGTCATGCAATGAAGTATAAATTAAGCCTCAAACCACATCAGGGCCAAGATTTAAGGTCGTGAAACCACAAGAAAACTGAAATACCAACATGGGGATTTCATTTCCATGTTCTGTGTTTGCGTGTTTATGGCCTGATATGGGTTTTTAAATGTGGTTCACATACTGCTGTTAAGTCCACCTTTAAAAACTAAGTGACTGAGTGGACTAAACGGACAACAGCAGTGTCTGAACAGTGTATACACAACAACCATCAATCGCTACAGCTGAGCACTCCAATTTGCATTGTGTTTTGAATAGCTCTTTTCTGATTCGCTCTTTCAATCCCAGTCTGCCGACGTCACAGAACAAAAAATTCTATTTTATTGGCACTACAATTACAGCATAAGCCCTCTTAAACAGTCACTATCGTGGTCAAGCCAGTGAGCCCTTTATTAAATCCGTGACAAAACACAAGACGGATGCTACACCTTTCCGCACAACATCAAACTCACAAACTCAACACACACATACACACCATAATGAGCACACTCAAACCACATGAACCCTAACGTCCCTATTCATATGATAGATGAACATTCGGCAAAAATAGGCAAATATCCGGCAAAAAAATAGGTCAGCGTTCTGCAATTCAATCGGCTATTTTTGCTATTTGACTTACAACATGGTATATATATATATATATATATATATATATATATATATATATATATATATATATTTATATATGTATATATGTATATATATATATATATATATATATATATATATATATATATATATATATATATATATATATATATATATATATATTTATATATGTATATAGGGTTTAAGTGGTTAAATAAGTGTTTTGCTTTTTTTTTTAAGGCAACCTGGGAAATGTTTCTGTGGCTTATTCTGCCCTAAGGTCTACAGATACACACCATCTCACGTCAAAGTCATGTCTTCATCTCCATCCTGCCATCCTCCCTTCTCTTGGCCTCATCGTAAGGGTGTCACGAATCCCAACATGAATCGAAGTCAAATCGAAACCGACGTTCAATTCAGTGAATAGAAATGACAAACAGGATGGCCATTCTCGTTATTTCCTTCTGTTAATCATGCATGCGCACGTCCAAGGGAATTTATGTTATTATTCAAATAAAAGGTACTTTGAGAAACAAGTGTTTTTCTTTACCAATCAAGACTCAATAGCTCTAAATGACTAATGATATAGCCGTCAGTGCTGGAAAAAAAAGTTAAAAAAATTGAATCAAATCATGACCTTAAAAATCATAAGTCAAATCGAATCTTGGACCCCTAGCTCATCGCTCTGTCTTTACACACACACACACAGCATCCTAAATAGTCACCCTACGTGTTGCAAAGAGTGTGAGACGGCTTTGTTGAGCTCAGTTAGTTAGTTACCTTTAATACCTTTAATATGATTGGTTTACTTAAAGGACGACTTCACCCATTTTCAACCTTTCTTCATATAATAGGTCCTCACTAATACTCATGATAAAATGGTACAATTCTTTTCTACTCGGTCTGTGTCTCAGAGGAGGGCTGTGGACAGTTCAGAAACCTGTCTACCAGTGACATCATCGTTAGGCAGAATTTTTTTTTCCAACAAGATTTCAACATTTTTATTTAGATTTTCATTAACGCGAGAACAATGGCTTCTATTATATTGCATTGCAACTTTCCAGGAATAGAAAGCCTGCAGTTTCTATTAGCTTGGATTCCCCATCGATGATGTCACTGGTAGACGGGTTTCTGGACTGTCCACAGCCCTCCTCTGAGACAAAGACTCAGTAGAAAAAAATTGTATCATATTATAATGAGCAATAGTGAGGACCTATTATATGAAGAAAGGTTGAAAATGGGTGAACTCGTCCTTTAAGCTGCTACTGTGTGGACATTTCCTTCTTTGTTCAGCTCCTGAACGAGCCAGGCAATAACACTGTACTAGACGGTGTACTGTACTGTACTGTGTACTGTAATGTACTGTACTATACTGTACTATACTGTGTACTGTACTGTACCGCCATGCCCGTCCAGTCCGCTTGATGCTGCAGGCTGGCTGTGTGCTTTTTTAATTGCATTCTTTACATGCATGGCTGAGCAGCATAATAACAAGTCCCTGTGAGGGGCTAGACTGGGGTAGAAAGGGGTGTGAGAGTGTGTGAGCATGTGTGTGTGTGTTTGAATTACTATACTTGTGAGGGTCAAACGTCCCCACAAGTATAGTATAATTTGACAAACAGACATTCTGAGGACCATTTTCTTGGCCCTCACAAGAGGAAATGGTTGTTTCTATGGTTAATTTTTTTATTATTAGAGAGTTCACTTTTTAGAGAGCTCACAACACGTCGTGTTGTGACCGTGTAGATCTGCTATTCTTCGGGCCTCACAAGTATAGTAATAAAAACGCGTGTGTGTGTGTGCGTTCCAGTCCTGACAATACGAAATTATGGCGAGCTCTGTCCGAGCCTCTACAATCAGCAAAAAACAAGGGCTTATTGAAGACGGCTACATGAACACCACATCAAAGCAACTCAAGAGCGCACAATGAGTTGGATTATGTAGTGGTATGCAGTTACTATGAGATGGTCTGTATCTGTGCTCTCTAAACCGAACATGCAGCAAAACAGTGGGTAACACTTTCCTTAAAGGTCGGGTCTATAATCACATTTATAATGCATTACGATGCACTTATAAGGCTTCATAACACTCGATATAAATGTTTATAATTATGCATAACAACCTGCATAACAAGGTTTATGAAGTATTGTTAAGTGCCGGTCATAATGCATGATAAGCTCATTGGGAACAATACAACTACCATACTTACTTAGTCAGTTATGTAAAGTGTAATTATGGATAAAGACACAATATGAAGCCTTATAAGTGCATTATAATGCATTATAGACCCGACCTTTAAGTAAAGTGTTACAGAATAGTGTCGTTCGGCTCTCCTTGCGGCCCATCGTCTCACAACAAGCTCTTCAAAACATATCAGGATAAAACTCCTTAATATTGACACAGTGCATAAATAAATGTTCCTACAGTGCCTAAAACAACGACGAAAATCTCTTAAAAATAAATACAGATCTGATATATCTAAGATAATAGCAATCCTCTCTCTCTATATATATTATATATATACTGTATGAATAGACTCTTATTTGGTATGCCTTTTCGTCAACCTCTCTCAGCTACATAAAATGATCGTAATATAAATATATCATACATGGATAACAAAATGTGTCTTTTACCAAAAAAAAAAAAGTAATAGAAAACCTGAAATTAAAATGTGTTGCATGTGTTTAAATGAGGACCTCTCCAGACACTGATCTAGGGTCAGTTTCCCCTCTCTCTATGTAACTCATCTTCACCCATTCAATTCACCCGGGAACGCATCTGTGTCATTTTACATTTCAGCTATAACCATTATTTTTATGCGTTGGCTATTTTTGAAAAATCTTGAACATTTGTGCAAATATATCTATCTATATATCTATATATATATATTCGTTTTTTAACCCATTGAGACCTGAAGCCGATTCTCTCCTAAATCCCAGTATTCTGAAAAACGTATGTTTCTATATCAGTGATGCTCAATCTTTTTCATGTCAAGGACCCCCAAAATGATATGTATTTGGCCGCGGACCCCCATCAAAATATTTTGTTCCTGGGACCCCCCAGAAGCAAAGATTTGAGTTAAAAATGTTTGCTTTAAAAGTATTTATATTCAAAGATTTGCACACATTTTCACGATTTTTCAAAAATAGCAGATCTACAAGCTCATAGCGCGGCACTCGGTGCCGCGCTATGAGCTTGTAGATCTGCTATTCTTTAATAGCCAAAGTGTAAAATAATGCTTTTTAGCTCAAATCTAAAAATGACACAGTTCCAGGTCTTAATGGGTTAAACAACATTTTTAACTCAAATCTTTGCTTCTGGGGGTGGGGGGGGGGTCCCTGGAACAACATATTTTGATGGGGATCAGCAGCCAAAATCATATAATTTTGGGGGTCCTTGACAACAAAAAGTTTGAGCACCACTGATATAGCAACACATAGTTTAGTATAGTAACAATAGTATAGTATAGTAACACATAGCTCATAGCTTGCATATCTGCTATTTTTGAATAGCCAAAGAAATCTTAAAATGACACAGAGATGCGTTCCCGCCTTGAATGGGTTAATAATATAGAACTTTTAAGGGGGGGGGGGGGGGGTAAACTGGCCTGGGATCAGATCAGTGGCTGTGGGGAAAACCTCAGAAGGCTCTTTCCTGTCGTCATAACGTTTCGCTTAAATGTAGTGTCTGGTGACGTTTCAGCAGTCAGTCGGAAATCACGAAAGCACTGTGGGGGAGGGGGGGGGGGGGGGGCGACAGTGAACTTGACCTTATCTGACCCTGTGTTCCAACAACTGTGAACTCTGACCTCGAAACCTTCTCCCCCCCCCCCCGTTGGCCTTGGTCTAAGTTTCACGGTTTCTATTTCGTCTCTGTCGGGGTGGAAACCTCATATGTCCAAAAAGGTGTTACTTTTCAGCAGGGGCGGACTGGGACCAAAATTCAGCCCTGGCATTTTGGTCCGAGCCGGCGCGTTTCACTGTTTTAACCAGCAACCCTATGTAAATTACACCACAGAGAAGCATCCCAGCCCAAACATTAATGTACCTAATAATTGGGCCGGAAATGACCGTAATAATCCTAAAACGGGAGCAAAAATATTTTTTAACTTTTTTTTTTTTTTTTTGTGGCCCACCAGTCTTGGCCCACCGGGCATATGCCCGGTATGCCAAATGGCCAGTCCGCCCCTGCTTTTCAGGATTCAAATTCAAAAGTAGTAAAAGTAGCAAAAGTAGCTTGTAGATCTGCTACTTTTGATGCTTTTGTTGTGTGACGCTGTAGGATGATCAAGTAGGGCGTTAATTTACGAAAAAACACCCCAAAAAAATGGACATAAGAGGTTTCTCTGCCCCGACAGTTTCTATTTGCAGGATCAGTTGCCAAACAGGCGGACAGTGGACAGCTATCGTTACCGCTCTCTGACCCCCAACAGACCTGTGTCAAAACAAACTAAAAAAAGGCTATGATTCTGTCAGAACCCGAATGGCTTCCTCTTCCTTATATATATATCTTCCTTTATCTGGGGGGGGGGGGGTTGGTTTTCATCACATCCAAACATCTCACAAGCTACAACAATGTCCAAGCAATCCATTCAACTTTCAGACCTTTCAGAAGTAGGAACAGAGAGATAAAAGGAGAAGGAGCTAAAAGGAGAGGAGGCTGGCTCAAGACTTTTCCGAGATATACATAAAGTCATTGGTTCTCAAAGTGGGGTCCGGGGACCCCCAGGGGTCCTTGGGGGGGGTTTTCAGGGGTTCCCCAGCAAAATGTGTTAGTATAGCGTCACAATAATTTTAACCACCGTAGCCTTTTATACTTAGGCTACTCAAAAATAGCAGATCTACAAGCTCATAGTGCGGCACCGAGTGCCGCACTATGAGCTTGTAGATCTGCTATTTTTGAAAAAACATTTTTGCGAACCTTTGAATAAATATTTTTAAAGCAAACGTTTGTAACTCAAATCTTTGCCTCTGGGGGGGTCCCCTGGAACAAAATATTTTGAGATGGGGGTCCGCGACCAAATACATATACATTTTGGGGGGTCCTTGACATGAAAAAGTTTGAGAACCACTGCATAAAGTCATCTGTGATTGGCTTGAATTCACCCCCCCCCCCCCTCCCCCCCGCCCAAGTGGCTTCCCCCCCGTGATTGGTGGAGAAAGCTGCCGAGGAGGAGGGGTCAAGTATAAGGTAAACCTTGTCAGCGTGCCAGCGTGGTGATCAGACTGGCACACATCTCAAAGAAGTCCATGGTGTGGGATCCCTGGCGGGTGGGCGGGGCGAGCATCATGGGCGAGCTGCTGCCGGACAGCGAGCCGGGGAGGGAGGAGGAGCTGAGCGTGGGCAGCAGGTCCACGAAGGCGGGGCTGGCCGAGTCCATGCTCAGCCGGGGTCTGAGGAGGAGGCCGGCCGTGGAGCCCGACCTCTGCGGGGTGGACGAGCCCGATTTGAAGCCCGTCGCCTCGATGATGTCGTCTAGGGGGGGCAAAACGAGGTTGGGGGAAGGAAGCACTCATGTAATCATCATCATTATTATTATTATTATTATAATATTCTAGGCCTGTCCCCGACTAAGGATTTGTTTAGTCGACTCTAATTGGCGACTAATTGCCAATAGTCGACTGGCAGTCGACTAATAAAAAATAAAAAAATTTTTTTTTTTTTTTTTTTTTTTGGGTTCAAAATACATTTTATTTCAAAGGGCCAAGTCTACACAGTTTGTTTTGTCTCCAGCAGAGTTTCTAGTGTCTCTATCTCTCTCTGGAAGAGGTTGCACATGAACTCTGCAGCCGCACTGAGGCGCTCCAACACAAACAATACCAATACAAAGACGAGGAATAAGAAGAATAAAGTGGAAGTTACGTGTGGTTGCAGGTGTAGACTTGGCCAAAAAACAATTTAAAACATTTTTGGCCCTTAAAAAAAAAAAAAAAAACTTTTTTTTTCTTTTCTTTTTTTTTCCGACTAGAGTCGACTAAGAGACACTTAGTCGACTCGGACCCCCCGCGACTAACCAGTCGACTAGTCGACTTAGTCGAGGTCAGGCCTATAATATTCTATATATTTTTGAGTCTTGGGATCCCTTAAGTCCCTCCCAATTTTGACACGGTCCAAGAGGCTCATCTGAAGCTCACACCCCGGACAGGGATTCGCGGACAGACACTTTTTTTTTTGCGGACAGAGATCTGGTGGCTTATAGCAGGGGTCTTCAACCAGTGGTCCGGGGACCACCAGTGGTCCGTGGGGGGGGGTGCCAGGGGGTCCCCAGCGAAATAACATAGCGTCACAATCATTTTAACCACTTAGCATTGGCTATTCAAAAATAGTAGATATACAAGCTCATGGTGCCGCGCTATGAGCTTGTAGATCTGCTATTTTTGAAAACTCTTGAAAATGTGTGCATATCTTTGAATATATATAATTTTTCAAAGCGAACATTTTAAGTCAAATCTTTGCTTCTGGGGGTCCCTGGCACAAAACATTTTCAGATGGGGGTCCGCGAACAAATGTATATCAATTTAGGGGTCCTTGGCATGAAAAAGGTTGAAAACCACTGGCTTATAGTATTATGATGATGATGATGATGATGATGATGATGCCCTTATGCTCTGTCTCATTTGTAAGGATACATGTAATGAGGACACCCTGAGTAAAGAACTAAATATTCTACCTACCAAGAAAGCTTCCTTTGCAAATGAAACAGCCAATACATGTGTTGTTCTAACTGGGTTAACGGAAAGACATATGATAGATCTGGATTTTGTACTTTCCATTTGCATGTCTGAAGAGTTATTATAGAATCATCTCATCCTTGTTAGAAAATGTATTTTAGCGTATCAAATTTGTACGCCGTCAAGTATAATCAAATTGGCCTTCACCTACATTTATGTGCTAACATAAGATAAGAGATGGCCGTTGTGGCTCAGAGATAGAATATGCCAGAAGTTACTGTTTTCCGACCCCTCTGTATCTGCTGTGTCGTGAGCCGACTGCCTATCCTCAGCTGGAGATGTCCTTGGTCAACTCCAGCTTCCAACTGAACTCCTGTGTTCCTTATGTACCCAAATGTGTGATGATGTAATGCAGGGGTGATGCAACTTTGATGATGGAGAGGGCCACTATATTTCCAGACTCACTCCAGAGGGCCACATTGCATATACTGTCGGTTAATTTAACTTTTTTTTCGTAAATTAATGCCATACTTCGACATTCTATGTCACACAAAAGTAGCAAAAATAGCTCAAAACGCGTCGCGCTGCGCAGGCTTCCGGCCTGAGAGACTGCATGAGACACACACTTCCGTCAGTTCGACAGTTTTTTCCAATGACATAATGTACTGTAATGTGGGAAGTACCTCCAGAGATCATAACGTTGTGTGTATAAACTGTGTGGTGAATCTTTGGTGTTTCACCCAGGTGGGCGTGGTTATATAAACCTAACCCTGGCCTAACCTCACAGAAAATATGCCTTAACCCAGTGGTTTCCAAACCTTTTTTTGGTCGTGACCCAAAAGAGAAATTTGATGTCTTCCCGGGACCCAAAATAGTGAAACTAGCCGATCTACAAGCTCACAACGTGTCGACGCGTTGTGATCTGCTATTTTCACTACTTGTAAAGTTTTCTTTTATGTTTTTTTTATGGAACTTAGATCTTTTATGAATAATTGTAAAAACAAAAGGGGGAAAAAAAGAAATAGAAAATCTTTTGAAATATATATATATATATATATATATATTTTTTTAAATAAGAAGTAAAAAAAAGGGATGTTTACTTGAGTCTTTTTGGGAACCACTGCCTTAACCTAACCACTCCCTCCTGGGCGAAACACCAAAGAAAGAGGGAGTCCCGTGTATAACTGTGCCTGTTGCTCCTGTGGAGCTCAGAGAAAGCTCTCAGAGAATCCTATTGGAGTAAACCATCTTTAACCTGAATCTCGGGTCAGCGTGTGCTCCATATTTGGCTATGCGGTTCTTATTAGTATTATTTAAAATGTGATCTTTACTTATAACATATTTTAAATCTATCACCATGGATCCCACAGCTATATTAAGTGAGAAGATTGACAATTCCCTTTGGGATGATGATGTTTACATAATACCGGCTTCATACCGTCGATGCTCTTGAAGTCGAGGAGGTAGGATCTGTTGTCCACCTGGTACAGCTGGAGGCTCATCTTCACCAGGTTGCCCGTCACCGGGTTCTTCCTCCGCACGCGCAGGTGGTACGGGTTCACCACCTACAACAGAGAAACAACCATAGAAATATTCATGCTGTACGTGTGTGTGTGTGTGTGTGTGTGTGTGTGTGTGTGTGTGTGTATGTATATATGTGTGTGCCTGGCCACGTGAGACTGAACTATCCAATTTACACATCAGTGACATTTGTTATGTCCCCATGAGGAAAGAGGTCAATTTCAAAATAAAATGGTAAAAAAATGATAAATTGATTCTTCATGGGAATCTACAAACGTATCTATATAATTCCCTCCGGACATCCTGGCCGGCTTTGTCGCGTACAGTATGAGGTGTCCAATGTGGCACTGGAACCGTTATGAAACAATTGAATGACAACAAGGTCAAATGCAAGCCGTGCAATGCCAACTTGTCCACCTTTCAACAACTATGCCCACGCATTTGATGATGAAGCATCCGACAGAGATGCCAAAAAGTGTCAACCGTCTCTGACAAAGTTCTGTCCATTACTAGCGTCACTGCGAGGTTGTGCCCTGTGTAGGTGAAACCGCACCACTAATAACAAAAAAATGGATACATAGACATCCATATCCTACATACGTCCTGACTCCTGTGCTATAAAATGTCACCAATCGACTCGAAAAGTTGCTTTTTCACCCAGTGCCAATTATCTAATCCTTAGACACTCCCTCTGCCAGCCTCCTTCAATGCATGAGAGCATTGCCGCTTCTTATCACCCGACAGTGGGGAGTTCTCTGGTTAGACGTAGTGCGTGGAAGGAACACGTTATTCCAACCAGTTCCTTTCCCCTTCATCAGGCGCCCCGGCTGGCCAGGGGGAGGCAGTATAGAGACCAGGATTACTGCATGTTTTTGTGAGGTGACGGTACCTACCATAGGAGACACGGGGAGAACATGCAAACTCCACACAGAAAGGCCCTTTCACCAACCCCACCTAGGGTGTGGGCACTGATGACGCGGAGGAGAGAACACGCCCCCAGCGCCCACAGCATCCCCGGCGGGAATCGAACCCAGGACCTTCTAGCTGTGAGGTGACAGCGCTACCGACTGCGCCACCGTGCCCCCGACTCGAAAAGTTCAATGAGGAGACAGTAAGATCTCTGCAAAAGCTTGCCGCATCCAAGCCGTGCTACTCATACTTTGAGTTGGTGGTGCCCGGGATCGAACCCATGACCATTGTGGTCGAAAGGCGAGTAAACTGTAATGATTCCAGACACTCTGACCGGCATATGTCTCCTAAATCCCAACAGTATTCTGAAAAACATATGTTTCTATATCAGTGGTGCTCAATCTTTTTCATGTCAAGGACCCCCAACATTTTTTGTATTTGGCCGCAGACCCCCCATCTCAAAATATTTTGTTCCAGGGGGTCCCAGAAGCAAAGATTTGAGTAAAAAATGTTCGCTTTAAAAATATATATATTCAAAGATTTGCACACATTTTCACGATTTTTCTAAAATAGCAGATCTACAAGCTCATAGCGTGGCACAGCATAGCCAAAGTGTAAAATAAGTATTTTTAGCTAAAATCTAAAAATGACACAGATGCGTTCCAGGTCTTAATGGGTTAAAATCCTAGCATGACCTGTGTGTGTGTGTGTCTGTGTAGTTAGAGCGTGTGTATGTACTGTATGTATTTTCAAACGGTCCACTCATTTCTCCCTTTACCTTCCAGTCGAAGCTGAGCTGCCTCATGGCCCGGTACACTTCGGCCATGATGTCGTAGGGTCTGCTCTGGCTGCGGATGCCGAGGTGCCACTTGGCCTTCTTCACCGCCAGCGGCTTGGGCCGCGTGGTGTTGAGGGCGTCCAGAGGGCAGCGGGCCTTGGGGCTGTCGGCCAGGAGCGGCGGCATCCTCTCCGGGTGGGGCTTGACCCCGGGGGGCAGGGGCATCCCTTCCTCCATGAAGGAGCCCTGGGGAGGGCTGGAGGCCAGGTAGAACTCGCTGGCCTGCGTCATGATGCGCCGGTTGTCTATGATCAGGTGGTAGGCCACCGCGAGCTGGTCCTGGAAGGGCGTTGGAGAGGGAATAGAATGGTTAACCCATTAAGACCTGAGGCGATTCTTTAAAGATGGGGTGCCATGATATTTTTCAACCCTAAAACCTGATCATAAGGTATTATTATTATGTAAGGATTTTTTTCAAAAAAAAAAAAGTGTACAGTAAGTGTTAAAATGGTGTTTTTATGTGGACACGCCTCCAGTTCATTAAGTATACCTGGTTCTCACCTTAGCACCTCCTCCACCACCTTAGCACCACCCACCTGTCCTAGTCCCTCCTCCTCCTCATGCCCACACCTGTTGTGTTATGATAATGAGGGGGAGGGTATGGCTTTGTGATGTCACTAAAGCGCTGTTTCTCTATTGGCACGTTTGACCCTCAAGGTTTCAGCCTCCAGGAAGAAACTCCAAATAGTCAGAGAAGACATAAAACACCATAAAAACACCACCGGTGGGCTTAATGAAGTTCTATCAACCTCATAGACACATGAAAAACAGAAAAAGTACAAAAATATGGCACCAGCTCTTTAAAAAAATCTAAATCCTAAGAGTTTTTTGAAGAAAATATAAAAAAAAGAATTTCACGATTTTTTCAAAAATAGCAGATCTACAAGCTCGTAGCGCGGCACTCGGTGCCGCGCTATGAGCTTGTATATCTGCTATTTTTGAATAGCCAAAGGCATCTAAAGTGACACAGAAGCGTTCCAGGTATCACAGGTGCTAAGTTTTTTTTTTAAAGGTCAAATTCAAGCACATTTCTAGTACATTCATGACTGGGGTTTGAAAACCAACTTTGAAAACCAACCCTCACACCATCCCAATATGAAGGACCGCCCTAAAGTTTTTGCATTGGAATTGCAATATTGTTATTCGTTTCGAACCTGCCCCTACACCCATCACAAAAGTCACACCTCTCTTTAAGTGTCAAACTATATTGTAATGCGGCTGTCCGTTTGCCACTCTGTCTGCAAATGTGTCCACCTGAGGGTGTGCCAAAACACCAAACCAAGCCAATTACGTCAAACATTTCAACTATGCACATCTCCATGTTGCCTTCCACTTGCCGATAGAGGGAAATGAGGGCTAAAACATTTATATACAAATATATAAAAAAAAATAGGCTAACAATTACCTAGTTTCCCTTTAAGTACATTTTTGGAGTATTTGTTTTAGTTTTTTGCAAGCTGAGGATTTTCACTTTCACTCCACTACATTTCTAGGAGGGGATTCTTCGGACCAAAATGTACAAAAATATAATATGAATTAACCACTTAAGCCCTATTTCAAATTAGTGAAAATAGCCGGACTACAAGCTCACAATGTGTGGCAGCGTGACGTGTTGTAAGCTTGTAGATCTGCTGTTTTCACTATTTGTGAGAATTTGTGAGAATTTGTGAGAATTTGTGAGAATTTGTGAGAATTTGTGAGAATTTGTGAGAATTTGTGAGAATTTGTGAGAATGTACTTTGTGAGAATGTACTTTGTGAGAATGTACTTTGTGAGAATGTACTTTTGAATTCTTGAGCATTTAATTGAGTATATACTTTGTCCACCCACCACTGCCAAACAAACAATCCTACATGTGGGCGGTGAGGTGAGCCTACCTGTGGGTCTCCGCTGTACAGGCTGGTCATGACCTCAGACTCGGTGCATTCAAACTTCTCACACACCTCCCTGACGGCCTCCTCGTCCAGGACCGTGGCGTCATAAGACGGGTCCTCAGGGAACAGGTAGCCGGGCAGGTCCTGCTTGAACCACTCGTGCTCCCTGACAGAGAACACCACAGGACAGTCAGCCATGTTAGAATATCGTATATCGTTGCTGTGTTGTCGGGCAGAAACCTCTTACGTAATTATCTCCATATTCAGGTTTTTTTCGTAAATTAATGCCATACTTGATCATGCAACAGCGTCACACAGAAGTATCAAAAGTAGCAGATCTACAAGCTCAAAACGCGGCGCGTTTTGAGCTTGTAGATCTGCTGTCGGGTGGAAACCTCATTATGTCCAAAATTGTTACTTTTCAGGATTAAAAAAGATAGATAGATCTACAAGCTCAAAGTGGATCTTCTGCTTTTGATGCTTTTGTGTGACGCTGTAGTGTTCATAAGCAAAAAACACACCCTCAGCTTTACGCCCCGATATCAAATAGGCCATCGCATACAGTCTCTGTCGGATGGAAACCTTACATGTCCAAGACTTTTCAGGATCCAAATTCAACAATAGCAAAAGTAGCAGATCTACAAGCTAGAAACGCTGCGGATCTGCTACTTTTGATGCTTATGTGTGACGCTGTAGTACGATCAAGTACAAAGCACCAAACTCACCAAGTCAAATCCCTTGTATGTGAAAAATACTCTCGCCATAAATAAATGATTATGTTTCCATTATTGTAAGCTACTAAATAGCATTGCAGCAGAATTGGACATTGGTCTATAATGAGTGATTATACAGGCCCCACAGTCTGTTCTTCTTCATTAAGTGGTTTGGCAACCGTGTTGACAGCAGAGCAGGGAAAACAACAGATTGCCAGCAGGTGTTGATTAATTTCCTCTATTTTAGTCATCACTCAAAAATCATTACGAATAAAACAAAGCATCTTTATTTTTTACATACTTTCATCCTTCATTAAAATGTGTCATTTATCTTCATAACAAGTTAGAAGAATAATTGAATTAATTTCAGGACAACATAATGGTTCTAGAGGTGTTCATCACTGTGTAAAAACCTTGTCATCTTAGGTTTCTTTTCTGTAGAAATGTTAAAGATAGATAAGAAAAATATTAGTGCAGTGATTTGCTGAGAACAGCTTTGTATAGAAAAATGTGTTTGTAGATGATACAAATGCACAGGTTATGTGCAAATATGCATAATGACAACTTAGATTTCTATAAAAGATTAATAAATGGCACAGATTCTTTGCAATAAGTGCCACAGACGCACATTAACCACTTAAAAACTAGACGTCATTGACTGGGGTCCGCTAAGGGTCTATCCTTAGCCAATCTAGAATGGCTAATTTTGCCAAATATTGGCTCCATGAATAGGGCCGTTCACACTAAGCACTATAACGATAACTATAACTATATCGTTTACAATTTTTTGTATATAGTCGGTGTGAACTCTGCCATCCACTTGACTTAGAACGATTTTTAAAACAGTATTTTTATAGTTATAGTGCTCAGTGTGAATGGCCCATAAAGTGCACCTTAGACTTGAATTCATGGATATTTATTTGTTTTTGTCACATTCCTAAGCCAGTAATTTGATGACCAGCGGGCCGGAGGCCAGCGGTTCCGGTAGGAGACACAAAGGAGACGTTTTGTGTCTCCTACCGGAACCGCTGCCGGGGTTCATGTGGTTGAAGACCACTCCACTGGGGTGTCCAGTGAAGGCGAGTCAGTACCTGATATCTTTGATGGTGGCCCTCTTCAGAGGGTCCACCTGCATCATGAGCATCAGCAGCGAGGCCACGGAGCGGGTGAGGTACTCGGGGATGTAGAACACCCCTCCCCTGATCTTCTTGAACAGCGTGGGGACGTGCTCGTCGTCGAAAGGCAGCGTGCCGCACAGCAGGGCGTAGAGGATCACCCCGCAGCTCCAGATGTCCACCTCTGGACCTGCATACAGCCTGGCAAGCACGGCAGCAAAGGGCCACAACACAAAAACACACAGGTGACACACAATGTATGAAACAATACCACGGTATGTATGGACCAGGGTTGTCGCGCCGCGGCAGTGGTGGAAAGTAACAAAGTACATTTACTTAAGTACTGTACTTAAGTAAAATCTTTAGGTATTTGTACTTTACTTGAGTATTTACAATTTCCAATACTTTTACTTCTACTCCACTACATCTCAGAGGCAAATATTGTACTTTTACTCCACTACAATTATTTGAGAACTTTAGTTACTAGTTACTTTTCAGATATAAATTATGATATTATGAAACACACATTAACCACTTTAGCCCTATTTTATACATAGGCTATTTGAAAATAGCAGATCTACAAGCTCACAACGTGTCGCATCGCGACGCGTTGTGAGCTTGTAGATCTGCTATTTTCAAATATTTTAGTACTTTTACTTTTGGTACTTTAAAGTAATACTAGGTAACGTTTTCAACAAAACTAAAGTTAAATTGTATATCTTTTGCGAGTGGCAAAAGTTTCACAACACCCACTCCGTGAATTTCACCCCCGGAAGCCTTTTATTTATATATTTTCTATTGAACGTGTACGGGGGCGACTTTCCCGGGAAAATGACGTTCCTGGCCAACGTCATGACGTCGTGGCCGACGTCCTCAGGAACTACCGCAACGGTTTCCTGTTTGGCCAGGAACTACCGCGCTATTAACAAAAAGGAACAAAAAGGAACCTCACGCTGATTTTAAGATAATGTAGGATTGGAAGATCGAAAAAGAACAGAAAAAGAAAGCACAGCTCATGGTAACTAATGCTCCACTGGCTAAGAGAAACGATCCGTAGATAGTATAAAACAATTAAAAGATCGCTTTTTGAAACGCTTCCGGCTTCCGGTGAAAACGAATGGAATTCTGGGTAATCGAGGACTAGGGAAATTGTATGCAGTGACGGTAGTGACCAGCAGAGGTTGCTAAAAATCGTTATTTGTGATTCTGCATTGTACAACTTTAAGTACATTTTGATGCCAATACTTTTGTACTTTTACTCAAGTAAATTTAGAATTCTGGACTTTTACTTGTTACAGAGTATTTTTATATTGCAGTATTGGTACTTTTACTTAAGTAAAGAATCTGAGTACTTTTTCCACCACTGCGTGGCACACACCGGTTACGTTACTTTCCCAACAATAACACAGTTTTGAAATAATTTTAAATTGTATTTTAAGGATAAGAAGAAGAAAGTCTGCACACTGTTCTCAAGCTCCAAAAAAAAACTCACTTTTTATTTATGCAACGTTTCGACCTTCTAGGTTTACGCTAGAGGGCGCTGTTCGCCAACCTATGAGTGATCCTATGACTTCAGAAGAGCAGTAGACCCAGAAATAATGTGATCACAACAAACCCAGCCCCGTCCGATCTAATGTTAAAGGATTTAGAAACATTAAATTTTCTCTGCTTTCTGCTGCTTTTTGGCAAAAACAACCCACGTTCAACTGCCCACAACCACGGATTGGATTATCGCCGGGGCACAACTCTTTTTCTCCAGTTCTACGAGACTCGGCTACGTCTTTTAAAGCGATTTTTTTCAACGGTTAGTAAAAACACTCAGGCAAGGGCAGCTATACAGTAGATGATGTTTGACTCTGGCAGTCAATGAGTTAATAGACTACTGTACATTCATAATGACATAATACATACTACTGTACACACTAGGGGTGGGACGATATATCGATATATCGCGATACTTTCTCCCGCGATAAATAATCGATATACTTCCGAAACTTTTTTTTTAGTTTGTGATACGTTGTTTTTCCTACTCTGTATTTGTGTAATGATGATTTTGAACTGTTTGGTGCTATTTTATGTGTTTATGAATTGAATACAAGGACTATCGTGATATATCGTTGGTGAATTTTCATGCAATATATCGTGATATCGCAATATATCGATATTTTCAGATATCGTGATATATCGTTGGTGAAATTTCTTGCAATATATATCGAATATCGTGATATCGCAATATATCGAACATCGTCGAATATCGTGATATATATTGTTATCGTGGGCCTAATATCGTGATATATATCGTATCGTGAGGTACCCATATCGTCCCACCCCTAGTACACACACACACACACACACACACCTTCCCGAGATGACCTCTGGTGCAGCATAGTTGGGCGATCCACAACTCGTCCTTAGAAACTCCCCATCTGACATCATATTTGACAGCCCTGTAGGCAGCCAATCACAAGACAGGAGGCCCACGTAAACAAACGCACACCTACATCCATCCCACCTCTGAGATCTGGGTTTATCCTCAAGACATTTGCTACAGTACATGGTGTTATATTGTCATTACAAGCATTCTTTTCCACAAAAGTAAGGTACAGTGACAACAGACTGAAAGTATAGTATAGGGTGTATGCTGCATTCACACAGGCAGCTACAAAAGATACAAAGTGATATATGATCTAGCACAGTGGTTCTCAAACCTTTTCATGTCAAGGACCCCCAAAATAATATGTATTTGGCCGCCGACCCCCATCTCAAAATATTTTGTTCCAGGGAACCCGCAGAAGCAAAGATTTGGGTTACAAATGTTCCCTTTAAAAATATAAATATATTCAAATATTTGCACAAATGTTCAAGATTAAAAAAAGAATAACAGATATACAAGCTTGAGCTTGTATATCTGTTATTTTTGAATATCCAAAGTGTAAAATATGGACAAAGTGGTTACACAGATGCGTTCCCGGATTGAATCACATGGAACCTAATTAACCTAATTGCATCACATGGAAAATGTGAGTTACAAAATAGCAGACCTGTCCCGTCCAGCTTCCTGCATGTTAATCTGCCAGCTGAATAACAGCTGGTTCTGTTTGGACAGTGTCATGGGTTCTGTCACATTTTTTTATAGGGGACGTGATTTGTGTAAGAAACTGAAGATTTTTTTTTTTTACATCTACCAGGGCTCTTGCACTCAGTAACGAGGGAGGGGGGGAGGGGGGGGGGTGCATTGGGCGGGTAAAGGTCTCCTAGCAACAGGCAGGTCTCATATTGTCGCTGTCGGGCAGAAACCTCGTATCTCCATTCAACTTTATGTGTTTCTTCGTAAATTAACGCCCTACTACTTCGTCATACGTGCAGCGTCACACAAACGTAGCAAAAAATGGCCGATCTACAAGCTCGCGACGCCTTGTGAGCTTGTAGATCTGCTATTTTTGAAAGAAAATAAATAAGTGAAAGTGGGTTAAGTGTGTCAGTGGGTTTTCATAAATATTGAACCAATGAAAAGTAATAACGGGAGCTTGTGACTAAATAGTAACTACATTAGATCCATTTGGAACACAGGTTCTTCTTTTTCCCCCATTTCCTGAAAAGTTACGCTTTTTTGGGGGGGACATACAAGGTTTTCCCACCCCGCACAGCGACAATACCTATCTGTCGGTTATCACGACCACTACATTGGATCCATTGGAAAACACAACACGTTTTCCATTTCCTGAAAAGTACAAAGCTTTTTTTATGGGGGGACATACGAGGTCTTTCCACCCTGCCCACAGCAACCGATATCCAATCTGGCAGGAAAGCCTTGAGGCCCCTCAGTGTCATCTGATCATCAGGGAGAGGAGGAGGAGGAGGAGGAGGAGGAGGAGGAGGAGGGGCACAGCGGGGAGAAATGTTATGACTAAAGAGCTAAGGCCGCCGGTACACAGCGTGAGAGAGACAGCAGAGGGAGGGGAAGGGGAACGAGGAGTTACAGGAGATAAAGGGGTAAGGGTCAGTGCTGTTGGATGGACATAGCGGGTCTGGCGTTTAGCCTTTCGGTGGCAGGCGGAGGCAGGTTCATCCAATTAGATCGGGCCGTGTGCTCGGAGCTTACAGGCTTGGCTCGTCAAGCAGGGATAAAGGTATCAGTGTGTGGGGGCCTACGCAGGCTTGTAAACTCTCTCTCATGCTGCGTTCACACACACACACACACACACACACACACACCGTCTGCTACGAAGCTACTACTAGGCTACCGTTCTTTTTTCAACGGAAGCCAGCAACATGAAAGTCGATGTCTGGATGTTTGTAGCTGCTGCAACAGCTACAAAGCGACATAAAAAGTTGAGCTGGTTTCAACTTCCGCTGCAAAGCTACAAATATGCCGTGTATCATTGTATCTGCCAGAGCAATCTGGGAACCCATTCAGTGAAAAAAAAAAAAAGATTGCTTTGTTTTTTTTGCCTCTGGGGGCACCACGTCCTTTTTTTTGTGTAGAAACAGGAACTTGTTTTGGGCTCCTCCCCTTTCTTAGTCCACTTCCTCCTTCTTCTGTGTTGTTTATGGCTACTAACAACAACACTACATGTTTTAGGGCAGTGGTGCTGACATAGTCAGCTGTTAGCAGAATCTGTCTTGAGAGATTACTGGCAGATACAGAGCTACAGAGACATGGAGATACAAAGCGACACCCGATGTTAGTAGCTGCTACAAAGCTACAGAACAACAAAGTGTTGTTTAAGCGTTTAAGACCTGGAACGCATCTGTGTCACTTCTTGATTTGAGCTAAAAAAAAAGCATTATTTTACACTTTGGCTATTCAAAAATAGCAGATATACAAGCTCATAGCGCGGCACCGAGTGCCGCGCTACGAGCTTGTAGATCTGCTATTTTAGAAAAATCGTGAAAATGTGTGCAAATCTTTCAATATATACATTTTTAAAGCGAACATTTGTAACTCAAATCTTTGCTTCTGGGGGGGTCCTGGAACAAAATGTTTTGAGATGGGGGTCCGTAGGCCAATTGCTGTCCTTGACATGAAAAGGTTTGAGGAGAGGAGAGGAGAGGAGAGGAGAGGAGAGGAGAGGAGAGGAGAGGAGAGGAGAGGAGAGGAGAGGAGAGGAGAGGAGAGGAGAAAAGAGGAGAGGAGAGAAGAGGAGAGGAGAGGAGGAGCTCTCTGTGTGGACTCTATACCAAAGTCAGCGATCTTGGCGTTCTTGCTGGCGTCCAGCAGCACGTTCTCAGGCTTGAGGTCCCGGTGGACCACCATGTGTCTGTGGCAGTAGTCCACCCCCGAGATGATCTGCTGGAACAGACGGCGAGCCTCCGTGTCCTCCACCTGGAGGAGACAGTGGAGAGACATGTATACATCATATAATTATACAGACTGACTCAATACCAGATCAGACATCCATAGCTGCAGGTCTCATCACCATTATAAATGAATATCGTTGCTGTCGGGCAGAAACCTCCTATCTCCATATTCTAACTTTTTGTGTTTTTTAGTAAATTAAAGGAGGAGTTCACCCAAAAAATGACTTATTTTCTATCAATTGCACACCCTATGAAGCCTTGAATCCATGGATTATTTTTTGTTTTTGGCGCATTCCTAAGCTAATAATTTGATTCCCGTCTCCTACCGGCTAATGTATCCGGTAGGAGACACAAAGTAGATTATTTGTGTCTCCTACCGGAAATACACACGGTCATCAAATTATTGTCTTAGGAAAGCCACAAAAACAAAAATAAATCCATGAAATCAAGGCTTCATGGGGTGTGTAATTGATAGAAAATAAGTAATTTTTTGGGTGAACTCCTCCTTTAACGTCCTACTTGATCATATAACAGCGTCACACAAAAGCATCAAAAGTAGCAGATCTGCAAGCTCGAAGCTTTGAGCTTGTAGATCTGCTACTTTTGAAGTAAAATCCTGAAAAGTAACAGTTTTTGGACGTATGAGGTTTCCACCCGACATGAGATGAAATGCTTAAAAAGCGGCACTTCAACCATTTTCAAACTCATCTTCATATAATTAGTCCTCACTAATGCTCATTATTTCATAAGATGGCACCATTTTCTGTCTGCTCACTCTTTGGTGTGCTGTGGACAGTTCAGAAACCTGCCAACCAGTGACATCGTCCATATGCAGGTTTGGTAATGTCAAACAGGCTTTCAAACATATCACATTAAGACCTGGAACTGTGTCATTTTTAGATTTGAGCTAAAAAGCAATATTTTACACTTTTGGCTATTCAAAAATAGCAGATATACAAGCTCATAGCGCGGCACCGAGTGCCGCGCTACGAGCTTGTAGATCTGCTATTTTTGAAAATTCGTGAAAATGTGTGCAAATCTTTCAATATATATATTTTTAAAGCGAACATTTTTAACTCAAATCTTTGCTTCTGGGGGGGTTCCTGGAACAAAATATTTTGATGGGGGTCCCGCGGCCAAATACATATAATTTTGGGGGTCCTTGACATGAAAAAGATTGAGCACCACTGATATAGAAACATACTTTTTCCAGAATACTGTTGAGATTTAGGAGACATGTAGAATCGGCTTCAGGTCTCAATGGGTTTTAAGCCAACATTACCTGCAAACTATACATAACCCATTCAATCCAGGAACACATCTACAAATGTCTGGTTTCTGAATTGCATGTTGCTATATCAGTGGCGCTTACACTTTTTCACGTCAAGGACCCCCAAAATGACATGTATTTGGCCGCCGAACCCCCCATCTGAAAATATTTCGTTCCAGAAGCAAATATTTGAGTTACAAAGGTTTGCTTTAAAGGATCTACACCATGAATTTAAAAAAAATATTTTATATTTAATATCATATGGTGTATGTCCCTCAAACCTTTTTCAAAAGGTTTGAGCCTAAATCATCACTCAGATATACTCATCCCAAGTCAATTGTCTCTGGCTTATACAGCACTTTCAGCTGCAATACCAAAACGTCCTCTTGGGCAGGGGGGGGGCTACTGAGCAATTCTGTCTGGCCAGCATCAATGCAATGGCAATGCAAGTGATGTCACTTGCATTGCCATTCTGAAATGGCCTGTTCAGACACGCCCATTCTGAAAATCTCTGAAATGAGAATGAATGACTGAATGTTAAAAAAAAATACAAAAAAAAAAAAAAAAAATGAAATTCATGGTGTAGACCCTTTAAAATGGCACAGCACTCGGTGCCGCGCTATGAGCTTGTCGATCTGCTATTTTTCAATAGCCAAAGTATAAAAGTAATGGTTAGGGATAAAATCTAAAATGACACGGATGCGTTTCCGGATTGAATGGCCATAATTTGAATATAACTTTCAACATTTTGGGAGAACAAAAAAAAACACTGTGTTTTTGTTGAGGTAAAAGATATGACTATTGTCAGAGTGACTCAGCTGGTGCTCATTTCTGGGTCGTTATTATGGCTTCGCCGGATTGCTGGAGTAGAGCACGAACATTTATTCCAAGGTTGATGGAGACGGTGCCAACACAAACTTTCTACTCAAAATGTGAACAAACACTACTTACAATTTAATTGCTGGTAAGTGGCCATGGTATACAAGATAATCAACTCTGAGCCATGCGGTTTTAGAAACAAATAAAGGAATAATAACCACAGGCGCTGATTACCCCTTACATAATCGTTTTAATTGGATGTTTGTCAACCACAACAAGCTGCCAATAGCAGCTTTTTCAGTGTCTAGGACAGAAGAGGGTCTGAAACTTTATAGCTCAGATTTAGCATCTTACAGTGATTTGTTGATGGTGTGAGAGAACAGACTGTACCAGGCGCCCCGTTCCAGAATCTTCCAGAATTATTCAAGTTGGCTTGAGTTCTGACAACTTTCTTTCTTTTTGAGAACTTTTTAGCGTTTAGATCCAAGGGATTGAAACAACACAACACATTTTTGTTGTGTGCTCAACTAAAGCTCTGCGAGACCACTCGGTGCTCAAAGTGGATTTGGGAATTATTGTCCCGGACGTCATATTAACCCATTAAGACCTGGGACGCATCTCTGTCACTTTCGATTTCTTTGGCTATTCAAAAATAGCAGATATACAAGCTCATAGCGCGGCACCGAGTGCCGCGCTACGAGCTTGTAGATCTGCTATTTTTGAAAAATATTGAAAAAAAATGTTTAGATTCTTTTTTCAAAAAACTGTTAGGATTTAGATTTTTTTTTAAAGACTCGCCTCAGGTCTTAAAGGGTTAAGACACAAGATCCACATCAGTGTTGCCAGATTTTGTCTACACAAACAAGCCCAAAAGAAGCGACTAGGACCCTCCGTCACACACACACACACACACACACAGGGGGTCCCCGGCAAAATGACTTAATATTAGCATCAAAACCGGTTTTACCATATATATTCACAGGCTCTTTGAAAATAGCCGATCTACAAGCTCACTGTGGCCAAATACATAGCTATTAATTTGCGGGTTCTTGTCATGAAAGAGTTTGAGAACCACTGTTTTAAACAACATTAGGGGAAGCAAGCTAAAATAAGCAACTAAACTTTAGCAACAAGCACACAAAAAAAACGCAGCGCAGCCCAAAGTCGCTTAACGTCACAGTTGGGTGGAAACCTCATATGTCCAAAAATGTTACTTTTCAGGATTTAAATTAAACAGCAAAAATTAACAGCAAAAGTTGCAGATCTACAAGCTCAAAACACGTCACTCTGCGCGGCGTTTCGAGCTTGCAGATCTGCTACTTTTGGTGCTTTTGCAGTCAACTAAAGTTTGGGAAAAATCTGGGAACTCATTCGGTAACAGAGGCAAAAACCCCATTGTTTTGGCCTCTGGGGGCACCACCTGCTTTTTTGTGTAGAAACAGGAACTAGGATTTGTCTCCTCCCCTTTCTTAGTCCTCTTCCTCCCGGGTGCTTAATCAGTGTTTATTCCTACCAACAACAACACTACATGTTTAGGGCAGTGGTGCCGACAGATTATGGTCTAAGTGGTTAAATATTCATAGATTAGTGGAGGCACTAAGTTAGGCTTATGGAAATCAAGTTGCCGCTTATCCGTCCAGCAGTCTGTGAGATCGGCTCCGGACAAACACACACTCAGACTGACCCTTTTATAGACGGCTAGCCTCCTGCAGAGCCAAACAAATGCTTCTTAATACTTGTCAGCAGTGGTGTTAACTAAGTATATTTACTCAAGTATTGTACTTAAGTAAAAATGTTAGGTACTTTTACTTTACCGGAGTAATTCCTATTGTCTATACTTTTACATCTACTCCACTACATCTCAGAAATAAATATTGTACTTTTAATTCACTACAAATTATTTGAAAACTTGAGTTACTAGTTACTTTGCAGATATAAATACATTACATTATAAAGCATACATTAACCACTTTAGCCCTATTTTATACCTAGGCTATTTGAAAATAGCAGATCTACAAGCTCACAACGCGTCGCGATGCGACGCGTTGTGAGCTCGTAGATCTGCTATTTTCAAACATTTTAGTACTATTTTAGTACTTTTGATACTTTAGGTACATTTTGATACCAATACTTTTGTACTTTTACTCAAGTGAATCTGTAATTCCGGACTTTTACAGTAACAGAATACTTCTACATTGCAGTATTGATACTTTTACTTAAGTAAAACATTTGAGTACTTTTTCCACCACTGCTTGTCAGTGGGCTAGAGATCACGGACATAAATAGGTAAGACGCCTCATTGAGCAGTGGGGACGCACGTCAACACCAACCCCACAGTATGCTGGGCAGCTTGTCATAACTCCACTGCAAGAAATACAGTATGTCTGAGTTGCATAGAAGTACCTCCCTGAGGCTACTACTTGCTTCTGTTTTATAACCATTGTAACCATTTCGTATGAAACCCCACATTTTTTATTTAGCCCATTAAAACCGGGAACGCATCTGTGTTACCACTTAAACCATTATTGTATACTTTGGCTATTAAAAAATAACTCAAATGTTTGCTTCTGGGGGTCCCTGGAACAAAATGTTTTCAGATGAGTGTCCGTGGTCAAATACATATCATTTTGGAGGTCCTTGACACGAAAAGGTTTGAGAACCATTGATATAGAAACATATGTTTTTTTCAGAAAACTGTTAGGATTTAGAAGACATTTGTAGAATCCCCAGAAGCAAAGATTTGAGTTACGAATGTATAAATATACTGTATATTCAAAGATTAGCAAATCTTTCACGATTTTTCTAAAAAATAGCAGATCTACAAGCTCATAGCGCAGCACTTGGTGCCGTGCTATGAGCTTGTAGATCTGCTATTTTTTAATAGCCAAAGAAATCTTAAAAATGACACAGATGCGTTCCTGGTCTTAATGGATTAACAAACTATCTTACATCGTAACATAAACTTACGTCTGACATTTATAAACCGTGTGAAAATCGGTCGAGGATTCAGCGAGTTATGATGATTTTAATAGTGGAGAGACCTGCTTCAATAGACATACCGTGCATTAGGACTACGAGGAGGCACGACTTACACTCAAAATATTGTGGCCGCGATGACGCATCGCTCCAATGAACCACAGCGGCCAATGAGGCATCTACTGTACGTTTATATGTCTATGGGCAGCTAGACACCTGCTTCCAGAATCATATGCCTACCCCCCTCCCTCACCCTCCACTGGGCCAGAACTGATTCCTGTGCCCATGCCAAATACCATCAGCTTCCCCACTGTCTCTCTCAATGAGGAGAACATACAACGGGAATGTAATGTTCAGTTTAGTACAGTGGTTTTCAACCTTTTTCATGTCAAGGACCCCTAAATTGATATATATTTTGGCCGCGGACCCCCATCTGAAAAGGTTTTGTGCCAGGGACCCCCAGAAGCAAACATTTTTGTTAAAAATGTTTGTTTTAAAAAATATATATATTCAAGATATGCACACATTTTCAAGATTTTTCTAAAATAGCAGATCTACAAGCTCATAGTGCGGCACTCGGTGCCGCGCTATGAGCTTGTAGATCTGCTATTTTTGAATAGCCAAAGCTAAGTGGTTAAAATGATCGTGACACTATGTTAACTAATTTAGCTGGGGACCGCCTGGTACCCTCCCAAGGACCACTGGTGGTCCCCGGACCACTGGCTGAGAACCACTGGTTTAGTAGAATGACAGTGGCTCTTCCCTTCTCACGTTTGTTCACACAAGGGTACGTGATATAGGGGAATGCCTTCAAGGGGCTGAACGGACCCAAATATACTGTATATCTATATAATATTCTGTACAGCACTTTGCAAAGTTTGTTTAACCACAAAGAAATCCACCAGGGGTCAAAACTTGGTTCCCTTCCTTTTTCTTTCCTTCTACACCAAATCTCTTCACCGAAAATAGCCAATCTACAAGCTATTTTTGCCAAATGTTTGGCTGTTATGACATGCTCAGAATAGGGTGTATGTGGGTAGGGATGGGTATTGGCAACAATCTCACGATACGATACGTATCACGATACTTGGGTCACGATACGATTATATTGCGATACGCATCACGATACTTGGGTCGTATCACGATATTGGGATATATTGCGATATATTGCGATATATTGCGATATATTGTGATATATTGCGATATATTGCGATATATACATATATCACAACTACATATTGTTTATATATACACTACATATTGAGTAGCTGCAGATCTGTGATAGGTTCTTTGAATGTTTTTCATAAAGCCTGTATCTGAAAAAGCAAAAAAAAAAAAAAAAAAAAAAAAAACTTTTTTTTTTTTTTTTTTTTAATCGCGATATTGATACTGGAATATCGATACAGTATCGCGAAATAAAATATCGCGATATATCGTGATATCGATAATATTGCCCATCCCTATATGTGGGTAAGAATGGTGCTACATAAATTAAATGTGTTATTATGATATAAAAAATACACAATTTGATGTCTTACCCGGCCATGTTTGCAGATGTAGTCAAAAAGCTCTCCTCCAGACACGTACTCCATCACCATGAAGAAGTCTGTGGGCGTGCTTATCACCTGGTATCTGACACACAAAGAGAGTTGGATTAGGACTGGGCTATTAATGGACAAAGTCAAATATCACAATATTTCTGACCAAATACCTTGATATCGGTATTGTGACGACAATATGGAATTGTGTGGATAATCTTATCTCTTTTTTCTTATTCATATACCAGCCAGGACATTTGGTCGTCGCAAGACTATTGTTCAATCTGTAATAATGTCTGTATTTGACTATGGGGATATACTGTATATGCATGCTTCACTCTCCACACTGAAGCCTCTTGAAGCAGTCTACCACAGTGCTTTGCGTTTAATTACTGGCGATGATTATCTCACCCATCACTGTATTTCATATGATAAAGTGGGTTGGCTATCTCTCGCAGTTCGTAGAGAGCAACATTGTATTTTATTTATTCATAAGGCCTTGTGTGGTAAACTTCTTTTATACCTATCCTCGCTTTTGGAACCAAAGGTTACTGGACATTCAACACGTTCACAAACACACATTAGATATACCAGTCCACGTAAGAGCAGTGAACAAGGAAAAACTGCTTTCATGTATTATGCTCCACACAAATGGAACAAACTTCAGGACTCTCTCTGAAAGTGGTGCGATACTGGTCTCAATAGAGACATTCAGGGTGCTTCTTGAGGACACACTACATAGTGACTGCACCTGTTTCATGTAACTATATGCGTATTTGCATCTGTGACATTGTAATGTGATTCAAATGTTTGTTATTGTTTCTCATTATGTATGTATTATGTTATCAGGGCGTCCTTGAAAAAGAGAGCTTGCTCTCAATGGGATTCCCTGAATAAATAAAGGCACGGGTATTTAGAAACTGCATTAACAGATGGACAGGTAAGCGAGGCATTCAGATGTGATGAATCATCACTCCATAATATATCATTACATACTTTTCACAACTCATCACCTCCAAGTGTGCATTCACACAAGACTGGAGCAGAGAGAGAAACAAACACACACACACACTACAGTAAAAACACACTCAAACACACCATACTAGGAGATTATATGGGGCACACTTGAGAGAAACATAAAGGTTGTTTTCCAGGCAAACACACACAGTACTGAACCACTACCCCACTACCCACAGTTCTGTGTGTGTGTGTGTGTGTGTGTGTGTGTACATGCATGTGCATGTGAGTGTTTCCCTTCCTGCCGGCCCATGCTCTGACAGAAGACACTCAGGCAGAGTGAACACATGTCTGCCATAGCTCACAGCGTCAAAGTGGGCCAAGCCTAACCCTAGCCTAAAAATAACGAACGAGCGAGCGAGCGAGCAAGCGAGAGAGAGAGAGAGAGAAGATGAGAACAAGAGACAAGAGTCAACAGACAGGAAGTAGAAAGAGATTTATTCAAGGAGGAATCACTTTAGTTTCTATTAACTAGCTGGGGATCATTTCCACTAACCTGACTGTACAGGCCTGTTTGTACAGTATGGCTGTGTAAGTGTGTGTGTGTGTGTGTGTGTGTGTGTGTGTGTGTGTGTGTGTGTGTGTGTCCTGCCCCCTAGGACCCCTATAGGCATGCTCAGTACAGAGCAGCTGTAGTAAACAAACAGAGGGACAAGTGAAGCGTGCCACTGAAAACACACTGACCACAGCATAGAAAAAGACCTGGGCTCACACAGCACCACACACACACACACACTTTATTCAAAATGATTCATGTGAGCTTTGCTGGGCAACCCCCGAGATCACATTTTGAACTGACTTTGGCCGTATCTCTCAATGCAAGTTGAAACCTCTGGTTTATAGAGCACCGAAGTCTGACGTAATTCACGCATCCTACCTGGGTCGCGGTTCCCTCCTCCCATTCTGAATTCCCATAGACGTGTTTAATATCGCGTCAAATAAGAACTGTGTTCTGGGTTTGATTCTTATGGATATGAAGCATCAACTGACGAGAAAACGCTAATGTTACTTTTGCCGAATTAGTTAAATTTTTTAATTAGAAACAGACTGTATCAAATATGAGTGACTGACTATCATAAACGATACAGAGCCACCTCCCTGACAATATTGCCAAGACAGTTTGTTTATTTTTGGACCACAATTCTTATATGAGACGATTCTATGATGACCCAATGTTATTCTCCATAGAGAAATGACTTTACGACCTAGGGGATGAACGAGTGACGTCAGGACTTCTGTACTCTAAAGAGCTCAGGTATTATATTGTTGCTGTCGGGAGGAAACCTTGTACTGTATGTTCAAAACCAGTCCCTTTTTTACTATTGTTTTAAAATCATCTTAAAATAGTGAAATTAGCCCATCTACAAGCTCGCAGTGTGTTGCGTTGCGACGCGTTGTGAGCTTGTACGTCTGCTGTTTTCACTACTTTTGTGCGACACTTTTGTATGATGAAGTAGGGCATTGGTTCTCAAACTTTTCCATGTCAAGGACCCCCAACATGATAATGTATTTGGCCACGGACCCCCATCTCAAAACATGTTGTTCCAGGGACCCCCCAGTAGCAAAGATTTGAGTTACAAATGTTTGCTTAAAAAAAAAATATATATATATATTCAAAGAATTGCACACATTTTCACAATTTTTCAAAAATAGCAGATCTACAAGCTCATAGCGTGGCACTCGGTGCCGCGCTATGAGCTTGTAGATCTGCTATTTTTGAATAGCCAAAGTATAAAAGGTTAACGTGGTTCAAATCATTGTGATCCTATTCACCTGTTTCCGAGGCTGTGTGTTTTCCACTTCCTGTCGATTTGATCCAATGAAATCCAATGAAACTGGTCAGATGACCAATGATATCCAATGAAATCGACAGGAAGTGGAAAACACACAGCCTAGGAAACAGGTGAATACTAACACATTTTGCTGGGGAATGCAACGTTTTAATAATATTCAATTCATTCTTGAGTGTGGTGATTCAGATTGTGTGATGTTAGTAGATTATGAATTAATCAGTAAAGCCATCCTCGAGTTCCTTTATAACGCAGCCATTAGCAATTCCCTTTCATGTTATTAAAACTTTACGATTGAATTATTGATGTTCATTCAGGACAATTCACGTACTGAATTAATGTATTTAGACCGGGAACGCATCTGTGTGTCATTTTAAGATTTATTTGGCTATTCAAAAATAGCAGATATACAAGCTCATAGCGCGGCACCGAGTGCCGCGCTATGAGCTTGTAGATCTGCTATTTTTGGGGAAAAACGTGAAAATGTGTGCAAATCTTTGAATGTATATATTTTTAAAGCGAACGTTTGTAACTCAAATCTTTGGTTCTGGGTATTCAACAAATGTCTTCTAAATCCTAACAGTTTTTTTTTTTTTTGGGCCGTGGACCCCAATCTCAAAATATGTTGTTCCAGGGACCCCCAGAAGTTGTAACAGAGTTAAAAATGTTTGCTTTAAAAAATATATATTCAAAGATTGGATCTGCTGAGGCATGGATCCCCCCCCCCCCCCAGCAAATATGCATGTACAGTATGTGACTCATTGAGAATGGGAGACGTGAAGCAGAGGCCGACCATTGGTACAGCAATGTATGCGCTTTATAAATAAAATGACTTTATTTTCATTATGGACATATTGTTTATCTCTGCTGTCGGGCAGAAACCAGCTAACTCTAAAACAGGGGTGATGCAACTTTGATGATGGGGGGGGGGGCACTATATTTCCACACTCACTCCAGAGGGGCCACATTGCATATACTGTCGGGCTGACACCTCTTATCTCCGTATTTTATCATTTTTTCATAAATTTATTCCGTACTTTTCCGTCATTCTATGTCACTCAAAAGCTCAAAACAGTCAGCAAAACCAGCTGAGCTAACTCCACCCCCCTTTGGTGGAGTTAGCTGGTTTAGCAGAAAGTTTGAGGATCCGATGGAGTTAGCTGGTTTTGTCAGAGTTGCTTTTTAATACTTTTCATTTGTTCAATGTTTTTTTTTAATCAACACACAGACGTAAAGGGTGTTCAATAGCACTGATTTATGAAGAATAAAAGCGGAAAATGTGTCGGGCAACTGGTTTCTGCCCGACAGCAACATTAAGTAATTTCATAGCTCCTCATTGGGATGCACTGCAAACAGTACATATGATGTGGGTGCCCTACCAGCTACTGTGGCATCCTGGTTTCATAAAACCAATTGTTGTCTCCGCCGGAGGCGGAGAGTATGTTTTCGCTTTGTCCCGCTGTGTGTTCACCTCCCTCCTAGCCAAGCTAACATTGGTCAAGCTCCACCTGACACGTGTCAATATGTTGACACCAATGCCTTTGATTGGCTAGAGGGACGCATGACGAAATAAAATCCTATAAATAGGTGTGTCACTTCAAAAAGCCATTTATGTTTTTTGAAGTGAGGTAAGACAGGATCAATCAGTCTTGATTGGAACAGTACCTTCCAGTACAAATCACCCGTCCGTGCGTGTGTGTGTCCCTCTGAGAACACCTAACATTGGTCAATAAAAGGCGCAGAAGGCCAAAGCTAAGAAAGCATACTCATCTACAACAGTAACACAGAAGAGGACTATAGAGTTGAATTGATCCCACAACAAGGCCGAAGTCTTAATACTGTAACAATTGGCCACCTTGATCAAATACATTATGTAGCACTAGAGAAAACTGACATAGATCAAACACACCAATCAACTGCTGAAACTGTTCAAGACAATGAAGATGAAGAAGACAGACAAGCATTTGAACAAACCAGTCAATTACGACGACTCCCATATGACACATTGCTTCAAGAAGAACATTTTTTAGATGCAGACACTACATATTCAGTCGCCCCTGCAGAACACCAAAAACCACGCGCATTCTACCAAGACGACCCGTTCTACCAAGACGACCCGTGCTATTAAAATAGCACGGGTCTGCTGGCGGAGACTTGTGCTCCGAGGAGCACATTTTCTAGTTTTATGTCATCCCGCCCTCTCCATCCTGTGTCCCTCCATGCACTGTGTTCTCTCAGTAAAGGAGACATTGACGTGTGACTCACAGCTTGATGATGTGCGGGTGTCTGAACAGCTTCAGGTTCTGGATCTCCCGTTTGATCTTTCCCACCACATCCAGACTGCGGATCTTCTGTCTGTTCAGGATCTTCACTGCCACTTTATGGCCCGTCAGCTGATGCTCTCCAACTGACAGAAAGAGAATACAAACATGAAGCAGACATAAACACGTATTCAAATAGGAAAAAAGGATAGTACATGTACAGAGAGAGAGAGGGGGCTTTCTAAAGGGGGAGTCATAAGGGTTATTACAATATCCAACTATATACAGTACAACTATTAAAGCAGGGGTCTTCAACGTAACGTTCAAAGGACCCCCTAGGTGTGAGAGAGATGAAGCAGGGACCCCCTCTATATTGTATAAAATTGGGTTTCAGATAAACTTTTGCTGCTCTTTTTTCCCTCTATACCTATAACTCTTTGCCAAAAATAGCCGATCTACAAGCTCACAACGCCTCGCAGCGCGAGGCGTTGTGAGCTTGTAGATCTGCTATTTTTGGCTAAAGTTCTCCTCAGAAAAGGGATGCTAGGGTTCAAGTGGTTAATGTAAAAAAAAAAAAATCATATCACACAAAGATTTGGCGGACCCCCTGTAGTAACTCTGAGAACCCGCTTAGGGGTCCCGGACCCCCTGTTGAAGACCCCTGTATTAAAGCATCAGGCAGGATTTTTGGGGTCTGGATTAAACCAGGGGCAGGGTGATCACTGGCACACTGGCATAAGTGTGAGAGAGAGGATTTTTCTTTTACAATTAAATATTCAAAAAAAATGTAGTCAGTTAAATTAAGTCCCCTCACATATGTATGCAAATTGCACATAATTCTACAATCATTCAAACTCCCAACTCTGACTGGGGAGGGAGTCTGGGTTATTGCTGATCATTACATCCTGATGTGAAAGAAAATATTTCTAAAGAAGAAGGAAAAACAATAAGGTTGTTATGTTGGATTTATTTTATTTATTCTGATGTGGCGTCATAATTAAACTTAATGTTGATATGGCACACTGACTATCAAGGAAATAAAAACATGGCACTTCATGTCAAAAAGCCGACCCCTGGTGCAAACTGTTGCTGGCCTCCTAAAAAAAAGAGACTATTTTAGTCTTTGAGGGGAGAGGAGTTTGGCCTAATGTAGCCTTGGTTCACTGTCGGAGGGGCTGGTTCATCTGGGAAAAGCCAGCTGGTGGCTCAGTCCTCCTCAGAAGTCAGAACAGGAGTTGACACTGTCAGTCAGTGTTGCAATGTCTGCTTATCATAAGCAACTTTGGGCTTGTTTTTCTGTGAAGATGCTTGTAAGGGACCAGTCGAAATTTACATAAGGGGGGGCATGGAGGAAAATAGGGGAGGGTCATGCCTTTCTAATTTTGGTCCAAGGGAGGGTCAGCTAATTTTACTTTGAATCCAAGGGAGGGTCATGCAATTTTGTATTTATAAAATAGTCCGTTTTTTATATACCTTTTTAGTACAGCAGAACAGTGGTCAATGACCCCTCTCCATTTCAAAGGATACAAAGAATTCAAATCAAGTAACACCTTGTCTATTTAGAATCAATGACGGTCGTTAACAAGCCATCAACGCACAGCGAGTGTGAACGACCCAATCAAATCTATTCAGCGTCTTAACGATGGTGGTTGAACAATTAAGCAAAACTTCAACAGGCGTTATTGGAGAGATGCATTATAAATAGGCCTACTATAACTGGATATTCATAATCATTTGAAGTAATTCTGTGCATGTGATTAATGTGGATCTATATGGACAGTTGTGGATAGATGCCTAGCTCCACAAGTAAAACCAGAAGCATCAGGCCATAATTGATAGCCTAATTTGTTTTATGTAGGCAACAGTGTAGTTGTAGTCACTGTAGTTGATAATTAAAAGGGCAGAGTGACAAAAGTTTTAAACTACTGGTTACCAAATATTCAACTTTCTTCAATCTGACCAGGATTCAATGGGTTTCCCACATGTAAGATGAGAACACTATCCATTCTGCTACCACTACTACAGATACACTGTGCATTTAGCAAGACTGACTACACTACAGCAATGTTCTAATCAATGTGGAAAGCAAAACATTGGACATATCAGTTTTAAATGTCATGTTGTATTTGATGGGGAGGGTTAGGGGTGTCAAGAATTTCACAATACGATACATGATGTTGGGCATGATATCGATATGATATATTATTAATGTTCTTTTCTCATGTATCATCAACATTGGCCATCATCTTATAAATAACGTTATAAAGCAAGTTAGAAACAATTACAAAGTGCTTTGTACACACAAATAAATACATTTGTGCAAGCTTAATGGAGAAGTGAAGTTCTCACTAACTATAAACCCATTGTTTCAGAGGACAGATAGACACTAACATAACAAATATAATATAATATAAGACTGCATAACTATAAATTCCACAAACCTCATATTTTTGTCATCTGGACTTTACCAACCAAGTGCAGCCTAGTTATTTCCAACAGCTAAAAAAAATCTATAATACCAGATACAGTATAATACAATCTTAGATTAGATGTAGGCCTATTTGAGAGTGCAGATGCATGTCACATTAACGAGCGTCAACGAGCATCAGCTGACACACAACACCTCCCCTCTGCAGTGCTTTAAACTGAAAGTGACTGACTGGAGTCTGTTTCATTTCTCTCCAAAATACCTTGAATATGGAGGACATGATTAATAATTACTATGATTATGATAAGCTTTACATGTCATATCATACAGTAAAAACTCCTAACTTTCACTGGCAAAAAAAAAGTTTTTTTTTTTTTATTAATTTTTTTTTTTTTTAATATTACGATACAGTATGACATCATGACAATACCTATCATCACATTTTAATACCACGATAGGCTATATCGTGACACTTCTAGGCGGGGAGGGTTACTCTTTTTTTTTTAATCACTTGGGGAGGGTCATTGATTTTTTTTTTTTGTCAAAGGGAGGGTCATGGCATTTTAGATCAGGGCACATACATTTCCTCCATGCCCCCCCTTATGTAAATTTCGACTGGTCCCTAAATACTGGTAGTTGCGGGTTGTGTTTTTTGGCGCTTGTTTCTAAAGTGTTGTTGCTTATTTTGCTCTTGCTTCCTAAATGTTGTTTAAACCAGTGGTTCTCAAACATTTTCCTGTCAAGGACCCCTAAATTAATATGTATTTGTCCGTGGACTGAAAATATTGTGTGCCACCAGGGACCCGTGAACCAGATTTGTATTTTTAAAATATTGCACATTTTGTTTTGAAAATCTGCAAGCTTGTAGATCGGCTATTTTCAAAAAGCTGATGCAAATAGGTTTAAAGTGCTCATGTGGCCAAGTTGCTTCTTTTTAGCTTGTTTTCATAGACCTAGTTGCTTATTTCTCTCGCAAAATCTGGCAACAGTGGTTGACACTGTCAGTCTGCCTGCGACATTTCAGTGACATCAATAACGTGGCTGTCAAATAGCCCTGGTATTTAACTCTAATTTGAAGACCAAATGTAAACAAATGGACCTGGTGGTGACATGTGTACACTACAGAGTTACAAAAGGATTAGTCAAGCGTTACTTATAGAGACTGACTTATATGAGTCTACACATGTTTAGCCTATATACTGAGGATTCTACTGTAGCCTACTGCAGTGGTTCTCAACCTTTTCAGGCTGTGACCCCCCCAAAATAATCATATTTGAACTGGGGACCCCCCTCCCTGACAAGCACTTGGAATTGTAGGAGATGAGGCATTACATTTAGTTTGACTCGGTTCCACAGATAAATATCGTGAAAATAGCAAATCTACAAGCTCACAACGTCTTGCAACGGGAGGCGTTGTCAGCTTTTTTTATTTAAAAAAGAAATGCCTCTTTCTTATAATATTTGACAATTTTTTCAATGTTTGAGCAGTTTTTATAGTATAGTTTATTACTTTTAATGCAGAAATTGTCTTGTATTTTTATTTTTTTTAGGTATTAAAAAGGTCTTAAAATTCCTTAAATTGTCACTTCACTGTCATCTGGGGACCCCGACCCCCTCCCCCAAACCATGACCCGTAGCCTACTGTACACAACCAACTACAGTAGAATCTGTACTCTACTGTACACAACCAACCAACGGTTGTTTGTGTACAGCAGAGGCTACAGTAGAATCCTCAGAGCCATATCAAGCTGCGCACCTAGCTGTAGTATACAACCCTCGTAGACGTATTTATGATTCTGACGTTTTCAATCTACGAGAGTTGTAGGGTTCACGCCCCATGGAGACCTGGACTTTCTGCACTATGCCCCGCAAAGTACTCCAAACGTGTACAAATTGAAAATAAAGGTGCTTACCTCAAAGCCCCAAATGTTAACTACTTCTACGGGGTAGTAGTTTAATGTAATAATCCATATATTTCAACAAAGAAGTGTTTTAATGCCGTCTGTGGCCGAACAACATTTTTTCACCCTCGTTTACTTCCTGTTTACATTTAGTGTAATTCCGGGTTTCACCGGATGCGCCCCCTCACTTCCCGTCACTACTGCCCATTAGGAACTTCCGACAGAATCGGCCACAGACGGCATTAAAACACTTCTTTGTTGAAAGATATGGATTATTACATTAAACTACTACCACGTAGAAGTAGTTAACATTTGGGGCTTTGAGGTAAGCACCTTTATTTTCAATTTGTACACGTTTGGAGTACTTTGCGGGGCATAGTGCAGAAAGTCCAGGTCTCCATGGGGCGTGAACCCTACAACTCTCGTAGATTGAAAACGTCAGAATCATAAATACGTCTACGAGGGTTGTATACTACAGCTACTGCGCACCCACCCTTAGAATGGGGGGTCGGGCGGCCAAGCGAGAAGAAGAATCGCGAGAAAGCCCCCCCACAGTGGGCTGAGGGGTGTTCAAATTCCACAAGGTCACGCAGACAGAATGAGAGACTGTAAAGTGAGACGCTAGAATAGAGAGCAGCACAGCGTGCCATTCAACACCACGCAAACTTTACGGTTCCCTCATTATTATGCCTGCTCCTCGAGTCTAGTAGTGTATTAGACGCATATTTACCACCAGACTGTGTGATAAGATAACATATCTATAGCATTTATTATAGCGTTATCAAGAATTTACTCAAGATAACATTATGCTTCTGGACGTGGACGGTGGGGGTTTAGGCTTTTAAAAAATGCCCTTTAGCGGCTGGACTGGACAGTGAATTCAACAAATGCAAGCGAATAAATAATAATAGATAATACTAATGATAATAGTACAACGCCAGTGGGTCTAATTGATCTAATAAACACCTATATCATTGCTGAGGGGCTTTGGTGGTGAAAGAATTTGCCTTTGAAGGCTGTGGTATTCTCCAACTCCCTTTACGTCACAAAGCCATACTATCGCTATTATAGCCACGGATGTACAGCTACGCTATAGCTCTGGTCCATAGCGTTAGATGGAGTTCTCCTTAACGCTATGTTACTGTTCAGCCGTTGCCCGCACACACACGGTAAGCGCAGGCTGTGCAGCCTCTCGTTTCTACTAAAAAATAAAGAATACACTTTCGCTTCTCATCAAAACAAAGACGGTTTAAAGATGTTGAAAGCCTACTTTCCTTAGTGGGGACACTCGGAGCCCCCCACCTCACGTCTAAAATACACTTTATGGCCAGAAAGGAAAATATTTCACCGGAAGGGGGGAAAAAATGTCAATAGAAAAATGCCTTTAACCAGACCTGTAGGGGGCGCAGTGGATTAACTAAAACATTGTTTCCTTCCGGTGAAATATTTTTCTTTTTTGGACAAAAAGTGTATTTTAGACGTGAGGTGGGGGGCTCAGAGTGTCCCCACTAAGTAAAGTAGGCTTTCAACATCTTAAAACCGTCTTTGCTTTGGTGAGTAGCGAAAGCGTATGTTTTATTTTTTTACTACAGACGAGAGGCTGCGCAGCCTGCGCTACCGCGGGCGTGCGGACAACGGCTGAAGAGTAACATAGCGTTAAAGGAGAACTCCTTCTTAACGCTGTGGACCAGAGCCACAGCTACGCAAACTGCGTACATCGACCCCACCGGTAACTTCAACCACGAACCACCGCTCGGTAAACACACACACACACACACACACACACACACACACACACACACACACACACACACACACACACACACACACACACACACACACACACACACACACACACACACACACACACACACACGAACAAACCCACGATCAAACCCACGATCAAACGTTGGGCATTCTATTTAAAAGAAGGGGATCGTGACTCAACTCTTTACTTTCCCGAACGTTCCGACTCCCAGCGTGTCTCCGAGGACGTAGTGTCCGATCTTCACCCTGCCTTCGTGTTTGATCGGCTGCCGCTCTGCCATCTTCTACCCCTGCGTGGCTGTATAGTACCGACGGCTCTCTGATCGTCTCTGATGATGATCTGAGGTTGGGGCTTCCTCCCTAGCCTGAGCCTCGGTCACAGTGTGGTGGGCGGGTGTGTGTGTGTGTGTGTGTGTGTGTGTTGTTGGGTGCTGCCTGCCCTGCCTGGCTGCCTGAGGGGTGCACCGGGGGGGCGGGGCCGTTCCCACACTCACTCAGCACCCAACCAGTGGTGGAAAAAGTACTCAAATTCTTTACTTAAGTAAAAGTACCAATACTGCAATATAAAAATACTCTGTTACAAGTAAAAGTCCAGAATTAAAAATGTACTTGAGTAAAAGTACAAAAGTATTGGCATCAAAATGTACTTAAAGTACCAAAAGTAAAAGTACTAAATATTTCAAAATAGCAGATCTACAAGCTCACAACGCGTCGCGATGCGACGCGTTGTGAGCTTGTAGATCGGCTATTTTCAAATAGCCTAGGTATAGAACAGGACTTCCACAGGAGGTGGTTAATGTATGTTTTATAATTTAATACTTTATATCTGCAAAGTAACTAGTAACTAAAGTTTCCAAATAATTGTAGTGGAGTAAAAGTACAATATTTGCCTCTGAGATGTAGTGGAGTAGAAGTAAAAGTACTGGAAATTGGAAATACTCCAGTAAAGTACAAATACCTCAAAATTGTACTTAAGTACAGTACTTAAGTAAATGTACTTAGTTACTTTACACCACTGCACCCAACCCACCCAATCCACACCCACCGCCACCGACGGACGGACGCGTCAGATCAGACAGAATCCCCCCGTGTGGAATGGAATCCCGTATCATGGCAGCAGGGGTCTTCAACGTTTTTTCAGGCCCTAAGGAGGAGGACCCCTTAGCTGAGAGAGGGAGATAAGCAGGGACCCCCCCACTACATACTGTATAAAATGTGTGTTGACAACATGCACTGTAATTGTGTAAATTATTATTATTATTATTATTGTTATTGTTATTGTTATTGTTATTGTTATTGTTATTATTATTATTATTATTATTATTATTATTATTATTATTATTATTATTCATGTTAAAGGTATCATGACATTCATTTTCACTTTTTTTATTTTCAATGTTTTATTTGGGGTTTTATGACTTCAATTACACCCAAAAAACCTGAACTTAAAACATTCAGTGGATTTTCTGTGGTCTGGGGTTTTCTGAATAATTAGGCTGAAAAGTAATCTGAGCTTGGCCCTTCGACAGTGAGGTCACAGTCGATTAATCCCGCCCACTCTCCTCCTCGCCCCTCCCCTCCCCTATCCTTTCCTTTGGGGGGGGGGCGGAGCAGAGGCGATGATTGACAGGCAAAATCCCTCACCAGCGACACCCGCAGGCAAAGATTTCTTTTTTCATTGCAGTTGAAAAGGCTTTAGAAATGTGAGAGAAAAACACCTGCCATTGATCACTGGAATGGAATTTTCACTTAAAACTTTTTGTACACTTTTGAAGGACCAGGACAAAGACTTTGAATGTGGTGTAAAAGTGAATGTCATTAAACCTTTAAGGTGTTTTTTCAGACATTTAACCTTCAATACTTAGTAAACTTGACCTTTCACTCTTGTTTCCCTCTACTACACCAAACTCTCTTGCCAAAAATAGCAGATCTACAAGCTCACAACGCCTGGCAGTGCGAGGCGTTGTGAGCTTGTAGATCTGCTGTATTTGGCTAAAGTTCTCCTCAGAATAGGGATGCTAGGGTTCAAGTGGTTAATGTAAAAACAAAAATACAAGTTCCTATCACACAAAGATTTGGCGGACCGCCTGTAGTAACTCTGAGGAACCCCTAGGGGTCCCTGTGGATGGGATGGGTTGGGATGGGATGCTCAAAACATCCTGTCATTATATCAGAGCGTTTCGGAAAAACATTGTTGGCAGCCAAACGCTTTTGGCCGGGCTCATTTAAGCCGAAAATCAGATGTGTCTCTCTGCTGTTATGCCAAACATATTTAAGCACAATATTTTGCCTGCCAAGTGCCAACAACAACCCAAAAGTGCATACTGTATAATTGAAAATACAAGAAACAGGATGGGTGGCATCTTGATGGGAGGTCTGGGCTTGGCTATGGTACGCAATAGATTGGATCTAAGAATGTGGGATATAGGCTATGGATAAATATGATGATAGGTAAATATGAATATGATATGATGATTATATCCATTTTTATATTCATCATGGATAATATAGGCTACATATCCCACACACACACACACACACACACACACACACACACACACACACACACACACACACACACACACACACACACAAACACACAGAGATTTGTGTATATAATTTTATACTCCCAAGGAGTAATGAAATTGTAAAGAAGTAAGACACAAAGCAGCATAAATGTAAGTCAGACTATACGTCCCTTTGCAAAATGATATTCTCCATTTATATGTTGACGATATACTGCTGATCTTATCGTTACCCTCAGAAAGCATATTCCTTGAAAACTGTTGGGTAACTGACCATTTTCCAAGATATCTGAGTATGAAATTGATTGGACCAAGTTGGAGGCCACACCCCTCCTCCATTACTAAGTTGATGCCAAACTGTATGCTATACCTGGTTATTAAACTCACACCAGGCTTTTAAAATCCATGCTAACCTCTCCCCTGTTGTTCACAATATTACAGGTATCTTGCAGAACTGTAAAAAAAAAAAAAGGAAAAATGAATATGTCCTTGTTGAGCAGGATTAATTTGCTAAAAATGATTGCTCCCAAAATCCATTATATTACTTACCTCTAACCGTTGACCTTTCCACTCAGCCTTTCAAGTTATGTTATATAATTAAGAGGAGACTGTTGTGTTGGCAGGAGGGACTTATATTGTTTAACTATAAAATGTATGCACCAAAGAGTGATGGTGGGTTAATCTCTCTCTCCAGTGGCCATATCTAAGTGGTTAGTGAGCCCGCCTGGGGAGCCAGAGCTCCTGGTTGTCCCAGGTACGATTCCAGGCCAGGCCAGCAATGTGTCCATGTGTGTCCCTGAGCAAGACTCTTAACCCCTAATTGCTCCCCTGGCGCCAATGGAGGGAGAAGGCTGCCCACTGCTCCTAGTTGTTATAGGATGGGTAAAAAGCAGAGGACAAAAATAACACCCCAAAGGAGTGGGGATTATTCTATTCTATCTATTAACTGAGATCAGTTTGGCCCAGACCAGGTACCAGTTTGGAAGAGGAATAAATAGCAGCCTTTTTGACACAAAATATGAGTCATCAAGTACCTTTCAAGAACCTTGTTTGCATGGGGCTCTAAGGAGTCCTTGAGAGTAACGCACCTCTTTACAAAACGTGACCCCCAAAATGAATACAAATAAGAATCAGAATGAGTTTTATTTGTCCCTTCACAGTTTTACAGCTGTAAAGCAGTGGGTGACATTCTTTCTTCCGTGCACGCCCCATCGTTTTGTAGTATTCTGTGAGGAGAGAGAGAGAGAGAGAGAGAGAGTATAGAGGTAGAGTGAGAACCAAGGGAAAGAGATAGAAAACAGGTTAGAACAAAGACATAATATACATTATATGCAGATAGTGTATGCGAAAGGTTTGCATGATATGCAGAAACTCGCTGTTTGTTTGTTAATTGTTTGTTTGCCATAATTTAAATAACCATTAAAAGTGCCAAAAGGGATAGAATCACAGTTATTTCCATGGTGGTCCATTTGAAAACATTCAACACCTAACAGACAAACAACCGTGCAAAACATAATAATATATAAACACATACTAATATAAACAGTTAAAACAATCATCACAAAACAGGGGGGTAGGGGGTCAGGGATACAGACCCCTGGACCTACAGGTGGTGCTGCTAGATGTTAGGATAGAGGAGTACACACTCCACTATTTGAAGGGCTCAGAATTGTGCTGGGAGAAAGATTTAGGGGGATAACTGACAAACCACTGTTAGGGAGATATTATTACCTACTGGCTGGCACATATATTTTCACGAGAAGCACAGTCTCGGCTAATTAATTACAAATTAATAAACAGATGTTACTGGACCCAATGCAAAATGGCTAAATCAAAACCGGGGTATACTGACCTCTGCTGGCGATGAAGCAGGAAGCAAGTTGGCACATTAGGTTATTTATAAGTAAAGTGCTCAAAGTGGTGTTATTGATTGATTGATGTATTTAGTAAGACATGAGAATAGTACATAAAAGTACAAAAGTATTGGTATCAAAATGTACCTAAGGTACCAAAAGTAAAAGTGCTAAAATGTTTGAGAATAGCAGATCTACAAGCTCACAACGCGTCGCTTGTAGATCGGCTATTTTCAAATAGCCCAGGTATGAAATAGGGCCAAAGTGGTTAATATATGTTTTATAATGTAATGATGTATATCTACAAAGTAACTAGTAACTAAAATGTTCAAATAATTGTAGTGGAGTAAAAGTACACATTTTGTAGTATAGACAATTGGAAATATTACAGTAAAGTAAAAGTACCTCAATTTTTTTTTACTTAAGTACAGTACTTGAGTAAATGTACTTTACACCACTGTATTACAGTGATGGCCAGACAATGTAAAAAGGGTTGTCTATGGTATTTTCTACTGTCTGGCTGTCAGATGGTTTGGAAATCATGTAGGCCTATGTATTGTCTAGGGGAGGAAATGTATTTCCTCTTGGCAATCATGTTCCAGGGGGGGAGTCTGTACCATAGAGGGGGGGAGGGGGGGGATATGCCCTTGAGATCCGTGACATCTTATTAATGCTCATATCTTCTTGTGGTCATGGGAGACTGACATTTGGCCATCTGTTGGCTGATCTTTTTTTCTTTTCTGGGAGACATCCAGATTTAGTGATGGAAGAAGTACTCACATGTTTTACTTAAAGTTGTACAATGCAGAATCACATATAACGATTTTTAGCAACCTCTGCTGGTCACTACCGTCACTGCATACAATTTCCGTAGTCCTCGATTACCCAGAATTCCATTCGTTTTCACCGGAAGCCGGAAGCGTTTCAAAAAGCGATCTTTTAATTGTTTTATACTATCTACGGATCGTTTCTCTTAGCCAGTGGAGCATTAGTTACCATGAGCTGTGCTTTCTTTTTCTGTTCTTTTTCGATCTTCCAATCCTACATTCTCTTAAAATCAGCGTGAGGTTCCTTTTTGTTATTAGCGCGGTAGTTCCTGGCCAAACAGGAAACCGTTGCGTTAGTTCCTGGCCAAACAGGAAACCAGTGCATTTCCGCCTCAGTTTTCCGGCCAGATGACGTCATTTCCCCGGGAAAGTCCCCCCCTTCACCGTTCAATAGTAAATATATAAATAAAAGGCTTCCGGGGGTGAAATTCATGGAGTGGGTGTTGTGAAACTTTTGCCACTCACAAAAGATATACAATTTAACTTTAGTTTTGTTGAAAACGTTACCTAGTATGCCTTTAAGTAAAAGTATCAGTATACCGCAATGTAGTAATACTTACAAGCAGAAGTCCCCTATTCAAAATGTACTTGAGAAAAGGTACAAAAGTATCTGCATCAAAATATACTTAAAGTACCAAAAGTAAAATTACTCATTGTGCAGTTGTGGTGGGGCAACCCCTTGCTTGGATGCTTCATGGTGTCCCTTCCAGATCCCATGGTATCTTGGAGGGTGGGGTGGTCCCTGTAGACAAAGTCCCTTTGAATCTACCCAACATGTCACCCCTGTTGTTGTCTTGGTTATGCCGCCAGTATGTATGGAAAGATTCACCCATTTCATCACATTATTATGTGACATGACATCATGATAAAAGAACGCGACGCGTTGTGAGCTTCTAGATTTGACTATTGTCAAATAGCCTAGGCATAAAATAGGGCTAAAGTGGTTAATGTATGTTTTATAATGTAATAATCTATATCTGCAAGTGCAAAGTAACTCTAAAGTTTTCAAATAGTTGTAGCGGAGTAAAAGTACAATATTTGCCTCTGAGATGTAGTGGAGTAAAAGTAAAAGTATGGACAATTAGAAATACTCCAGTAAAGTAAAAGTACCTCAAAATTGTACTTAAGTACAGTACTTGAGTAAATGTACTTAGTTACTTTACACCACTGGCTGACACCATCCATTAAAGGACGTGAAACACTGGTTTATTTCAAAAGTGGCCTGAAAAACATCTATCAGGAGACCACAAGGGGAAGTAAATGTAATTTTCCCATCTCTTTTGTACATAATATTGTATTTGTTGATGATGACATATATTATTGTGTTTAATTTTTATGCTATGCTGATGAATTGAATACATAGAGGACCACAATGGAAACAAGTCCCTAGGATTTTTTTTTTAACGTTATCCTTTTAGCCTTAATGTCTGGCTGTACCACGTGCTGTTTAAATTTATGACTAATGAAAAATTCAATCAATCAATCAATCAATTAAACATGTTTCCCACTCACTTGATTGTGGTCTTGGGCCTAATGTTATTATTCGTCATTTCCACCACTAGATGGCAGTAAGCGCTAAGGGTTTGACTTTGCCTTTCCTGCATAATATTCTTGATGGAACATGTCTATGAACTTCATTTCGACAAAGCTGGTGAATCATGTGGACAGTGGCGTGAAGTAAACTAAGTACATTTACTCAAGTACTGTACTTAAGTACAACTTTGAGGTATTTTTTACTTTACTGGAGTATTTCCAATTTTCAGTACTTTTACTTCTACTCCACTACATCTCAGAGGCAAATATTGTACTTTTATCCACTACAATTATTTGAAAACTTTAGTTACTAGTTACTTTGTAGATTTAGATTATTATTACAAAACATACATGACCCACTTCAGTAAAAACAACTTAGGTAATCATTATAATGATAACTATTATGCCTTTTACTGAGCAAAACAATCACTGAACTAATGTATTTAGGAACTAATTATTGTTTTCTGAAAGCTGCTAGGCAAACAATGTTGTGTGAAGGGACAATTTAGACAACTTGAGCCTGGACCCTCCACATTGTTATTAAAACTTCACATGTTTGCCAAAGGTGTTTTGAATGCTGATTCTCACTGTGGGAACACTCTCCTCTCCTCTCCTCTCCTCTCCTCTCCTCTCCTCTCCTCTCCTCTCCTCTCCTCTCCTCTCCTCTCCTCTCCTCTCCACTCTTCTGTTCTCTCATTTCCTTGGCCTTTCTGTCTCCTTTAGCCTACTTCTTTTCCTACATCTGTATTTTCTTGTACAATATTGCATAACCTCAAACTGAGATGTGCTGGGGTTTTGTTAAATTGTCTTGATACCGTGTTTCTGTTTCTATTCTATTCTATTCTATTCTATTCTAGTATAAGCATTATGGCTTGAGCTTATGGTTCAGTATAAGCTTTACATGCTCCTGTCATTTGAAAGCGTTAACATGATAGATGGACAGATGAAAATAGATGCATATGTGTTGCAGATTTGCAGAAAGCAAACTGTTTCTCGGGCAGCAGTCCAAGTGAGTGTGGCGGTGGGATGTTGGGATGGTAAAGTAACTAAGTACATTTACTCAAGTCCTGTACTTAAGTCCAATTTTTAGGTATTTGTAGGCTACTTTACTTGCTTTTTATTATTATATCCAATTTCCAATACTTTTACTTCTACTCCACTACATCTCAGAGGCAAATATTGTACTTTTTACTCCATGATAATTATTTTTATAACTTTAGTCACTTTGTAGATTTGGATTATTATTAAAAAATGTACCACTTCATCCCTATATTCAGCTATTTGAAAATAGCAGATCTACAAGCTCACAACACCTCAAAGTTGTTCAAAAGATTTATATACATTCTGTACACTTGTGAAATAGGACATTCTGCATAATGAGTACTTTTACTTTTGTTACTTTCAGGTACATTTTGATGCTAATACGTTTGTACTTTTAGTAAAAGTACTTTTACCGAAGTCAAATTTGAATACCGGACTTTTACCTGTAATAGAGTATTTCTGCATGGCAGTGGTGATACTTTTACTTAAGTAAAACATTTGAGTATACTTTTTTCCCACCACTTGCCAAAGTGTGGTAATGGTGGTGCGCTCCCCCCTGCGGCGCGCCTGTCGTACCGCCGCGCCACCACTAGGCGCGCCCTGGAGCCGCCGCCTCGTCGCCCCCCCTCGCCTCGCACCCTCGGACTCAGCAGAGAGAGAGAGAGAGAAAGTTTTCCACGGAGAGGGGATGGAGGTGATCACCCTCCACTAGAAAGCAGATCGAGGGAGAAGAGGAGGAGGGCTTGAAGCTGCTGAGAGAGAGAGGGGACTTGAAGAGAGAGAGAAAAGGGGGAGGAGGAGAGAGGGAAAGGATTGATATAACAAGAGAGGCTCACAGCGCGGAGCGCTATAGTTCTCACCCTGATCCTTTGAAAGTAACGAGTCTGAATAACGGGAGCTGGGCTTTCCATTCATTTTTTTGTGTGATCAGACAAACTGTTATTTTTTTTTGTAACCAGCGATCGTGCGGGTGATCTTTTTTTATTTTTTTTAAAAAAGATTGTCCAATACAGCCGAGTTTTATTTGATTTTTCCTCTCTTCTGAAAGTTAAAAATACGAACCAGGGGACATCTGTGAACGCAACTTTTTTGCTGATTAGAAGCTGATCTGCAACTTCTTTTGAGTTTGGGAAGTTTCCCTCATTTAGAATTGCATGACATTTCTGCAGCTTGCCCCGGGTTCTACCTTTATACTGGACTGAGAATAAGAGAGTTTCTTTTTACTGCATCGGCGTGGGATTTAAAAAAAAAAACCTGAACTGAAAAGAGGGGAGTTCTTCTCAAATGCAAAAGTATACGTATGAGAAAGCCATGGCTCAAGAGACAAGGAACGGAGGAACCTCTACCTTAAACAACAACAATGGCATTGACAACAGCAAGAGGAAACTGCTCATAGGGCTTGATGTCTTCTGCCTACTTCTTGGTGAGTTTTTTTTCCCTTGTTTATTTTTTGTAATATAAATTAATGTATCAATTTTAAACAATAATTGGACTTTAATATTGCACATACATTTACCATGCACAGGATAGGTGGGCACTATATGGACATCTGGGCACCTCGATATAAAATTGGCTATTTTGTCCAAAATGTTAAGTAAAGTAAATTATACATGATTAGAACATGCTTAAACATTCGACAATTAAGGTCTAATATTTCTACAATTGCTACAAAAACAACAAAAAAGTAATTTTGGGGGATAAACAAGAAGTTGAATGATGAAATTAAGTGCATGTTCACATCATATACTTTACATTACTTAAGACCTTTTTTTGAATATATATATATATATTTTTTTACCATTTTGGACAAAATAGCCAATTTTACATCGAGGTGCCCAGATGTCCCTATAGTGCCCACCTATCCTGAATCCCATCACACAAACACTAATTTGACACTAAACACAAGAAGCACAAGAGCATCAATACAGTTTGGAACCTGCGCTTTCCTACTGGTTGGTGATTATTGCTGCTTATCATTTGAAAACTAGTCTTATTGCCTTGTTATCAGTGACGACAGAACACAGGGCTGGCTTATCAGACAGTACAGCTCACACACACACCGCCCTCAGTGCCTGGAAAGCACAAAACATTGACTAGGACTGTGGTTCTCAAACTTTTTCATGACAAGGACCCCCAAAATGACATGT